>NC_082676.1:82101894-82404584 GCF_025265405.1 Mesoplodon densirostris | reverse complement strand
TCGCCTCAGGTCAAACAACCAACAGAGAAGAAACTCAGGCCCACCCATCAGCAGACAAGTGGATTAAAGTTTTACTAAGCTCTGCCCACCACCAGGCCCTCCCAGCAGGAAGCTCGCACAAGCCTTTTAGATAGCCTCATCCACCAGAGGGCAGACAGCAGAAGCAAGAAGAATTACAGTTCTGCAGCCTATGGAACAAAAACCACGTTCACAGAAAGACATACAAAATGAAAAGGCAGAAGACTATGTACCAGATGAAGGAACAGGATAAACCCCCAGAAAAACAACTAAATGAAGTGGAGATAGGCAACCTTCCAGAAAAAGAATTCAGAAAAATGATAGTGAAGATGATCCAGGACCTCAGAAAAAGAATGGAGTCAAAGATCGAGAGGATTCAAGGAATGTTTAACAAAGACCTAGAAGAATTAAAGAACAAATACCTGGAAGAATTAAAGAAGCAAACAGAGGTGAACAACAAAATAACTGAAATGAAAACCACACTAGAAGGAATCAATAGCAGAAAAACTGAGGCAGAAGAACGGATAAGTGACCTGGAGGACAGAATGGTGGAATTCACTGCCGTGGAACAGAATAAAGAAAAAAGAGTGAAAAGAATTGAAGACAGCCTAAGAGACCTCCGGGACAACATTAAACACACCAACATTCGCATTATAGGGGTCCCAGAAGAGGAAGAGAGAGAGAGAAGACCCAAGAAAATATTTGAAGAGATTATAGTAGAAAACTTCCCTAACATGGGAAAGGAAATAGCCACCCAAGTCCAGGAAACGTAGAGCTTCCCAGGCAGGTAAACCCAAGGAGAAACATGCTGAGACACATAGTAATCAAACTGACAAAAATTAAAGACAAAGAAAAATTACTAAAAGCAACAAGGGAAAAATGACAAATAACATACAAGGGAACTCCCATAAGGTTAACAGCTGATTTCTCAGCAGAAATGCTACAAGACAGAATGGAGTGGCATGATATATTTAAAGTGATGAAAGGGAAGAACATACAACCAAGATTACTCTACCTGGCAAGGATCTCATTCAGATTCGATGGAGAAATCAAAAGCTTTACAGACAAGCAAAAGCTAAGAGAATTCAGCACCACCAAACCAGCTCTACAACAAATGCTAAAGGAACTTCTCTACGTGGGAAACACAAGAGAAGAAAAGGACCTACAAAAACAAACCTGAAACAATTAAGAAAATGGTCATAGGAACGTACATACTGATAATCACCTTAAATGTGAATTGATTAAATGCTCCAACCAAAAGACGGAGGCTTGCTGAATGGGTACAAAAACAAGACCCATCTATATGCTGTCTACAAGAGACCCACTTCAGACCTAGGGACACATACAGACTGAGAGTGAGGGGATGGAAAAAGATACTCCATGCAAATGGAAATCAAAAGGAAGCTGGAGTAGCAATACTCATATCAGATAAAATGTAGTTTAAAATAAGGAATGTTACAAGAGACAAGGAAGGACACTACATAATGATCAAGGGATCAGTCCAAGAAGATATAACAATTATAAGTATATATTCACCCAACATAGGAGCACCTCAGTACATAAGGCAACTGCTAACAGCTATAAAAGAGGGAATCAGGGCTTCCCTGGTGGCGCAGTGGTTGGGAGTCCGCCTGCCGATGCAGGGGACGCGGGTTCGTGCCCCGGTCTGGGAGGATCCCGTGTGCCGCGGAGCGGCTTGGCTCGTGAGCCATGGCCATTGAGCCTGCGTGTCCGGAGCCTGTGCTCCGCAGCGGGAGGGGCCACAACAGTGAGAGGCCTACATACCACAAAAAAAAAAAAAAAAAGAGGGAATCAACAGTGACACAGTAATAGTGGGGGACTTTAACACCTCACTTACACCAATGGACGGATCATCCAAAATGAAAATTAATAAGGAAACAGAAGCTTTAAATGACACAATAGACCAGATAGATTTAATTGCTATTTATAGGACAGTCCATCCGAAAACAACAGATTACACTTTCTTCTCAAATGCACATGGAACATTCTCCAGGATAGATCACATCTTGGGTCACAAATCAAGCCACAGTACATTTAACAAAATTGAAATCATATCAAGCATCTTTTCTGACCACAACGCTATGAGATTAGAAAGCATTTAGAGGGAGAAAAAAACTTAAAAAACACAAACACGTGGAGACTAAACAATACGGTACTAAATAACCAAGAGATCACCAAAGAAATCAAAGAGGAAATCAGGAAATACCTAGAGACAAATGACAATGAAAACTCGACGATCCAAAACCTATGGGATGCAGCAAAAGCAGTTCTAAGAGGGAAGTTTATAGCTATACAAGCCTACCTCAAGAAACAAGAAAAATCTCAAATAAACAATCTAACCTTGCACCTAGAGGAACTAGAGAAAGAAGAACAAACAAACCCAAAGGTAGTAGAAGGAAAGAATTCATAAAGATCAGAACAGAAATAAATGAAATAGAAAGAAAACAATAGCAAGGATCAATAAAACTAAAAGGTAGTTCTTTGAGAAGATCAACAAAATTGATAAACCTTTAGCCAGAGTAATCAAGAAAAGGAGGGAGAGGACTCAAATCAACAAAATTATAAATGAAAAAGGAGAAGTTACAACAGACACCGCAGAAATACAAAGCATTCTAAGAGACTACTACAAGCAACTCTATGCCAATAAAATGGACAACCTGGAAGAAATGGACAAATTCTTAGGAAGGTATAACCTTCCAAGACTGAACCAGCAAGAAATAGAAAATATGAACAGACCAATCACAAGTAGTGAATTTGAAACTGTGATTAAAAATCTTCCAACAAACAAAAGTCCAGGACCAGATGGCTTCACAGATGCATTCTATCAAACATTTAGCGAAGAGCTACCACCCATCCTTCTCAAACTCTTCCAAAAAATTGCAGAGGAAGGAACACTCACAAACTCATTCTGTGAGGCCACCATCACCCTGATACCAAAACCAGAGAAAGATACTACAAAAAAAGTAATTACAGACCAATGTCACTGATGAATATAGATGCAAAAATCCTCAACAAAATACTAGCAAACAGAATCCAACAATGCATTAAAAGGATCATACACCATGATCAAGTTGGATTTATCCCAGAGATGCAAGGATTCTTCACTGTACTCAATCAGTGTCATACACCATATTAACAAATTGAAGAATAAAAACCATATGATCGGGCTTCCCTGATGGCACAGTGGTTGAGAGTCCGCATGCCGATGCAAGGGACACGGGTTCGTGCCCCGGTCTGGGAAGATCCCACATGTCACAGAGCGGCTAGGCCCGTGAGCCATGGCCACTGAGCCTGTGCGTCCGGAGCCTGTGCTCCGCAACGGGAGAGACCACAACAGTGAGAGGCCCGCATACCTCAAAAAAAAAAAAAAAAAAAAAGCATATGATCATTTTAATAGATGTAGAAAAAGCTTTTGACAAAATTTAACACCCATTTATGATAAAAACTCTCTGGAAAGTGGGCATAGAGGGAACCTACCTCAACATAATAAAGGCCATATATGGCAAAGCTACAGCAAACATTTTCAGTGGTGAAAGACTGAAAGCATTTCCTCTAAGATCAGGAACCGGACAAGGATGTCCACTCTTGCCACTCTTATTCAACATAGTTTTGGAAGTCCTAGCCATGGCAATTAGAGAAGAAAAAGAAATAAAAGGAATACAAAATGGAAAAGAAGAAGTAAAACTGTCACTGTTTGCAGTTGACATGATACTCTACATAGAGAATCCTAAAGATGCCACCAGAAAACTACTAGAACTAATCAATGAATTTGGTAAAGTTGCAGGATACAAAATTAATGCACAGAAATCTCTTGCATTCGTATACACTAACAACGAAAGGTCAGAAAGAAAAATTAAGGAAACAATCCCATTCACCACTGCAACAAAAAGAATAAAATACCTCAGAATAAACCTACCTAAGGAGGTAAAAGACGTGTACTCAGAAAACTATAAGACACTGATGAAAGAAATCAAAGATGACACAAACATGGAGAAATATACCATGTTCTTGGATTGAAAGAATCAATATTGTGAAAATAACTGTACTACTCCAAGTAATCTACAGATTCAGTGCAATCCCTATCAGATTACCAATGGTATTTTTTTACAGAACTAGAACAAAAAAATTTAAAATATGTATGGAGGCACAAAAGAAAGACCCCGAATAGCCAAAGCAATCTTGAGGGAAAAAAGCAAAGCTGGAGGAATCAGACTTCCTGACTTCAGGCTATACTGCAAAGCTACAGTAATCAAGATAGTGTGGTACTGGCACAAAAACAGAAATATAGGTCAGTGGAACAGGAGAGAAAGCCCAGAGATAAACCCATGCACCTATGGTCAACTAATCTATGACAAAGGAGGCAAGGATATACAATGGAGAAAAGACAGTCTTTTCAATAAATGGTGCTGGGAAAGCTGGAGAGCTACATGTAAAAGAATGCAATTAGAACACTCCCTAACACCATACATAAAAATAATCGCAAAATATATTAAAGACCTAAATGTAAGACTGGACACCATAAAACTCTTAGAGGAAAACATAGGAAGAACACTCTTTGACATAAGTCACAGCAGGATCACTTTTGACCCACTTCCTAGAGTATTGGAAATAAAAACAAAACAAAACAAACAAATGGGACTTAATGAAACTTAAAAGCTTTTGTGCAGCAAAGGAAACTATAAACAAGATGAAAAGACAATCCTCAGAATGGGAGAAAATATTTGCAAACAAATCAACGGATGAAGGATTAATCTCCAAAATATATAAACAGCTCATGAAGCTCAGTATTTAAAAAAACGAACACCTCAATCCAAAAATGGGTAGAAGACCTAAATAGACATTTCTCCAAAGAAGACATACCGATGGCCAAGAGGCACATGAAAAGCTGCTCAGCATCACTAATCATTAGAGAAAAGCAAATCAAAACTACAATGAGGTATCACCTCACACCGGTTAGAATGGGCATCATCAGAAAATCCACAAACAACAAATGCTGGAGAGGGTGTGGAGAAAAGGGAACCCTCTTACACTGTTGGTGGGAATGTAATTTGATACAGCCACTATGGAGAACAGTATGGAGGTTCCTTAGAAAACTAAAAATAGAATTACCTTATGACCCAGCAGTTACACTATTGGGCATATACCCAGAGAAAGCCATAATTCAAAAAGACACATGCACCCCTATGTTCATTGCAGCACTATTTACAATAGCCAGGTCATGGAAGCAACCTAAATGACCGTCGACAGACGAATGGTTAAAGAAGATGTGGCACATATATACAATGTAATATTACTCAGCCATAAAGAGGAACCAAACTGGGTCATTTGTAGAGATATGGATGGACCTAGAGACTGTCATACAGAGTGAAGTAAGTCAGAAAGAGAAAAACAAATATCGTATATTAACACATATATGTGGAATCTAGAAAAATGGTGCAGATGAACTGGTTTGCAAGGCAGAAATAGAGACACAGATGTAGAGAACAGACATGTTAACCAAACGGTTAAAGTCGGGGGTGGGGTGGTGGTGGGTTGAATCTGGAGATTGGGATTGACATATATACACTAATATGTATAAAATAGATAACTAATAAGAACCTGTATAAAAAAATTAAATTAAAAAAAATGATCAATTGACTCATAACAAAGATAAGATGATCCCATTTTATTTACTCCCACCTACCCAATTTTAAAACTTATATTTAATAAGTCACGATATATCACATTCTTCTATACATAAATTATTTGTAGTTCCCTTTTTTATACATAAATTATGCATAATTCTTTCCTCGTTGTGGATTTAAGTAGAGGTGGTATTTACAGTGGTTTCTTCGTTCCTGAGATCCTTGTATTGTACTGTCTCTTGGTTGGGTATGTTTGGTCATCCAGTATGTTTCTGAAAGGTTCACCTTGATGTGTTTTACCTGAGTTCTTATGCGCTTGAGAATGTCTGCCTGTGGACTGCACACTTTAAAGACGTTTCTCTGTTACTTATAAACCTCTTGGGTCACGTTTTATTTCCCTTAGCATTTTTCATTTTGCCTTGTTATTTTCTCTGCTTTATATGCCGTAGGCTAACCTGTGTTTTTATTGTCTTCATGCTACTTTTGTTTCTTCTACTGGGACTTTCTACTACTGTTTTTCTTTTGCTGTTTTTGTTTCTCTTGTCTCTTTCTTGAGTTCTTCTTGCTCTTTATTTATTTATTTTTTCCGAGCATGTAGACAGTGAGGGAGGAGGGGGCAGGGGTGCAGGGTGTGGAGACACTGGATTTCCTTTTTTCAATCAGCTTTTTTCATTTTAGAATAGTCTCAGACTGTTTTTTGCCTTTTAGCATGCATTGTAATTTTTGTTGAAAGCTGGACATGGTGTGTCATGTGAATGGAGCTGAGGTAGATAGGCCTTTAGCATGCAGTTTTATATTTATCTGGCTACTATATAGGCTACAGTTGCCCTGGCTGTGGTGTCAGAGGCAAAAATGTCCTCAAGTGCCTTTGTTTGTGTTTCCGCTATTGTCTTTGGGTTTTCCCAGAAGCTTCTTAAATAGAGCCTGAGGCTTGCGCTTCCTTTAGCTGCAGTCCCGTTGTCTTGCAGGAGCCCTGTTGGCCTGGTGGTGGGATGTGTGTGTTGCAGGGTCTGTAGGCCTGTGATTAGGTCTCAGTCTCTTAGTGAAACCTGCAGGGTGCATTCCACTCCCCCACAAACGGTTGGGCTTTAGTAAAACCTGAAGTGGTTAGATTCTGGGAAAACAGTTTCCCTTGAGGGCAGAGAACCCTGGCTGTATTTCAGAAGGTTACCACCCCACCATCCCCACCCCCAGCACCTTCTGCAAAACCAAAGGGATTCTTCTTCACAGTGAGAATCTGGTGGGACTTCTGGAGGTAAACGTCACAAAAGTTATGGAAAATGCAGCTTCTCTGGAGTTTTTTTAACGCTCATACTAGGCTACACTGAGCCTCCAGCAATTCATCAATTGCAGTTTAGAGTGTTCCTACCCAAACTGGCTCCAGTTGTGAGCTTCTGCACCAGCTAAGCTGTGCTTCTGTTTCTGCCTGTCCGTCTCTCTGGATGGGGGACAGTAGTTTGCCCTGTGACCTTAATTCTCTGATGGATCCAGGAAGAGCTCTTGATTTTCAGTTTTCTCAGTTTTTTTTTTCTTGTGAGGACAGACGTCACAACTTCTAAGCTCCTTACGTATCAGATCAGAAACCAGAAATCCTATTTGAATAGTTGTAGTTTTACAGAAAAAAAATGTGAAGGTAATACAGAGTTTTCATATACCCCATACCCACTTTTCCCTGTTAACAGTTCCCATGAGTATAGGGCATTTGTCACCACTAGTGAACCAACACTGATACATTATTATTATTATTAACTAAAGCCTGTACTTTTGAGATTTCCTTAATTTTTACCTAATGTCCGTTTTCTGTTCCAGTATCCCATCCAGGATACCACATTACATTCAGTCACTATGTTTCCTTAGGCTCCCTTTTGCTGTGACAGTTTCTCAGACTTTCCTTATATTTAATGACCTTGATATTGTGAGAAATGATGGTCAGGTATTTTAGAGAATGTTCCCAATTGGGATATGCCTGTTTTTCTCATGATTAGACATTTGGGTTTGGGGGAGAAAAACCACGGAGGTAAAGTGTCATTATCATCACATCATATGAAGGACACACACACCATCGGTGTGACTTATCACTGTTGAGATCGACCTTGATCTCCTGGCTGAGGTTTCTCCCCTGTGAGGTTCCTTGGTTCCCCCCTTTCTATACTCTTCTCTTGGGAAGGAAGGCACTGCACACAGCACACCTTCTGCAGAGCCCACGTTTTAGGGGTAGAGAGAGATGCCCCCACTTCCTGGAGGGTGAGGTATCTACATTAGTTACTTGGAATTCTTCTGAATGGGTGGCTTGTTTCTTCTTCCCCATTTATTTATTTACTTGTTTATTTCATCATATTTTGGGTTTTAAGCCAATACATTTTTTAAAATTTTGTTTTTCACGTTTTTCCAACTTAGGCCGTATGCAGCAGCTCTTTGCATCGGCACCTGTGTCCCTGTGACACACTCCCATCATTGTGCTTTTGGTTTTAAATACATCTTCCATCTCTCTTTTTTTTAATTTTTAAAATTTTTTAAATTTATTTTATTTATTTATTTTTGGCTGCATTGGGTCTTCGTTGCTGTGCACGGGCTTTCTCTAGTTGCGGTGTGCGGGCTTCTCATTGCGGTGGCTTCTCTTGTTGCAGAACACAGGCCATAGGCGCATGGGCTTCAGTAGTTGTGGCGCACGGGCTTAGTTGCTCCGCGGCATGTGGGATCTTCCCGGACCAGGGCTCGAACCTGTGTCCCCTGCGTTGGCAGGCGGATTCTTAACCACTGCGCTACCAGGGAAGCCCCAACGTGCTTTTGGTTTTGAGCACTTCCTTGATCTCTGGAACCACAAGATGCTTCAGACTCATCTTACGTGGTCCCCATCCCAGTCCCGGACTCAGCCATTTCTCCATGAGCGGCTCAGTTTTCTGCCCTTTTCCCCCCACTGTAGTCTCTTCTTTCAACCTGTGTATCACTTCCTGCTTTTGGTTCTTTTTTATGGGTGTTTGTGGTTCCTTAAGACTGTGGATAATTTCTTCCCTGAGTTCTTCTTGTCTTTGGTCAGTCCTTCTTGTGCATCTTCTTTATCTGCCTTTTGCTCCTCTTTTATTCAGTATCTCCTCACCTACCCTTTTTATTCATAGTTCAGTTTCAGTTCCTTCTAATTATTTATCATCTTTAAGTGAAATGGACTAATTTTAGGGGAAAACACCAGTGAATCATGGGGACAAGGAAAGGACAGACCCTGGTGGGGGGGGGCAGGCAGCAAGCTACCACACGCCTAAACCTTTGCCTGGATTTTTTCTGAATTTTTTTCCACCAGTTTTTCCCTTCGCATCGAGGCACATCTTATTTTCTGGTGTTCGCGGGGGCAGTGGGTCACTGTCTGTGGCAGTAAAGCCAGGTGCCTGCCTCTGGCCTGTTTTCTCTGCCAACACCTTGAGCAGCTCTGGGTTCTCCCCGCACAGGCCCCTACTGCCCTCCTCTTTGCTGCGGGTTCCCCCCACCTTCTCCTTGTCCCTAGCTTTAGTCATTAACATCAGCGTCATGCAATACCTAGGGGTTTGGATGCCGACCCTAGTGGACAGCCTGTGGCCTGTGGCCTGGAGAGGCCGCAGGGAGGCTGGGCTCCCTGCGGCTGCTGGCCTGTGTGTGGGCTGCAGTGGTTTCCTACTTTGGAGTCAGAGTCTTTTCTGTTTTTTTTTTTAATTTTTATTGGAGTATAGTTGATTTACAATGTTGTGTTAGTTTCGGGGATTGACAGGGAACTCTGCTTTTCATCTCTTGTTGTTTTTGGTGCTTTTGAAGGTGTGAAGGGATGCAAATAAAGGCTTTACTCCACCATCTTTAACCAGAGCTGTTCCATCAGGTGTTATGGTTTGTAGAAGGATTATTTCCGTGGCAATCACATTTTTTTAACATGAGACTTTATCCATGAAAGTTATAAGGGGGAAATGATGGGTTTTGCTCTTTATGAAAATGAAATCTTTTTACTTTTTCATAGAATGGTGAACTGAGACTTTATGATGTCACTTCTTGCCAAAATGACCTGTATATTCAGTACAATCCCGATAAAAATCCCAACATACTTTTCTGGTAGGAACTAGCAAGCTGATTCTGACAGAAAATGAAATCTTATAAAAAGAAAATTATTTTTTCCTCATTACTGAATCCCAAGTATCTTGATCATTTTTATATAAATCAGAAATATTTATCTGAGTTCCTTTAGAATTGAGTAGTTTTGAGGAATATAGAACTTCAAGAACTTTTAATTTTTAGAAATGTAGGACACTGTATTTCCTTTGTCAGAGGTTACAAAGGAAATCAAAGAGGAATCTCTCCTCCACCCACAGATGCCTTTTACTGTTCCTGACAGCATTTCTCATGGAAATCAGATCTCGACCATCTGCTAGATTCAAAAATGAAGCGATAAAAATGAAAAAAATTTAACTAAAAAGAACTTGAGAAGAAATGTAAATGTACAAATTATATCATTGATTTTATTTTCAATTTGCTGTTTAACTTAAGAAGCCAAACAAACAAACAAATAAACAATAGATGTCAGTGTATGTAGGACATGAGAGGAGAAGTCAGGGACAGTCACCCCCTCTCTGAGCCTCTCTTGTATTCTTAATTTGTTGGAAATATTACTTTTCAGACAGCAGTGCTTTCTGCAAAATACAAGAGATCTTTTCCTTTTTTTGGCTCTCCAGGCACATTATTTGTCCTGACCAGTGGCTCTTTCTATCTTGGTAAATTGTACATTTTAAAAAACATGTGGACAGTTTAAATAATTCACAATCCAGAAATGAACCCTACAGAGGATTGCTTTTGCTGTTCTGTTTCAAAATAAATGAGGTGGTCACTTTGTACCTGGGGAGAGAAAAAGTTCAGGCCTCTCTTCTACCCCAGATTTCTAAACCCTTCTAAGGATTTATATAATAGTAAAGATATAAAGGATTATAAGGATTTTATAGTAAGAATGAAGCAGCAGTTCCTGCCCTCTTTTCTCTAATCCAAGTAAAGACTATGATGGTCTTTTTTTTTTTTCTTTTCAAAAGACGGGCTTTTGTTGAGAGTGGCAACCTAATCCCTTCTGTGTCAACAACTATTGGCCCCTAAATGGCTTCCGTGCCACCTGTACTGTTAATGTTTCCCCAACTCCTTGGCTATTTTAGTGCTGCATTTTTAAAATATAAGATATTTCTAGTTCTGTTTAATTTTTGAGTACTTGAATATTCTTTTGAAAGAATATTGGTTTAGATGTAGCCAATCAACAATCCCTCAACTGAGAATATTTACCCTTGGCAGGTAAAAGCAGCTGGGATTGTATCTTCGGCCTAGTGGTCATTTAAAAATGTCAGAAGTTTTGTGCTCACTTTGGCAGCACATATACTAAAATTAGAACGATACAGAGAAGATTAGCATGGCCCCTGTGCAAGGATGACACACAAATTCGTGAAGCGTTCCATATTTTTAAAATGGGCAGAAAACCTAAATAGACATTTCCCCAAAGAAGATATACAGATTGCCAACAAACACATGAAAGGATGCTCAACTAATCATTAGAGAAATGCAAATCAAAACGACAGTGAGGTATCACCTCACACCAATCCGAATGGCCACTATCAAAAAATCTACAAACAATAAATGCTGGAGAGGGTGTGGAGGAAAGGGAACCCTCTTGCACTGTTGGTGGGAATGTAAATTGATATAGCCACTCTGGAGAACAGTATGGAGGTTCCTTAAAAAACTAAAAATAGAACTACCATACGACCCAGCAGTCCTACTACTGGGCATATACCCTGAGAAAACCATAATTCAAAAAGAGTCATGTACCACAGTGTTCACTGCAGCTCTATTTACAATAGCCAGGACATGGAAGCAACCTAAGTGTCCATCGACAGATGAATGGATAAAGAAGATGTGGCACATATATACAATGGAATATTACTCAGCCATAAAAAGAAACAAGATTGAGTTATTTGTAGTGAGGTGGATGGACTTGGAGACTGTTACACAGAGCGAAGTAAGTCAGAAAGAGAAAAATAAATACCGTATGCTAAGACATATATATTGAATCTAAAAAAAAAAAAAAGGTTCTGAAGAACCTAGGGGCAAGACAGGAATAAAGACGCAGATGTACAGAATGGACTTGAGGACACGGGAGCGGGAAGGGTAAGCTGGGACGAAGTGAGAGAGTGGCATGGACTTATATATACTACCAAGTGTAAAATAGATAGCTAGTGGGAAGCAGCCGCATAGCACAGGGAGATCAGCTCGGTGCTTTGTGACCACCTAGAGGGGTGGGATAGGGAGGGTGGGAGGGAGACACAAGAGGGAGAGGGGATATGGAGATATATGTATATGTATAGCTGATTTACTTTGTTATACTGTAGAAACTAACACACCATTGTAAAGCAATTATACTCCAATAAAGATGTTTTTAAAAATGTCAGAAGTTTTATAAGGGGTTTAACCTTATGGAATTGCTGATATTCAACCATTTTTAACTTCAAAACTGGCAATTTCATCTCATTCAACCTAAGAGCTTACAGATAGCGAAGCCTAAACAGCACTGTCAAGATTCTCTAAAAAGGAGAAATGGAGGTAGTTTCCATTCTGTCAGAGGGAAGAGGTTGGAAAGCTGTGTCTGATGTAAATATCATTATCTTAAAGGAGGCAATACTTTTTTTGGATACCTTGCCTCACGCCCTTACCTTTCTCCTTCAGTTTGTTCATGTCCCAGCCCCATCAAAAGGACATGGACCCCGTTGCATGCATTTATCATGAATCACGTGGGAACTTCTGCTCCTGTTCCTTCTCTCCCTCCCTCCAACACTTCACCTCCGTCCTTCTTATGTTTTATTTTGTGAGGCATCAGTTGACAGGAGCTAATAATCCCAGGACAGACTTCCCAGGACCCTGCCTCCAGACCATCCCGTTCCTGTTATCCCCACCGTGGTCACTGACCCCTGTCACTTTCCTGTTCCCTTGTTGGTGCAGGTCCTCAGTGAGGTTTGTTGACAGCTCCTGGTGGGCCTGTTGACTACTGCTAGCAGCTGTCCATCATTTTCCTGGTTAATACACACTGGGAGGGGTTACTGTCTTTTATTTGGGTCCTAGGTTCTCAAGGACTTCAGCAGGGTCTTCCATACTCTGCGGACACACTTTACAGCCTTGTTATGAAAACCTGGACTCAGTCCTGGTTCCTCGTCTTGACTCAGCCACCCCATGACTTGGAACCATTCTAAGTCACTGATCTCTGACCCTGTGTTTCTTTATCTCTGAAGTTAAATTGTTGAATATTATAGTCCTATGATTATGTGCCTCAGTGCCATTTAAGGTTGCCCTTCTCTTCCTAAAATCTGTATTATAGATAATTTATACACAGTTATTTCACAGGATGGATCATCGTAGCACAAGATCCTAGCCTCCATCCCAGGATGGAGTACATACTACCACTGACTACGAGGAAATTTAAATGCTTGCTTCCCACCTAGTTCAGCTGCCAGAGGTCCTTTCAGTGCACCAGTTCTGAGTGAGCATGCAAGTATGACTGTCATTTCCCCTGACAGAAACCACGTCACCTCATCAGCCACATAAGAAAATGACAAAACAACCAACTGTGAAAGCATGCTTGCCAGGCTTTCAGCATCACTGCATTTGGTGGGGGAACACATTTGTACAAGATGAAATCGAGGCTGGACGAAGCCCGAAAGACACGTTCTGGGTACCTGTCTTCTGTAACCTGCAACATATGGGAAGTGTGTTTGTGCCAGTGAAGTCAGGGTTCCAGAAAGCCCTTTGCTCCTTGAAGCCACGTCACCATTCCAGGGATGGGGAGAGGGAACCAGGGATGTGGCATGCTGCTTTCTTAGTAATTACCAGATCTCTAGTAAATAATAAGAGTAGCTAAGGCCCGTTCGGCATTGCTTCACTAAATCTTCACAGATAACCGGTAACGTTTACTAACATTGCCTGTGTTTTTTTTTCAGCAGAGAATACTCAGGCTCAGAAAAACAAAGTAGTTAGCTAGTTAGTGGTCAAGATTCAAACTAGGTCTGTCTTACTTCGGTGCCCACGGTCTTTCACTTTACCTTGAACTGATTTTAAAGTTGCCTGTAAGCAACCAAATTGGAACATTGGTGAGAGAAGGAAAAAGAGGTCCCCCACCCCACCCACTCCAAGGTTTGGGGTAGAAAGAGCACTTGAGTGTGAAAGGAGCAAACCTCTGACTTCCACTGACTTTGAAAAAGGGCTCTAAAGTCATCAAAGACACCTCGAAGAGAGGGAAAAGGAAGAATAACTCTTAATAAGAAAAAGGCATATCCCGAGCTTCCCTGGTGGCGCAGTGGTTGAGAGTCCGCCTGCCGATGCAGGGGACACGGGTTCGTGCCCCAGTCCAGGAAGATCCCACATGCCGCGGAGCAGCTGGGCCCGTGAGCCATGGCTCCTGAGCCTGCGTATCCAGAGCCTGTGCTCCGCAATGGGAGAGGCCACAACAGTGAGAGGCCCTTGTACCACAAAAAAAAAAAAAAAAAGGCATATACCAATAAAAAATGGCCAAAAGAGTTGAACAGACACTTCCCCAAAATGAGTAACCAGATGGTCAATGAGCATGTGAAAAGATGCTCAACATCATGGCTCATTAGAAAAATGCAAATCTGAACCACAGTAGAAATCACAGCATACCCACCAGCATTGCCAAGATGAAAAAGACCACAGCACCAGGTGCTGGTGAGGATCTGAAGCCACTGGGTCTCTCAGTCACTGCTGGTGGGAGTGTTGGTGGTAAAACTGCTTTGGGAAACCATCTGATAACTTCAGGTACAGCTGAACACTTGCATTCCATATGACCTAGCATTTTCACCCTTCAGACTATGACCAGCAGGAATCCCTACATATGTTTGTAGGAAACGTATGGAAAACCTATAGGAAAATGTTCATAACAGCACAATGCCTAGGGGCCAGAAACTGGAAACTAGCCAAAAGCCACAGACCAGTGGTGGAATGTTCACATGGTGGCATACTGTTCAGCCACAGGAGTGAGCAAACTGTTGCTACACATGGCAACATGGGTGGACCTCGCACACATGAGGTAGAGTGATGATGGTGGACACAAAAGGGTTCGTGCCATATGATAAAGCTCAAAAATGGGAAAAACTAAACCATGCTGTTAGAAGTCAGGCAGCGCCAGCCTTTTACAGGGCAGGAGGGGAGTGCCAGCGGTTCCTGGGCGGCTGGGGGTGTTCTCTTTTGATCTGGGTGGTGGTTACAGTGTGCTGAGATGTTGAAAATTCACCAATTGTCCACTTAGGATATGTGCATTTTGCTGTATGTATATTCTCCTTTAGTAATAAGTTTTCAAAGTCCTGTACATACAGATGTTAGTTCTTAATTTTTGATTCCCACTGTGGCAACATAAATTTAAATCAGCCAAGGTTTGCATATGTATAAATTAGGAATTTTGTGCACATTGTGACCTAAATTGTGGGAGAAATGTTCTTTTTTTTTTTTTTTTTTTTCTTGATAACGCTTTGTTGACCTCTCAGTGTGTCTGAACCTGACAGGGCGAGGAAGGAAGGAGATAGTGAATTTCATCAACACCAGCAATTATTGCCGCTCAGAGTTCATTCAACCAAAGCCACACAAGCTGGTCAGGTTTCCGCCAGGTTATAGAGCTCTTTCTTGTCTTGGAGTCTATAAAAAAACTTACCTTTTTGTTATGATTTTTATACTTCCAAGAAAAGAAGCATAAGGAAAATACCTATGAAATTCCAAGACCTGGCTACCAGCAAATTCTAAACCTGTATTCGCTAGGAGACAAGGAGAAAAGATTGAAAGAGAAGCCCTCTTTTCACATGGGCCATCTGCATTTGCAGTAGTAGCTGAGAAAAGGCAATATGGAAAGTTTACACAACTCTTACAAAATGTTCAGGCAGTATGCTTGTGGAGTTTTCAGATTCTCATGTCAACACAAATATAATTGAATTCTAGTATTAGAAGGGGACTAAAAGAAGAACAAACTTGTGTTTTAAAAAATAAAACACGTGAAACACCACCTGGCAAAGAGTCTACTATGTCGTCTGGGACAAAACATTGAGACTCAGGTCTGTCCTTCCTTTGAGGCCCCATCATCCTGCCTCTCGGGTGACCCTTGTGGAGCCTTGCCTGGTCTCTTCAAGGTCACACGGTTGGTGGCTAAGCAAGGCAGGCCCTACCATCTTTAAACTTCCAACCTCTTTCTCTCCCCTCCCCCCCCACCATGATGGAGATTCCAAATAATGGATTAATACTAGCCCAAAGGTCACAGGTGTGCTATTAATGCATCTCTTATAAAACATGTATTTCAGCTCGCGACTCTTGAATTCCCTCCAAAGAAACTATTTGGAAACAAAGATGAACGTGTGATTGCTGAGAGGCGGAGTCAGTTAGAGGTAACGGAATTAAGCTTTTCTTTCTCTGTGTGCAGAAGATTTGCCATGTGATTGACCAGTGAGAATTCTTCCTCTTAAACACTTAACTCTCGTTCACGGATGGAGAGATGCTGCTTCATTAACACTGGAGGTGGCAGCGGCAGCTTGTGAAGTAATTATTTAAAATATATTTAAAATATAAGTCCTTCCCCCCACCACAGAGCGTTTTCCTGGGTTTTGAGGAGATACGTGTGTACCAAGGGTTAGGAAGCAGGTTGTGGGTGAGAACTGAATATTCACGTAGACAGATGGTACGCAACGCAGGCTGGGGGTACGAAGCTTGCTGCCAAAGCCTTGAATTAATTAACTGAAGATTTGTAGTATTGCATCGTTGTTACTTTTTCAAGGTGGCTGGAAGCAAAAAGACACATACCTAGTTTAGTCATGGTTAGGTTTTGTTGGACTTAACTTCATCTTCGGAGCCAGCTCCGTGGACAGCTTTGGTTCAGCACAACTGTTGTTTTTCTGACTGCCTCCCTGCTGGCATGCACTGTTGACTGCTCTGTAGAGCTGGTGTTGCTTTGCAGGCTAGAGCTGCTTGTTTGGTTGGCATCTGATGCTACCGAGGCAGAGTGTGCTGAGGCATGGTCGCGGGTAACCCGCGGGCATGGGCTACCCTCTTGCTGCTGTGAGCCACTGAGGCAGGCAGGATAACATTACAAATAGCTCACTCCAGTCGGCAAGCTTCCTGGGGGCCTCGCAAAGTCCCCTCTGCTACTCTTTTAAGAGGAAGAAAAATAAGACCTATTGCAAATGAAATCAAATAAGAGGAGGCCTGAGACAGCCCTTCCTGAATTTCTGTGAAAGTCTCCATAAAACGGCGGTATTTTTCTCATTCCTGGAGACAGCCAGTTTGAAATGGCTGCCCATGGAGTCCAGTGAATACCAGTGAACCGAGCCTTAGGGAAACATCCAGAGGCTGGAGGTTGCAGTGAGAGCAAAAGGGGGGAGTGGGGACCCTGGAGAAATTGAAGACTAGGAGATTGTGGTCCACGAGGGGCATTTTAGAGACTTGAGATCCTCAGTATAGAAGTGATCTGAAGAAAGAAGAGTTTCAGGGTGTGGCCATGCTTACAGGCCTGTGAGTTAAACTGTAGAATTACACCTTTGAAAAGGTGCTGGAAGTATTACGACTGAGGTTTGGATGGGTCGTTGCAGGGCTCTAAAAATCAGCCTATGAGGTGGTGTGACCCTGATACCCAACTGAAGAGCTTACATTCAAAGGAAAGGTTATCGTGGTGAGCCTGCTTGACCAAGTTCTCTTAAAGGTTTAATTGTATCATGCAAACAATTTAAAACTCACAGTAGAACTAGTGATGGTTTTCTTTCTCGAACCCTTACCTGCAGTCAGTTATCCAGACTTGTCTTTAATGGAAACATGCAGAACGACAGTGTATAAAAACAAGTTTGTAAACTAACAGGAAATAGCTGTTGTCATCCCTGCTTACTCAGGGCTCTAATTAAATGCACGTGGTGCCAGCCCCACAGATTGGGCGTTTGTGTGCTGTGCGTTTGTGAGCCCTGCTCTAGGGGACTCTTGTCTTTCCACCCCAGCTTCCAGAGTCAAAGCAAAGCTCAGGGCACCTTTTCATTCTTGGTACTTTCAGGTGGAACCCATGTTTGTGTTTTCAGCATCTCCTGCTTAATCACTTAGCCCTACCGAGCCATCAGCTGTTGACAAACAGAGTTTTATGTCAACATCTCTGCGGATACAAGCATCCCTCCCATTGCCCGTGACTGTGGTTTACCTGTGGCATTAACCCATAAGGAATGGATACCCCACACCTTGTGGAAATATAGGGGCTTACATTTTAAATTAAGTGTATGTCGTCTCATGTTGACTGTTAAATCTTAGAATATTATGTTCTTGGCAAGGAGAGAGTGTAATTCAGCTTCACTTTACTGGAAAGTTAACCTGAGATTCTTGAGTTGATTTCCTGCAACTATTCTGATTTTTATTTTCAATCTAACACCAAGAGTCACTGATTTAGTGCATTTTTCTGTGAAAATTAACATTGGTTGTCACTGAACTTCCTATTTGATTTAATTCAATATACATTGATTTAATTCCTGATACTTGCTGGGGACAGTGCTAGGTGTTACATAGAATATCAAGGTGAGTGGGATGCTTCTTGCCCTCAAAGAGTGTATGTTTACATTGCTGCATGGAACTCTACCTGGAGGTATAGTTAAATACGTAAGCATGTACAGAAAGGTGTATTTCAGCAGGACACATTTGTACTGGCACACACCAATATACATAGTGTTTGCGCAAAAGGAATTATCTGCTGATTTTTAAAATCCAGAAACAGCTTTACAAACCTCCTCACGCCGATTGAGCTGCATAGAGCAGTGCTCTAAGCAAGCATCCAGTTGTGTTTCGATCTTCCTTGCTATTAAAATAGCTGCAAGATTTGGACCTTGTGTTTGAGTTTATCAACAAAAAGTGTCAAATGTTTTCACATGAAAGACATAGATACCTACTTTCTAACTTATATAAGGTTAAATCCTATTTATAAAAATGTTAAAATAATTATTGTAAAAATGATGGGTAACATCAGAAATTTCTGCCTGTCACGAGATGTTCTAGAGATTAGTTTTATCACCGCGGAGAGAGGAATATTAGTGGTGTGTGTGGTGGTAGCCGTGTGGGGTTGGGGTGTGTCGCACCAGGAAAAGGCAGCAGTGAGTCAGGACGTGGTGATGCTCAGTGGCGAAGTGTACATTTGGCCTCCAGAACTCACTCTTATTGATAAACGTGTATAGGCTCCACCCACAAAGAGTTATCAGGACCGCTCTAGCTTATAACCCGGAGCCAGGTTTTCCAGAATCTGGCCTGTTACTGCTTTGCATCTCATGCCCAAATGCTGCCAAGCACTCTTGCTTCACAGGAGCCAGAGTCTCTGGAGGTTTCTAACGTGGGCAGAACCCCCTGTTGCTGCCGTCCCGGCCCCGCTGGAACCGTTCAGTGTAAATGTGCACATCGTGGGCAGACCCTCCTATCGGGCAGCCAGAGGGTTCTGATGGCGGCTCTCCCCACGTGTGACGTGATGCTCAGCTCCTCCAAGCCCTTCCTGTAACGTGGACGACAACCCAGCAGAAAAGGCTGTGGAGGTAACAGGAAATGATCACATCAGTCTCTGTCTGATGAGTTACGTGGAGCAGAACGGTGCTTGTTACTGTACTTGAAGCCAGATACCATTACCATCAGGTTGAACCTGTCCTTGTCATAGGTCAAAAATGGTGGAATATTGGCCATTCCGTAGGCTTTCACATAGTACTACTTCCGTCTCACATTTACTGGGTGTTTACTGAGTGCCAGGCATGAGTGAAAGGCTTGATATCATGCCATTTACTCCTCCAGCCAGCTTTTGAGGTGACTTCTATTATTATCTCCATTTGACAGGTGCGAAGGTTAAGTCTTGGGGAGGATAAAGAAGGTCATGTAGCCAGTGAGTGGCAAAGCCTCAGTCTCTACTAGAGTGTCTTTCAGGGCAGCCTCCTTCTCTTAGTCCTCAAAACACTCTGAGCTTGAGATAGAGCTGGGTCTTCTGCACACTTTGTTCTGGAATGTCCTTGAGACTTCACCTCCACTTCTTTTAAGATTCTTGGTACTTTCTTGCTTGTATCAAAAGGTATGTTTATGTCTCAGATCTCCCCTATTATACTCTTCAGTTACTTGAAGGCAACAGAATCAACGTCTAATTGAATTCTTCATCTCCCATGATATTTCACACGTGCTTCACATTCACTGTATTTATTCACTGAATTCTCAGAAAATCTGCCGATATTAGCCCCAAATAGATGAATTTTTGTTTTGTTTTTGTTGATTGATGAGAGGTGCATTTTGGGTCACTAATTCCAGAGAATGTTATCATCTACTTGGAAACATTTCTGCTAATCATCTCAGTAGTCTGTCATTTCAAGGAGTAACTGTAATTAATGAAAACAAGTGAAATCCTCTAATAAAACAGTAAAGCTTTCAAGAATAAAACCACCACCTTTAGGAGTAAGAACTTGAGAAGTTTCTTGGACGTTTTCTTGAAAGTACTAGAGCAGGCAGCAGCCCAAGACCACTTCTTCCCCATTTTCATGTCACTGGCTAGAGCATTATTAAGATGGATAAAAATAGTGTGGAAGCTTAGAGCATGGGCCTGGGACTCTTCATCCTGGTCTTGAATCCTGGCTTTGCTCTTTTGGAGTTAATGTCACTGTCAGTGTCCTTTATCACTGACAAATGAAGACAAATAATAACCACCGTCTTCCAGGAGTTGACCTGAGGGTTAAATAAGATCATGGACATCACACGGCCTCTGGTACAGAGGGAAGCACTCCGAAATGTTAGGTGGTGCCGTGGTGGTGGTGATGAGGACAGTTGGCCACAGTGATGGCGCCTTCCAGCACGTTTCAGGTCTGCTTTAAGAGCCAGGGGAGGACACAAGAATGCCCCCCACCTGCTGTCATGAAGTGTAGCAATGTGAGCACCTCAGTTTGTTACATCTACTTGCAAAATCAATTTCTGAGGGCAAAGACACTACGATTATGTGACTATTCTTATTCATGGTGATACCTGGAAGATACCAGGAATCTCATGGTGTAACACCAGCCTTTCTTTCACCCTGTAAAATTGTCATCTGAAATGTAGAAATGCTTTCTGATGATTGAATCACGGTCAAGGTACTGTCCAGTGTGAGAAAGAGGAGAGGCCTAGGATCATTATCAAAGGAGCACAGTTCCTCTGCGTTTACACGGCTGCTGTTCACAGCCACTCGGCTCTCTTTTGTGTCTCCTGAGTTGCTGACAGTGAGGCTGCCCACTGTGGCGTCCCCAGCACGCCTGATGTACCCCAAGCCTCTGCCTGACAAATGTCAGTGCCTTTCGGCCAGTGACCCCCAGACATACACCTACTTTTTTAACAGTGTGTTAGATTTATTAATTCCCTGCGCTAAGAAAGAACAGATACCATGGGAAGCAGGGGGCATCTCAGCAAGGTGTTACCAAGACCTTATGATAGGACTTGGCCCTGGGTTGGGTGATTCAGGGCAGAGTGCAAGCAAGCGGGCTTTGCTCTGGATTGGATGTTGGGCTAAGTCTCTGATGGGGTATCTTAATAATTCTTATCTGGAAAGCAAGAAGAACAGAGTGAGGTTAAAACTGTGATTGATAAGAAACACAGCAGTCATCCTATTAGCCAGAGGAGGGGGGTATTTGATCATTTTCATGGTTTGTACAGTATTTATGTTTTTGTGTTTAGACATGATTGTGGAGTGTTTTTTGGTTTTTGTTTTTTCTGTCTTGCTCATGGTCACAGAGTAGCCTCGCCTGGTCTTGCTGTCCTTTGGAGCTGTCTGCTCTTGACAGGAGAATACCGAGCTTAGCTGTGAGCACCAGGCTGGCCCTCAGCTGCATCTCATCACTTTTTCTTACCATAGAGAGATGCCCAGAGCTCACAGGTGTCGTCTTTTCTAACGGAACCGTGAACTAAATGAGGAGTTGTTTTCAAAATAAAAGTCTTGGTAGTTCCCATGCCTTACCTGCCTTACAACGTGGGTGTTACAGCGGCTGCCGTAGTGCTCCGTCCCCCTGCCCAGTACCAGCTGCCACTTCCCTGCACAGCCCAGCTTTTCTGACTAACAGCAGTGTCTCCTTCTGTTGATACTTCAGTTTTATGTTACTTTCAAACCTTTGATTTCCAACAATAGAATCATTTTTGTTTAGACATTGTATAGGTTGAATCCTTTCAGTTTCACAATAAATTTCAGGAGGTGAAAATCCTTGCATTTTCTCACTCGTTTGGCACATGAAAGGTATCTGGCAGTTCTGTGCTTAACTGAACAGTCTTTCCATCTACTCTCTGCTGATCTTACAGAATGGATGATGGCGGAACCATTACCAAATGTAGGCGGAGAATGAGAAATACCTTAAAGAAAGAACTGTTTCCCTCCTCATTTATGTTTTTAGGTATTTTACTTTTTCTGGTTATATGGTCATTCGTATTAGCAGTGACTGTTTTCTGTGATTTGTTGATCACAGAGCATTTTTGAAGGGGGTTACGTGGCTGTCGCTGTGTGGGAGGAGACTGAGCTGGACTTTGGGGGCTGTTTCATTGTGGTGCTTCGTGAGGTCAGAGGGGCTAAAATTGCTGTGATCTGGGATGAAGATTCGGGAAGGAGATGGGAAACTCCATGTGGTATGGGAATAATGCAGAAGGTTCTAGAGTCAGACCTGCACTTGCAACCCAGCTCTGTGAGACTACTCCAGTGTCCTGTGACCTTAGTTCCCTCCCTAAACTTTAGTTCCTTACTTGTTAAATGGCAGAACTAATATCTGCTCCATGGAGTTGTTAGAATTACACGATGCAGTGTGTATACTGTAAGTAAGCGATGCCATAAGGGGAAGAAGGAAGTCTGAGAAAGAATGAACTCCAGAGGCAAAGTGCCCATCAAGAGGTCATTTTACACAACAGAAGTCCTTCCATATCAGTGTAAGTTGGCATTTGATGGTCACATCAGAAGAGTGAGTCCGCATCTGGAGGGAAAATCCCACATTGGTTTCCATGCAGAGTCTTTGGTTTAATTAAGAAGAAACCAAAATTGAAACACATGTTTCCAAGGAGAGGATCAACTTCCAAATCCAGATGGAGGCTGGAGGGACAGGGGAAGTGCCCGCCATACTGTCAGTTTTACTCTGGTGTTTTTCCCCTTCCCCACGTGGCATCCTGTGTGGACTGATGGCTAACACCTCAGGGACTCAAAACTCACTGCAAGTGGGAAAACTCTTCTCCATCATTGGGCTCCCAATCTGAAGCTCTAAGCAGGCAGTCAGGGTCTTCATGTCATTACTGACTTGGGATTAAGTCAGCAGAAGCATCTCCAAGGCTGGAGCACCTCCCTCAGCTCAGACGTCCTCTCCTCGGAGAGCCCTGCCCGTTCACTCCCCACCAGATGCCTCTGTGGCTTCTTGGTCAAGCACTTTGTAGTGGTTGGGGGGATTTTTTTGTCAGTTTGTTTTGTTTTTAAATGCTTTATGTTTTACTAGAAGGTAAGTTCTGTGAGGACAGGGTTTCCAGCTGCCTTGTTCACTTCTGTCTCCTCCATGCCTAGAACAGTTTCTGGCCATTAACAGGCCCTCAGTAAATGTTGGTTGAATGATCAGTTAAAGCTGCACTGAATAGCAAATAGCACATATTTGTTCTGACAAAAAACATTTTCAAAACCAGAGCACATGCATAAATGGGTTTAAATGCCACTTTGCAGTAGGCCACTGGGCTGGTTACTTACCCATTCTGAGCTTCATCATTCTCAGTGTGAAACAGGGATAAGAAGAGCTAACTTTCAGAGTTGCTGAGCGGATCAAATGAGAGTGGTGTTTAAGAAACACCTGTACAAGACATAAGCCCTAGCCCATAATACATCCCAAATTGATACAGGATAATGGTTAAAAACATATACTATACAGTCCAGCAGACTTAGTTGTGGATCCTTGCTTTGCTACTTACTGACTGGGTAACATTAAACAGGTTTCTTAACCTCTCTGTGGATCAGTTTTTCTCATCCTTAAAATGGGGATAATAATAGTACCCACTTCAGAGAGTTGTTTTGAAGGTTAAATGAGATAATACATGTAAAATACTTGGATAGGCGCTGGGTACATAGCAAACACTAGAAATGATCATTCTTCTTTTAAAAATTGCTACATTCCAATCGCTGTGTGGTGACTTACAGCATACTTTTAAAATTAAACAATATTCTAATTAATGCAGTAAGATAAGAAAAGGAAATAAAAGGTTATTCTGATTGAGAAGGAGGAAATAAAACTCTTATTCACAGGTGACATGATTGTCTCTGTAGAAAATCTAAAATAACTAACAAGAAGTCTCCTGGAACTGAAAAGCAATTATGGCAAGATCGCAGGATACAAGGTTAATATATCATAGTCAATCACTTTCCTATATACCAGCAATGAAAAAAGGGAATTGAAATTTAAAACACAATAGAATGTACATTAGCACTCCCCAAATTAGATACTTAGGTAAACATTTAATAAAATATGTTTAAGATATATATGAAGAAAACTATAAAACCTCTGATGAAAGAAATAAAAAAAACTAAACGAATGAAGATGTAGTTCATGTTTATGGATAGGAAGACTCAATATTGTCAAGATATCAGGTCTTCCAACTTGGTCTATAGATTCAGTGCAGTCCCCCAGCAAGTTATTTGTGGACGTGGACAAACTGATTCTAAAGTCTATATGGAGAGGCAAAAGACCCAGAATAGCCAGTACCATACTGAAGGAGAAAAACAAAGTGGGCGGACTGACAGTACCCAGCTTCAAGACTTAACCATAGGATTAGGAACCAAGATGGTGGAGTAGAAGGATATGCTCTCACTCCCTCTTGCGAGAACACCAGAATCACAACTAGCTGCTGGACAATCATCGACAGGAAGACACTGGAACTCACCAAAAAAGATACCCCACATCCAAAGACAAAGAAGAAGCCACAGTGAGATGGTAGGAGGGGCGCAATCACAGTAAAATCAAATCCCATAACTGTTGGGTGGGTGACTCACAGACTGGAGAACACTTACACCACAGAAGTCCACCCACTGGAGTGAAGGTTCTCAGCCCCACGTCAGGTTCCCAACCTGGGGGTCCAGGAGGAATTCCTAGAGAATCAGACTTTAAAGGCTGGTGGGATTTGATTGCAGGACTTCATCAGGACTAGGGGAAACAGAGACATCACTCTTGGAGGGCACACACAAAGTAGTGTGTGCATTGGGACCCAGGGGAAGGAGCAGTGACCCCAGGGGAGACTGAACCAGACCTACCTGCTAGTGTTGGAGGGTCTCCTGCAGAGGCGGTGGGTGGCTGTGGATCACCGTGGAGACAAGGACACTGGCAGAAGAAGTTCTGGGAAATACTCCTTGGTGTGAGCCCTCCCAGAGTCCACCATTAGCCCCACCAAAGAGCCCAGGTAGGCTCCAGTGTTGGGTTGTCTCAGGCCAAACAACCAACAGGGAGGGAACCCAGCCCCACCCATCAGCAGTCAAGCAGATTAAAGTTTTACTGAGCTCTGCCCACCAGAGCAACAGTCAACTCTACCCACTACCAGTACCTCCCATCAGGGAACTTGCACAAGCCTCTTAGATAGCCTCATCCACCAGAGGGCAGACAGCAGAAGCAAGAAAACTACAGTCCTGCAGCCTGTGGAACAAAGATCACGTTCACAGAAAGATAGACAAGATGAAAAGTCAGAGGGCTATGTACCAGATGAAGGAACAAGATAAAACCCCACAAAAAAAACTAAATGAAGTGGAGATAGGCAACCTTTCAGAAAAAGAATTCAGATGCGTGATAGTGAAGATGATCCAGGACCTCGGAAAAAGAATGGAGGCAAAGATGGAGAAGATGCAAGAAATGTTTAACAAAGACCTAGAAGAATTAAAGAACAAACAAACAAAGATGAACAATACAATAACGGAAATGAAAACTACACTAGAAGGAATCAATAGCAGAATAACTGAGGCAGAAGAACAGATAAGTGACCTGGGAGATAGAATGGTGGAATTCACTGCTGTGGAAGAGAATAAAGAAAAAAGAATGAAAAGAAATGAAGACAGCCTAGGAGACCTCTGGGACAACATTAAACGCACCAACATTCGCATTATAGGGGTTCCAGAAGGAGAAGAGAGAGAGAGAAAGGATCAGAGAAAATATTTGAAGAGATTATAGTTGAAAACTTCCCTAACATGGGAAAGGAAATAGCCACCCAAGTCCAGGAAGCACAGATCTTCCCAGGCAGGATAAACCCAAGGAGAAACACACCGAGACACATAGCAATCAAACTGACAAAAATTAAAGACAAAGAAAAATTATTGAAAGCAGCTAGGGAAAAATGACAAATCACATACAAGGGAACTCCCATAAGGTGAACAGCTCATTTCTCAGCAGAAACTCTACAGGCCAGAAGGGAGTGGCATGATATACTTAAAGTGATGAAAGGAAAGAACCTACAACCAAGATTACCCAGCAAGGATCTCATTCAGATTCAATGGAGAAGTCAAAAGCTTTACAGACAAGCAAAAGCTAAGAGAATTCAGCACCACCAAACCAGCTCTACAACAAATGCTAAAGGAACTTCTCTAAGTGGGAAACACAAGAGAAGAAAAGGACCTACAAAAACAAACCTGAAACAATTAAGAAAATGGTCATAGGAAGATACAAATTGATAATTACCTTAAAGGTGAATGGATTAAATGCTCCAACCAAAAGACAGAGGCTTGCTGAATGGATACAAAAACAAGACCCATATATATGTTGTCTACAAGCAACCCACTTCAGACCTAGGGACACATACAGACTGAGAGTGAGGGGATGGAAAAAGATATTCCATGCAAATGGGAATCAAAAGGAAGTTGGAGTAACAATACTCATATCAGATAAACTAGACTTTAAAATAAGGAATGTTACAAGAGACAAGGAAGGACACTACATAATGATCAAGGGATCAATCCAAGAAAAAGATATAACAATTATAAATATATATGCACCCAACATAGGAGCACCTCAATACATAAGGCAACTGCTAACAGCTATAAAAGAGGAAATCTACAGTGACACAATAATAGTGGGGGACTTTAACACCTCACACCAATGGACAGATCATCCAAAATGAAAATAAATAAGGAAACAGAAGCTTTAAATGACACAATAGACCAGATAGATTTAATTGTTATTTATAGGACATTCCATCCAGAAACAGTAGATTACACTTTCTTCTCAAGTCCACATGGAACATTCTCCAGGATAGATCACATCTTGGGTCACAAATCAAGCCACAATAAATTTAAGAAAATTGAAATCATATCAAGCATCTTTTCTGACTACAACGCTATGAGATTAGAAATGAATTACGGGGAAAAAACGTAAAAAACACAAATACATGGAGCCTAAATAATACGTTACTAAATAACCAAGAGATCACTGAAGAAATCAAAGAGGAAATCAAAAAAATACCTAGAGACAAATGACAATGAAAACACGACAATCCAAAATCTATGGGATACAGCAAAAGCAGTTCTAAGAGGGAAGTTTATAGCTGTACAGGCCTACCTCAAGAAACAAGAAAAATCTCAAATAAACAATCTAACCTTACACCTAAAGGAACTGGAGAAAGAAGAACAAACAAAACCGAAAGTTAGCAGAAGGAAAGAAATCATAAAGATCAGAGCAGAAATAAATGAAATAGAAACAAAGAAAACAACAGCAAAGATCAATAAAACTAAAAGCTGGTTCTTTGAGAAGATAAACAAAATTGATAAACCATTAGCCAGACTCATCAAGAAAAAGAGAGAGAGGACTCAAATCAATAAAATTAGAAATGAAAAAGAAGTTACAACAGACACCGCAGAAATACAAAGCATCCTAAGAGACTACCACAAGCAACTCTATGCCAATAAAATGGACAACCTGGAAGAAATGGACAAATTCTTAGAAAGGTATAACCTTCCAAGACTGAACCAGGAAGAAACAGAAAATATGAACAGACCAATCACAAGTAGTGAAATTGAAACTGTGATTAAAAATCTTCCAACAAACAAAAGTCCAGGACCAGATGGCTTCACAGGTGCATTCTATCAAACATTTAGAGAAGAGCTAACACCCATCCTTCTGAAACTCTTCCAAAAATTTGTGGAGGAAGGAACACTCCCAGACTCATTCTGTGAGGCCACCATCATCACCCTGATACCAAAACCAGACAAAGATACTACAAAAAAAGAAAATTACAGACCAATATCACTGATGAATATAGATGCAAAAATCCTCAACAAGGACTTCCCTGGTGGCGCAGTGGTTGAGAGTCCACCTGCCGATGCATGGGACATGGGTTTGTGCCCCGGTCCAGCAAGATCCCACATGCTGCAGAGCGCCTGGGCCCGTGAGCCATGGCCGCTGAGCCTGCACGTCCGGAGCCTGTGCTCCGCAACGGGAGAGGCCACAACAGTGAGAGCCCCGTGTACCATAAAAAAAAAAAAAAAAAAAAAAATCCTCAACAAAATACTAGCAAACAGATTCCAACAACACATTAAAAGGATCAAATGCCATGATCAAGTGGGATTTATCCTAGGGATGCAAGGATTCTTCAATATACGCAAATCAATCAATGTGATACACCATATTAACAAATTGAACAATAAAAACCATATGATCATCTCAATAGATGGAGAAAAAGCTTTTGACAAAATTTAACACCCATTTATGATACAAACTCTCCAGAAAGTGGGCACAGAGGGAACCTACCTCAACATAATAAAGGCCATATATGAGAAACCCACAGCAAACATCATTCTCAATGGTGAAAAACTGAAAGCATTTCCTCTAAGATCAGGAACAGGACAAGGATGTCCACTCTCACCACTGTTTTTCAACATGGTTTTGAAAGTCATAGCCACGGCAGTCAGAGAAGGAAAATAAATACAAATTGGAAAAGAAGAATTAAAACTGTCACTGTTTGCAGATGACATGATACTATACATAGAGTATCCTAAAGATGCCACCAGAAAACTACTAGAGCTAATCAATGAATTTGGTAAAGTTGCAGGATTTAAAATTAATGCACAGAAATCTGTTGCATTCCTATACACTAATGATCAAAAATCTGAAAGAGAGATTAAGGAAACACTCTCATTTACCATTGCAACAAAAAGAATAAAATACCTAGGAATAAACCTATGTAGGGAGACAAAAGACCTGTATGCAGAAAACGATAAGACACTGATGAAAGAAATTAAAGATGATACCAACAGATGGAGAGATATACCATGTTCTTGGATTGGAAGAATCAATATTGTGAAAATGACTATACTACCCAAAGCAATCTACAGATTCAATGCAATCCCTATCAAATTACCTATGGCATTTTTTACAGCACTAGAACAAAAAATCTTAAAATTTGTTTGGAGACACAAAAGACCCCGAATAGCCAAAGCAGTCTTGAGGGGAAGAAACGGAGCTGGAGGAATCAGGCTCCCTGACTTCCGACTATACTATAAAGCTTCAGTAATCATGACAATATGGTACTGACACAAAAACAGAAACATAGATCAATGGAACAGGAGAGAAACCCCAGAGATAAACCCACGCACCTATGGTCAACTAATCTATGACAAAGGAGGCAGGGATATGCAATGGAGAAAGACAGTCTCTTCAGTAAGTGGTGCTGGGAAAACTGGCCAGCTACATGTAAAAGAATGAAATTAGGGAAGTTTATGGCAATACAATCCCACCTTAAGAAACAGGAAATATCTCGAATAAACAACCTAACCTTGCACCTAAAGCAATTAGAGAAAGAAGAACAAAAACATCCCAAAGTTAGCAGAAGGAAAGAAATCATAAAAATCAGATCAGAAATATATGAAAAAGAAATGAAGGAAACAATAGCAAAGATCAATAAAACTAAAAGCTGGTTCTTTGAGAAGATAAACAAAATTGATAAACCATTAGCCAGACTCATCAAGAAAAAAAGGGAGAAGACTCAAATCAATAGAATTAGAAATGAAAAAGGAGAAGTAACAACTGACACTGCAGAAATACAAAAGATCATGAGAGATTACTATAAGCAACTCTATGCCAATAAAATGGACAACCTGGAAGAAATGGACAAATTCTTAGAAATGCACAACCTGCCAAGACTGACTCAGGAAGAAATAGAAAATATGAACAGACCAATCACAAGCACTGAAATTGAAACTGTGATTAAAAATCTTCCAACAAACAAAAGCCCAGGACCAGATGGCTTCACAGGCGAATTCTATCAAGCATTTAGAGAAGAGCTAACACCTATCCTTCTCAAACTCTTCCAAAATATAGCAGAGGGAGGAACACTCCCAAACTCATTCTACGAGGCCACCATCACCTTGATACCAAAACCAGACAAGGATGTCACAAAGAAAGAAAACTACAGGCCAATATCACTGATGAACATAGATGCAAAAATCCTCAACAAAATACTAGCAAACAGAATCCAACAGCACATTAAAAGGATCATACACCATGATCAAGTGGGGTTTATTCCAGGAATGCAAGGATTCTTCAATATACGCAAATCAATCAATGTGATACACCATATTAACAAACTGAAGGAGAAAAACCATATGATCATCTCAATAGATGCAGAGAAAGCATTTGACAAAATTCAACACCCATTTATGATAAAAACCCTGCAGAAAGTAGGCATAGAGGGAACTTTCCTCAACATAATAAAGGCAATATATGACAAACCCACAGCCAGCATCGTCCTCAATGGTGAAAAACTGAAACCATTTCCACTAAGATCAGGAACAAGACAAGGTTGCCCACTCTCACCACTCTTATTCAACCTAGTTTTGGAAGTTTTAGCCACAGCAATCAGAGAAGAAAAGGAAATAAAAGGAATCCAAATGGGAAAAGAAGAAGTAAAGCTGTCACTGTTTGCAGATGACATGATACTATACATAGAGAATCCTAAAGATGCTACCAGAAAACTACTAGAGCTAATCAATGAATTTGGTAAAGTTGCAGGATACAAAATTAATGCACAGAAATCTCTGGCATTCCTATATACTAATGATGAAAAATCTGAAAGTGAAATCAAGGAAACACTCCCATTTACCATTGCAACAAAAAGAATAAAATATCTAGGAATAAACCTACCTAAGGAGACAAAAGACCTGTATGCAGAAAATTATAAGACACTGATGAAAGAAATTAAAGATGATACAAACAGATGGAGAGATGTACCATGTTCTTGGATTGGAAGAATCAACATTGTGAAAATGACTCTACTACCCAAAGCAATCTACAGATTCAATGCAATACCTATCAAACTACCAATGGCATTTTTCACAGAACTAGAACAAAAAATTTCACAATTTGTATGGAAACACAAAAGACCCCGAATAGCCAAAGCAATCTTGAGAACGAAAAACGGAGCTGGAGGAATCAGGCTCCCTGACTTCAGACTATACTACAAAGCTACAGTAATCAAGACAGTATGGTACTGGCACAAAAACAGAAAGATAGATCAATGGAACAGGATAGAAAGCCCAGAGATAAACCCACGGACATATGGTCACCTTATCTTTGATAAAGGAGGCAGGAATGTACAGTGGAGAAAGGACAGTCTCTTCAATAAGTGGTGCTGGGAAAACTGGACAGGGACATGTAAAAGTATGAGATTAGATCACTCCCTAACACCATACACAAAAATTAGCTCAAAATGGATTAAAGACCTAAATGTAAGGCCAGACACTATCAAACTCCTAGAGGAAAACATAGGCAGAACACTCTATGACATAAATCACAGCAAGATCCTTTTTGACCCACCTCCTAGAGAAATGGAAATAAAGACAAAAATAAACACATGGGACCTAATGAAACTTCAAAGCTTTTGCACAGCAAAGGAAACCATAAACAAGACGAAAAGACAACCCTCAGAATGGGAGAAAATATTTGCAAATGAAGCAACTGACAAAGGATTAATCTCCAAAATTTATAAGCAGCTCATGCAGCTCAATAGCAAAAAAACAAACAACCCAATCCAAAAATGGGCAGAAGACATAAATAGACATTTCTCCACAGAAGATATACAGACAGCCAACAAACACATGAAAGGATGCTCAACATCTTTACTCATTAGAGAAATGCAAATCAAAACTACAATGAGATATCATCTCACACCAGTCAGAATGGCCATCATCAAAAAATCTAGAAACAGTAAATGCTGGAGAGGGTGTGGAAAAAAGGGAACACTCTTACACTGCTGGTGGGAATGTGAATTGGTACAGCCACTATGGAGAACGGTATGGAGGTTCCTTAAAAAACTACAAATAGAACTACCATATGACCCAGCAATCCCACTACTGGGCATATACCCTGAGAAAACCATAATTCAAAAAGAGACATGTACCAAAATGTTCATAGCAGCCCTATTTACAATAGCCCGGAGATGGAAACAACCTAAGTGTCCATCATCGGATGAATGGATAAAGAAGATGTGGCACATATATACAATGGAATATTACTCAGCCATAAAAAGAAATGAAATTGAGCTATTTGTAATGAGGTGGATGGACCTAGAGTGTCATACAGAGTGAAGTAAGTCAGAAAGAGAAAGACAAATACTGTATGCTGACACATATATATGGAATTTAAGAAAAAAATGTCATCAAGAACATAGGGGTAAGACAGGAATAAAGACACAGACCTACTAGAGCATGGACTTGAGGATATGGGGAGGGGGAAGGGTAAGCTGTGACAAAGTGAAAGAGCGGCATGGACATATATACACTACCAAACGTAAGGTAGATAGCTAGTGGGAAGCAGCCGCATAGCACAGGGAGATCAGCTCGGTGCTTTGTGACCGCCTGGAGGGGTGGGATAGGGAGGGTGGGAGGGAGACGCAAAAGGGAGGGGATATGGGAACATATGTATATGTATAACTGATTAAATTTGTAAAAAAAAAAAAGAATGAAATTAGAACACTCCCTAACACCATACACAAAAATAAACTCAAAATGGATTAAAGACCCAAATGTAAGGTTGGACACTCTAAAAGTCTTAGAGGAAAACATAGGAAGAACACTCTTTGACATAAATCACAGCAAGATCTTTTTTGATCCACCTCCTAGAGTAAGGGAAGTAAAAACAGAAAGAAGCAAATGGGACCTAATGAAACTTCAAAGCTTTTGCACAGCAAAGGAAACCATAAACAGGATGAAAAGACAACCGTCAGAATGGGAGAAAATATTTGCAAATGAATCAACCGACAAAGGATTAATCTCCAAAATACATAAGCAGCTCATGCAGCTCAGTATGAAAAAAACAAACAACCCAATCCAAAAATGGGCAGAAGACCTAAATAGACATTTCTCCAAAGAAGACATACAGATGGCCAAGAAGCACATGAAAAGCTGCTCAACATCACTAATTATTAGAGAAATGCAAATCAAAACTACAATGAGGTATCACCTCACACCAGTTAGAATAGGCATCATCAGAATATCTACAAACAACAAATGCTAGAGAGGGTGTAGAGAAAAGGGAACCCTCTTGCACTGTTGGTGGGAATGTAAATTGATACAGCCACTATGGAGAACAGTATGGAGATTCCTTAAAAAACTAAAAATTGAATTACCATATGATCCAGCAATCCCACTACTGGGCATATACCCAGAGAAAACCATAATTCAAAAAGACATATCCATCCCAATGTTCATTGCAGCACTAGTTACAATAGCCAGGTCATGGAAGCAACCTGCATGCCCATCTACAGACGAATGGATAACGAAGATGTGGTACATATATACAATGGAATATTATTCAGCCATAAAAAGGAACAAAATTTTGTCATTTGGAAAGATGTGGATGGATCTAGAGTCTGTTATACAGAGTGAAGTAAGTCAGAAAGAGAAAAACAAATATCGTGTGTTCACGCATATATGTGGAACCTAGAAAAATGGTACAGATGAACCAGTTTGCAGGGCAGAAATAGAGACACAGATGTAGAGAACAAACATATGGACACCAAGCGGGGGAAAGCCACGGGGGTGTGGGGATCGTGGTGTGCTGAATTGGGCAATTGGCGTTGACATGTATACACTGATGTGTATAAAATTGATGACTAATAAGGACCTGTTGTATAAAAAATAAATAAAAATTCAAAAATTCAAAAAAAAAAAAGACTTAACCATAAAGCTACAGTAATCCAGACAGTATGTTATGGGCAACAGAATAGACCAATATATTAATGGAACAGAATAGGGAGCACGGAAATAGACCCACGTAAGTATAGTCAACTGATCTTAGGCAGAGCAGCAAAGGCATACAGTGGAACAGAAATAGTCTTTTCAACAAATGATTCAGGAACAAGTGGACATCAACATGCAAAAAAAAAGATTCGTGACATAGACCTCATACCCTTCACAAAAAGTAACTCAAAATGGATCATAGACCTAAATGTAAAATGCAGAACTCTAAAACTCCTAGAAGGTGACATAGGAGAAAACCCAGATGACCTTGGGTATGGTGATTACTTTTTAGACACAACATGAAATCCATGATCCATGAAAGAAATAGTTGATAAGCTGGACTTTATTAAAATTAAAAATTTCTGCTCTACAAAAGACAATGCCAAGAGAATGAGAGTACCAGCCTCATACTGGGAAAAAATATCTCCAAAAGACACATCTGATAAAGGACTCTTATCCAAAACGTACTTTGAACTTTTAAAACTCAACAGTAAGAAAATGAAAAACCCAATTAAAAAAATAGAAGACCTGAACAGACATTTCCCCAAAGAAAATATACCCATGGCAAATAACCATATAAGAGGATGTTAATCGACATCATATGTCAATTGGGAATTGCAAATTAAAATAACAATGAGATATCTCTGTACACCTGTTAGAATGGCCAAAATCCAGAACACCATGGCCATCAGGTGCTAGTGAGGTTGTGGAGCACTGGGAACTCTCCTTCATTGGTGGTGGGAATGCATAATGATACAGGCACTTTTGAAGACAGTTTGGAAGTTTCTTATAAAACTAAACACACTCTTACCATACAATTTGGCAGTTGCACTCCTTGCTATTTACTCGAATGAGTTGAAAACATATGTTCACACAAAAACCTACACATGAATGTTTATAGCAGCTTTATCCATAATTGCTAAAACTTGGAAGCAATCAAGATGTCCTTCAGTAGGTGACTAGATAAATAAACTGTGGTACATCCAGACAGTGAAATAGTACTCAACATTAAAAAGAAATGAGCTATCAAGACATGAAAAGAAATGGAGGAAACTTAAATATGTTAAACTCAGTGAGAAAAGCCAATCTGAAAAGACTACATACTGTATGATTCCAACTATGTGACATTCCGGAAAAGCCAAAACTATGGACACAGTCAAAGGATCAGGGGTTAGTGGTGAGGAGGAATGAGTAGGTGGAGCACAGAGGGTTTTTAGGGCAATGAAACTGCTCTGTATGATATTGTCATGGTGGGTACATGTCATTACACATCTGTCAAAGCCCATAGAATGAGCAGGAGTGAACCCTAATGTGAACTGCGGACTTTGGGTGATAATGATGTCTGTGTAGGTTACTGATTATAACAAATGGAACCTTCTGGTGTGGGAATTTAATAGTGACTGTGTGTATGTGAGGATAAGGGTGGATATGAGAGATCTCTCTACCTTCCTCTCCATTTTTCTGTCAGCCTGTAACTGCTCTTGAAAATAAAGTTTATTTAAGAATCCTATAAATTTTTTATAAATGCAGTCATCATGCATTTATAATCTCCTTCATTTCCTCCTTTTCTATCTTCATTTTTCTGTCACTTCTGTCCTCCCTCCATCCTCTTATTTTTCTCTTGTCCCTTAATTGCTTTGCTAAACAAAGGAGGGAAGAAAGATGGATGGATGGATGGATGGATGAGTCGATTTGGCACTAGTATACATTTTTCTTAAGAGTATGAGGTTTAATTATGATTAAAAGGAAGGTAATCATCATCAAAACAAATTATATATTTCATACATATTTTCTCCACTGCTGAGCATATAATAAAGTATATTTCATTAAGAGTGACTCACTCATTACTCTGAAATTTGAAAGTCACTATTTTATCTATCTTTACCAAGCACCATTTTTATTCACTTGTTCTCTCCAAACTCAAGGTAGATGTCTGTCTTTATGAATCAGTGATTTTCAGAGTATGCAAATTAATGAGGTGCCCACCCAGCAGACCACCTTTGTAAATTAAAACATTTGAACATGGAAACCAGGAAGGAAATCTCTTGTAATCACACATAACCATAAAATAGGTGAGAGGCCAGGTGGAATACTGATGTAATTGACAAACAGTTGTAAAGATCCTTTTCCCCTATAACTTTCATGTATTACTACAAAGACTTTTTCACACTGCTGCTTGGTTCAGAGGACCTTCATGTTCATGTGTCTTGTAGTATCACTTAGGATATTCTAAGTGACCTGTTGCTACGTTTAATTACACCGTCGGTATGATTTGTAAAGGTTTTTTTCTTCAAGGGTCACTTACGAAATCTCTATATGGGTTGCCTCTTCCTCCACCTCTTTCTCTCTGTACTTTCTACCACTTTCTACTATACTAAAACCAAATTCCCCTCCGTTCTGTCAGACAGAAAAGTTGAGATGATCTTCTGTCAAGTTAGTGTGAAGAAGCCGAAGGACTTGAGTATATTATTTTAGCATCAAAATAAGGTTAGAATTTCCATGGAAAAGAGAAGAACACCTTCATTTCAGGACATGGCCCCAGTTCTTCTTTGTGCAGAGGGATCTTCTTTGGCAATCCTTTACAACCCATTCTGGCTCAAAAGAGAAACTGCCTTTACTTAAGAGTGTCAGGTTTGTTAACAGCAGGTGTTTCAAAGAATTCTTAGAATCAAAGAATGCAATCCTATTATATTAGCAAATTTCTGCTCTGCAAAGGGTTATACAACCATCTCCAGCTTTCAGTGCATTAAAGGAACTTTGAGATATCACGATATAGAAATTAATGACTTATACATTTTTTAAACTTTAGTTTTTATTACAGTGTATGTTATAAAACCAGAAAGAATAATGTAATAAACCCAATGTACCCTCTCACATCACCCAGCTTCATCATTGTCAGCATGTGACCAGTTTTGTTTCATTTCTACCTCTAGTCACTAGACACACACACACACACATACACACATTCACAGGATTATGTTAAAACAAATGCCAGATATCATATTTTATCCATAAATATTTTAGGATATATCTCTTAAAAAGCAAGACTCTATTTTTTTAATTAAATTTTTTTGGAGTATAGTTGCTTTACTGTGTTGTGTTAGTTACTGTTGTACAGCAAAATGAATCAGTTATACATATACATATATCCACTCTTTTTCAGATTTCCTTCCCATTTAGGTCACCACAGAGCATTGAGTAGAGTTCCCTGTGCTATATAGTAGGTTCTCATTAGTTGTCTGTTTTATATATAGTCACGTGTATATGTCAATCCCAATCTCCCAATTCATCACACCACCCCTCTTTCCCCCCTTGGTAACCATAAGTTTGTTTTCTACATCTGTGACTCTATTTCTGCTTTGCAAGTTCATCTGTACCATTTTTCTAGATTCCGCATATAAGCGATATTATATAATGTCTGTCTTTCTCTTTCTGACTTACTTCACTCTGTATGACAGTCTCTAGGTCCATCCATGTCGTTGCAAATGGCATTATTTCGTTCCTTTTTATGGCTGAGTAATATTCCATTGTATAAATGTACCATACCTTCTTTATCCATTCCTCTGTTGACGGACATTTAGGTTGCTTCCATGTCCTGGCTATTGTAAATAGTGCTGCAGTGAACATTGGGGTGCATGCATCCTTTTGAATTATGGTTTTCTCCAGATATATGCCCAGGAGTGGGATTGCTGGGTCATATGGTAGCTCTATTTTTAGTTTTTTAAGGAACCTCCATACTGTTCTCCATAGTGGCTGTACCAGTTTACATTCCCACCAACATATGGTCACTCTTTATTGTTGGATTTTTTTTTTTAAACATAACCACAGTGCCATTGTCATCACGTACACACACACACACCAGAAGTTAACTAATCTCTTATATAAACAAATACCCGGTCAGGCCACACCAGTTTTCTCATTTCTTTTTAATAGATGTACTTGAATCAAGACCCACTTTATATCCACACATAGTATTGGTTGATGTGTCTCTAAAGTGTCTTATAGTCTATAGGTTTCCCTTCCCTCTTTTTTTCTCACCATCTTTTTGTTGATGAAACCATGTCATTTATCCAGTGAATTCTCACATTTGAGGTTTTGCTAATCGCATCCCATGGTGTGCCGTTCACCGTGCGCCTCTAATCCTGCGTTTTCTGAAAACCAGTTGTTAGGTTGAGTGGCTTGATTGAGTTCAGCTCTGATTTTCTGGGGCAGGAACACAGTAGAGGCGGTGCTGTTGTCCTCTCACATCTCAGGGGAAGCATGTGGCGTCTGGTGGTCTCCCTCTGATGGTCTTTGCTGTCTGTATTAAAGGAATCCAGTGACTCTGGCAGTCACTGGCCACACTCAGGACCACTTCCCGTGCCCGACTGAGCCTGTCCTGCATGTGTCACTCAAATGCTTCCTGTCTTCAAGGAGCTCATGGTCCTGTTGGAGCAGAGACGACTCATCATGGAACTACAGATGGTCATGTACCACCTCCGTGGTTATCAGAGGACGTGATTCCCAAAACACTGGTTCCCAAGCCGGTCTGGCCGATCTTTGAAATTATCTCGAGGAGCTTTTTGAAAAGTACAGATTCTCAGACCTTGTTCTAGTATATTCTGATTCAACAAGACTAGGGTGGGATCCAGGAATCTGCTGGGGAAAGATGAGACTGGTGTGGGCGTAGACAGGGAAGGAAAAGCCAGACCCTAAAGCCGTCTTCATGACCTTCGACCTGAACCACAGGACAGGGAGGGGCCCATGGAGTGCTTTAAGCAAAGGAGTGTAGGGGTAGATTTCACCTCCGTGGAGAGAATGGCAGGAGCAGGGAGGCGGAGGCCGGAAGAGCAACGGCCAGGCTGTCACTGTCTCCAGATAAGACATGACGGTGGCCTGAAGGAGGATGTGATGGCAGTTGGGGTGGAGGAAAGTGGAAGGATTACACAGGAGCTGGAGTCAGCATGGCTTGCCACTCAGCTGAATGAGAGCTGAGGGCAGTGATGAAATGAGCATGTATGCCCAAGACCCGCAACGTTAATCTTAACAAGACGGTGAGATTTAGTATTCAATACATCTGTGAGGGCTTCCCTGATGGCGCAGTGGTTGAGAGTCCGCCTGCCGATGCAGGGGACACGGGTTCGTGCCCCGGTCTGGGAAGATCCCACATGCCGCGGAGCGACTGGGCCCGTGAGCCATGGCCGCTGAGCCTGCGCGTCTGGAGCCTGTGCTCCGCAACGGGAGAGGCCACAACAGTGAGAGGCCCGCGTACCACAAAAAAACAAAAAAGACACACAAAAAAACATCTGTGAATTCTGCATTTCTACACACAACTCATGGTACTGAAATAGTGCTTTTTTTTTTTTTTTTTACCACTTCACTAACTTAGGGTTTGGAAGCTGTATTAGTCAGGATTCTCCAGAGGAACAGAACCAGCAGGATGTGTACGTGGGAAGAGACTTGTTATAAGGAATTGGCTTGTGCAGTTTTGGAGGCTGAGAAGTCCCAAGATGTGTAGTCGGCAGGTGGAGATCAGGGCGAGCAGTGGTGTGGGTCCAGTCCGAGCCCAAAGGCCCGAGAACCAGGAGAGCCGGTGATGTGGTTCCATTCTGCAAGTTGACATTTCCATTTAAGCCCAAAGACAGGAAGGACGGCTGTGCCAACTCAGCGCAGTCAGGCAGGAGTTCCTTTTACTCGGAAAGCGTCTGCCTTTTTGCTCAGCCGAGTGGATGAGGCCCACCAACACGAGGGAGGACAGCGTGCGCCACTCAGGCTGTTGACTCAGATGTTCATCTCCTCCAGAAACAGCCTTACAGACACACCGGGATGACGTTTGACCAAATATCTGGGCACCTCATGGCCTAGCCCAGTCGACACATAAAACTAACCGCGACAGAAGCCATTTCCGTTCACCACAGATACAGCTGCAGTGGTCATTTTTCCATTTTTGAGGCTTTTGAGATTCTAACATCAATCCCAGTTACAGTCCCACCTCATGTGCAGTCCCCATTAAATCAGTAACATCTGTCATCTTCCTGGCACCCATGTTCGCCTACAAGGTGTTTGGGGGCTTGACAAATACAACAGAGATTCTCCAGCACTTTCCTCCTTATGGAAATAGCGTCAGATGAAAGGAACGCATCGCGGCTCAATACGGCAAGCTTGAGAGCTGGGCGTGCTCTGCTGTGGAGTTCAGTACAGAACATTTTTCACTTCCTGGGGTTACTTTTAAAAGCAAAATGAAACGAAGCTTGAATATTGCAGAGTTAAACCACAGCTGTAGGATTGTTCCTGCTCTCCTCCTAGATACAGCGAGGCATCGCTAATTGTTTTCTTTTATTAAATGTCTCCCTGCCTCTTTAACAGAAGCAGGCATCACGAGCGGCGTGGATGCGTGGGGCAGGCGGCCTGGGCTCCCTCCTGCGTCGCCCGTACCTGGAGGTAGCTTGGCCCGCCTTGCTCGGACACACGTGTGAGCTCCAAGTTCCTGCCGGCCTCACTGTTTACCCTGCATCACGAGATGCTGTTTCATCTTTTCTCCCTCTGCGGCCGCTCCTGCCATCTCACATTCATGCTGTGGCACGGCAGGCATGGGGAGGAAGGGTCTTCTAAACCGAAGAGCTTAATTAGCTCCTGGGCCCCCGGGGGAGTGTCAGATGGAAACACAGGTAAAAGTGGAGGGAAGGAACAGCCGTGATGGATGGTGGAAGGAACACCTGCCTCCTTCCGGTGACGCCAAGTTACTAAAATTGTTTTGGAATTAGTGACTCTTTTGAGTCATGTGTACGATAGTGTCATGTTTATATCATTAATTTCTAGCAGAGTTCGTGTTTGTTCAGTTAGACTTGCTTGTCGCTGCCGGAAGCTGCTACTTTTTCTTTTCCCCCAGTGCACACATTGTCCTGGGTGTAGATAAAGGGGTGTCCTCGTGAGGTTCTAGTCCCTTCCTGGGAACCAGATTGTCCTTTAGGGCCCCTGATTGTGTTGTTGTAGGTGCATCACAATCGTGTTAGTCATCACGTGAGGAGGAGACATGCAATGATACATTGTTAATTACAAATAGGGTAAAGCATGATCTGATAAGATATTATATAGATTTAACTATAGATTATATTATATGGATATAATTATAGGCAGTTATAAGTATAGTTATATAGGTGAATATAAACGTAGGTTATAACTGTATAAGTAATAAGTGTAGAGATGTCAGTTTTAGATGTAATTCAATATTGTGTATAGATATAATTCTATAGATAGAGTTATGTAAGAGAATAAAATAAGAATCCACTCTTGTAAAAACAGAAAGCACAGGCGCTCCTGGAAGTGACTGCAGAGCAGCCCAGGCCCGGGGCTCTGCGCTGGCAGCCGTCCCGGCTTCTCCTGCCGAGATGCCACAGTCCTGCTTGGTTGGTGGGTGTCAGCTGAGACCGTGGTGGGGTGGGGAGCTCATGGGCGACTCTCTGTCTTCTGAATGCTCTGCAGTCATTTGATGGTAGATTCACTTAGGCCCAGTGCGTGAGCCGCATCCGCCTGAGTTATCCCCTAAGGTTGCAATAAAACTTGTATTTAAAGTCCTTTAAAAATGCCTGTCGACCCTAGGAAAATAATGAGTAAGCTTGCTGCGTAATCAAAAAGTCCTCATCAGAAAGCCATACGCTAAAGCCACAGTGAGAGTGCTTGGGAGGAAAAGCAGCTAAGCCGAGAGCAGAGACGGACTCCGCATCCCTGGCTCCCAGCGTGGGTAGCCTGGGCCGCTGAGCTGGGCCCCCTCCTTACAGCCACAGTCAGGGTCCCCTCTATCACTGCCAGCCCCAGGCCCGTCCCACAGCTGATACATGCCGTGTGCTGTTCCCTGGCCCCTGACCCCCTGTGACACTGGCCGCGGCCTGGCAGTTCCAGCCTGTGCTGGTGGCATCCCCTGGGGTCTCTCAGCTCTTCCCCCTCGGCCTCCTCCAAAGCCAACGCCAGTCCGGGGCCGGAGGGAGGTGAGGCTCTGGAGGGAGCACAGGGAGGGTTGTGAGTCTGTGGGTGAACCTGCCGGCCTCCCCTCCTTTCCAGGGACGATGCGAAGCACAGTCTCCCTGTTGCTCAGAGTCCCCAGCAGGACTGGCCCCGTCATGCACCGTGGTGACCTGCTCGGCAGCACCCCCCTGCGTTGGCTTTTCTTGTTTTCTCTCTCTTGCTTTTCCACCCCTTTGCATCTGTGTCCAAGACCACCCCCAAATAAGTGACCCCAGTCTCTGCTCTCAGAGGATCTCAAACTGCTCTTATGGGTTGGGTGTATATCCTTCCTGACCATTTTGCTGTGTGTGTGTATGTGTGTAAGAGAGAGAGAACCTATTGCTCTTTTGTGTGTGTGTGTATAGTTTTTGAAACTTGGTTTTAAATCAGTTATGGATGTGCTGGAGTAAGCCTGGGTCACATCCCCCCTGACCTCCCTTCTCCATCCGCTTTTGATGTCTCTCCAGGTGTTTCCCCTGTGCTCCGTGTTTTCCTCTTTCTTGACTTACTCCCTCGTTTTGATGGAGCACATCCCTAGTAGTTTCCTAAATAAGAAAGGACGTGTAGGAGGTACATTTCTAGCGACATGTCTGTTGAGGTCTTTCTTCACCCGCCCCCTGCCTGGATAGAATATATTAGTTGGAAACCATTTCGTTCTGTAGTTCAGAGGGGTTGCTTCTCTGTTTTCTGATTCCAGTGCTGCTGTCAAGCGGTCCAAAGCCATTTCGATTCCTGATCCTTTGGATGCGACATGATTCTGTCTCCCTCCCTCCCTCTGTCCCCGGCGTTCAGAGTGCTCACGGTTCTTCTGCTTGGTGATCACCCTTCCTTCTGTGGGCTTCTATCTGCATGGACTCTTTCTCTCTCACATCCTTCATCTCTGGGAGATTTTTGTGATCATTTCCTCTTTTAGGGTTTTTCCGTTTCTTTCTGGAATCCCATTTGCCTGTGCCGAGCCTCCTGGCCAGGTCCCCCTCTCATTTTCCTCTCCTCTGCTTATCACTTCTCCCTCCTTAACTAGTCCTTCCCTGCAGATTGTTTGAGAAGCATTGTGCTACATGTCCCACCTCACCCTGCCTTCCCTTGCTTTAACATTCCGCTGGTTACTTTTGTATCTTCTAGTGTTGCTATAAAGCTGAAGGCCTGGCTTCTTGCTTCCGGAAATAGTCCATTTTGTTTCTTTCCATCGAGGTCAGTGTGGCTCCTCTTCATACATTTTCTTTGCTGCAGCAGCTGGAAAGACACGATCAGAATCTTCCTGCGCTTTTGTTTGAGAACTGTTGTCTCTGTCCTGTCTCCACCAAGTTCTCTGCTCACTGTTTATATCAACATTGGGGAATTATCTTTTCTCTCCTATGAAGCCCCTCCCAGTTGGCGTTAGGCTTTCCTGAAGATGCTTCAGTTCCCTTCACGCCATTCGTTCAGATTTGTCTTCTAGGTAAGTCGTGCTTTTCTTAGATGAAAGGTGCTCATCGTGGCCTGTGCCAGGCAACCTCCACACCCTCCTTTGTTGCCTTCGTAAACTGCACCTTTATTTCTGAATTCCGCCAGCTATTGTTTTCCCTTGACAATCCTTTTCTCTTCTATACACTCCACATACATTTCATAGTGGTAATGAAGCAGCGTTGTTGCAGCCCTTTGAGACAATATTTGGGGGGGGAACAAATGGAGAAGAACATCAGTTTGTTCCAATTCCATATGACTTTTAATCTTTATTGTTTGCCCTTGTAAGACTCCCATCCATTTTTAGATAGCCTTATTTTTATTCCCAGCAGTTCACTGCAATGTGTTTACATTTATATATATAATAGTCATTCCAGGCAACCAGAAAAAAACCAAAACTTTCTCTAGTCTGTTTTCTAATTGAGATCACCTGTCTCATATTATTTATAAGTAAAATTAAGAAACCGTTATTGAAATCAAGAAGAAAAAAAATTGCTAATCAAAGATGAAAATGGCAGTAAATGAAGCCATTGCCTTTTTCTCAATGGATTTTTTTAACCAGCTGGCAGCGGAAGCTGGTGGGTCATAAGGCTCGTTCGTACTTGAGGCTCTGCAGTGAGTGCTGTGGGCAGCGAGGGGCCCTGTCTGCTCTCACCATCTCCACAGTCTGGGGTATTTATGCTTCTTGATATATGTTGTTGCGATTCCCCTTTCCTTTCCCATTTATAGTGCTATCTTCCAGTTCACAAAAATTGCATTTATCTGAAGTTTCTCATTTGCAAGAATCTGGCTATAATTCAGGTAATAGCACGGTCCCTATAAACTGACCTTCCTTACTTGGAAAGGCAGTTTTCTTGTGGCAGAGTCTGCAGATGTCACATGAGCCCACCGATTCTTCGATTAAATGGCCCCATCGCTTTCTCCAGTATCCCCTCGCTGGTGAGATTTCTTTTTGATCCGTAAGATCTTTCCACCCACATTTTGTCAGTACTTTTTAACTTTTACTGCACTACTTGCCTAGCCCTGCAGTTGAAAACAGTCATGGATGTTACAGGTTTTGACGACTGAAAGACTGATGCTTACAAACTCTTGGGGTTCGTTTGGCGTTTCACACAGCCAGACACGAGTGTCCAGAAGAGCACATGTCATCATCCTCCTGGTTGGCAGCATCCCTCACTTCTCTTCTGCAGCAGCTTCTCAGATTTTAAGAGCTGTCCAGGACAGTTTTAAACGTTTCCAAAGTTTGGCTTTGAATTATAAGTTGATTTGTTGGATGTCACTCTCTGTAGTAAATAAGTAAATATCCCTTGTTTGAGAGGAAGAAGATACTGTAAACCCATGACATTTTGCTACAAGCTAAGGTCCTAAGGAAAGAAAACGCATGCCTTTGTTAAGATCTAATTACCTAATGCCATCTTTGTGTCAGTCATCTAATGGAGACTGTTTTTCAGGAAGTACACGGATTCAATGTCTATATTTTTTAACTTGGATGCTTAATTCTGTAGATAATATCTGTTTGGTAAAGGAATTTATTTTCATTTCCCTATATAAAATACAGATCTATCCGTTTTGAAAATCAGAGGTGTTACATTTAGAGAAGTTTTGATCTGGCTTTTCTCCCATCCTCCAACTTCCCTGACCCTAGTCCAACCTCAGCCATTGTCCCCTGTGAAGGAGATCATTGGTGCAGATAATCCAAATCCCCAGCTAATCCTCTCTGTGGGGCAGGGTCACAGGCCCACCACTCGGGGCCACAGTCCTCTTCACACCTGGGGCGTGACCGCAGCTCTCCCCGGGGCGTAGGGCCGTGTGGACCCTGAGGAGTAACTCCCGAGGCAGGAGGATAACCTGCCAGGCAGATACTCCCACAGGGATCATCAGGAACCCCTGGTCCAGAGAACAAAAAAGGGGCAGTGGGTCTTCCCCCCCCCGGAGTCTCCGGAGCTTACCCTCTTACCCTGAATTCAGGGTCTCAGTGTTATTCAGTGATGGCCCAGTTCAAGGCCAGCCAAGGAGCACTTGCCATCGGTACACAGATGACCTTAGGTCAGACTCGAAAGGGAAGGATCGTTCTGCTCACCCACAGGCATGGCCGGTGGAAAGGGACGAGATCATCATTCCGGGTTCCCGAAGCATCGCACTGCATCCAACTCCTGGGTTCCACTAGAAGGGAGACTTTGAGATGCCAGTAATTCACGTGCAACCGCTTCTTGATTCTCAAGTGTTTTAGGACCTGGTTCTTTAAGGGCATTGTAGCCAGGAGGTGCCACACACAGCAAGATTGTCATTTGAACGTCTGTCAGTCACGTTGGTCACTGGGAGCTGTCCTTTTCTCTCCAAATGTCAGGAACCTCTTTGAAGGTTTATACAGTGCTGGGAGGAATCATGAACTTAGAAACAAAGAAAAGAATAGGGTTTTTGGTTTGTTTCTGTTTTTGTTTTTCCCCCCAGATGGCACTTTACAGAATTTCAGTATCCAGAATGTATCTTAAAATGATCTTTCATGTGACTGAATTGATGCAATCACATGATAAAACTTTAAAGGCTAAGGAGTTGCTTCTTGTGGATGAGCAGGGAAAGTGATTTTTTTTTTGACATAGAATCTACTCCTGGTGAAGGTCTTTTATACTTGGAATCTACAACAAGGGAAATGTATGGATTTTTATCTATGATTTGTAGCTTTTTTTGGTTTCACATATTTTCAGAGTATCTTCAATCTCTGAATCCTGATTTATGAATGGTGAGTCATGCTTTTTGTTCTTTTTAAAGAAGACTAGTGGATTTGAAACTACACTAGAACTAAAATTTACCATTTATTTAATAACATTTTAAATGGAAATGGGAATAATTCTCTTAGAAATAGTTTCCTCTTATGTTCCTATATTTAAAGGATTAATTTTTGAAATTGGTGCTAAGGAACTTGTGTTGCAGATTTGCTTTGTGCTTACAGTAAAAAGCAGTGAATAATATAATCAGACAGAAGTTTAGCCTTCATCAAAGCTTAAGCTGAATTCTCTCTATAACCCGTAGACAAGAGATTTCCAAGGGGCTATTTGAACACCTTTATTTTTTTTAAAAAAGTAAATTCTTACACATAAATAAATAAACATCATTGCTATTTCCAACCATTTATGGGATAAATAAGGTCATTTTTTATGTTAAATTATAAAATTGAAATGTAAAATTCCCAGTAAAGCATTTACTTAAAAAAAAAAAAAAAAGATCCTTCAGAGGATAATTTACCTGCTATAGTTAGATTTTTTTATTTTTAATATGATTCTCCATTTTGAAAAACATGTTAAATCTTCCTTTCTTTAAAGTAACTCTTGAAATAAAGGGTCTGCCAGTATCTGCTATGAGGTGACTTGGGAAAAAACATTCCAGATTCTTGCTGTCCTCTACTTTCCTTTGAAGGGGAAAACATTAAAGTCAAATACTTCATGCTTTAAGCCCATGTGTTTCTAAACATCCAAAAGAGGAGAAAATTAACATATTTGCCCATGAACTCCCAGAGGACAAAGCTGTATAGATAATAGTGTCGATGACTTAATAAATACTCACTGTGGATTGGGCCCTGCCCGAAGCACTTGACAGACAGCAGCTCATTTAATATTCTGATCCTTAAAAGATAGTCCGGGGGCTTCCCTGGTGGCGCAGTGGTTGAGAGTCCGCCTGCCAATGCAGGGGATGCGGGTTCGTGCCCTGGTCCGGGAGGATCCCGCATGCTGCGGAGCGGCTGGGCCCGTGAGCCATGGCTGCTGGGCCTGTGCATCTAGAGCCTGTGCTCTGCAACGGGAGAGGCCCGCGTACCGCGATGAGGAAGCCGAGGTGCAGAGGCATTCGGGGACTTTCTGTCCCTCTGCTGCAAGGTCCCCGCACCCAGCGTGGTGGCTGCAGAATGACCGAGTGCCCAAGGAACTGGCTTGCAGAGCAGAGTTGGACTGCAGCAGCCATGTGGTCTCAGTGGCTGAGGTGCGTCTCCAGGGCTCTCTTCCAACCTCCCCTCCGTGCTGAGGGTGTTGCGTTGCTCTGCATCTGTGTTTAGCCGGTTACCTATCTCTTACAGAGATCCAGTAAGCAAAAGACAAAGAACCAGGGTGAGCTCTGGGGACTGGGTTCCTCCCAGCATTCTCCCATATTTTGCTTTAACCAAACAAAGTCGACAGCGGGGTCTGTGAGCCAGTCTGGAAGCCCTTTGCCTCCTACCCCCTCACAGCTGACGAGTGGTGTCACTTCCAGGTCACAGGTACACCATGCCCTGAACGCCTCTCTCCTCCTTTGTGAGACGAAAAGATGGGACTGCTAGTGACTTGGGCACTGGAGGAAAGCTTAACCAGCTTCTTAGCCCACGCAGACCTTGGGCTTTCTGATGTGGCCTGTGTTTTTGTGGGGTTTCACCCTGACCTTGCTGGTTGGCCAGGCTGGGTCCTCAGGATCGTTGAAGCCGCTTAATACCCTGAGCAAGAACGTCAACCTGTAAAAATTGAATATGACATGGACTTGAAATGCACATCCCTTATAAAATGTTTAAAGCTTGCTGGATTTTATTAGAATATGTGAACCAGACTGAGTATATTAAATTTATGAGTCCAATTGATGCAGTACCATAATAATTCAATATAATATGCTTATGTCATTAAACTCATAAAGAAGAGTCTCTGAATAGCTGTAATGAATAGTTCAGATTCTGTAATCACAGACTAGCATTTTCACCCTGATGAATTTTAAGTGGGAGCACCCAATTCTATATAATATCAAGAAATAAATGCCATATTTCAAATGATGATTACTTATTGCAAGTATTTACTTTAAAACCTAGGACAGAAAAGAAATACCTGCAAAGACAGAATTATTATTAGAAATACAGAAAAGGTTGGAAGAGGTTGGCATGAAGCATAAATCAGCAACCAAAGAAACTTTATTCTGCTTTGACTAATATCATCTATTCCCTCATCTCTTACCTTGTTCCCAAATAAGTGTATCTTGGTAATCTATCACTGAGTAATAAACTACCCCAGAACTTAGTGCCTTAAAGAAACTACCACTTTATTGCTTATGATGCTGTGGTTCTGGATCGTGGGCAGGGTGGTGGAACCAACCGCTGGGTGGTTCATCTTTTCCAAATGTCTCTGTCGGGTCTGGCCACTTGTATGGCTGCATTCAGATTACAGGTCCACTAAGGACTGGGCTCAGCTGGGGTCCTGGAACCTGCAAGGTGACCTCTTCACTCTCGGCATGACCTCCAGTGCATTCTCTTGGTTAAAACAAGTCACAGGCTCCACCCAGAAGGCCTGGCAGGACTCCATGGATCAGAGAGAAGAGAGGCTGCCAGAACACAGTGCTGGACCCCCGGTCTGAGAGCTGATCCGGGGGCAGAGCATTCCAGAAGTGTGTCCCCCACGCTGAATAGTGCACAGTCCAGTGCTGCTGAACCACTGGCCGTGCCCCAAGCTCTGCTTCCCCACCATGAGGCTTTGTACACACTCTGCCCTCTGCCTGGAAGAGGCTTCCCTCAGCATCTTCCCCCACTTGATTCTTTCCCACCCCTCAGGTCTTGGCATAAATGTCACCAATTCCCAGGACGAGGCTGGCTGCCTTTCCTAGTGCTCCAAAAGCATCTCATTCCTGTTTTCTTGGAGCCACATTTTAATTCCTGCTTTTCCTGCCCATCTCCCTGAAAGGCCTTCGCGTTACTCAGGACGGAAATGAGGCTTGTCTATTACTGACTCCACAGCAGTGCTGGCAGGAGGAAAGCTCTCAGTCAATATTTGTTGGATTCATGAATGGGGTCTGAAGAGAGGCGTCAACAGAGAATAATCTGTGATTCAGCCCTTAAAAGGACAAGCAGCGTTTAGACAATGGAAGCACAGCACCAGTAAGAATGACTCTGAACCACGAGGATGTGGTACAGGCAGCCCAGGCACCCTGGAAGGGCAGGCTCCGGGCCTGTCATATGCAGCACTGGACATCCAGTACCCACACGCTGCTTCGTGGGAAGCAGGTGTGCAGTAACCACACAGAGGAGTGATCTGCCTGAATCAAACTGTCCCCATTTTATCAGAGTGTGAGGACATTTGGGGGTGTGTTGGGAAAGGAACCCAGCATGTCCACCAGTTGATCCAGTGGAGACAGATTTTAGGATTCCTAAATATTCAGAGAGAAGTGTTCAGACTAGAACGTATGGGAGCTTAGAACTGGGAAGACTCACGGGGTGAATAGTATTGACCTGCCTGGGTCAATTCATAACACTTGGCCAATGGTGACCAGATCTCTCTGGGGTCTAGAAATATCCCAGTGTGCCTCCATCCAGGCCAGATCCATCTTCAGAGCCCACCAGTCAGTGATGAAGCCTCCAAGTACTGCAAGGTAGATGAAACCTCTAAGTCTTTTTTGGGTTTTTTTTTTTTTTTTTTGCTGTACGCGGGCCTCTCACTGCTGTGGCCTCTCCCGTTGCGGAGCACAGGCTCCGGACACACAGGCTCCGCGGCCATGGCTCGCGGGCCCAGCCGCTCCGCGGCATGTGGGATCCTCCGGGATCGGGGCACGAACCCGCGTCCCCTGCATCGGCAGGCGGACTCTCAACCACTGCGCCACCAGGGAAGCCCGAAACCTCTAAGTCTTATTGGAATGAGTTGTCTTTAAGCTGCCACCATGGCTAATGACTTCTGGAAATGAGGAATGCCATTGAACTGTCTTCCCTGTTAATATGTCACAGTGGAAAGGTGGCTCAAGCCCTATTACATTTTTAAAGAACATTTCAATTTTAATAATTTCAATAGCTTTAAATTAAACTATGGATTGATGTTAAAATTCTGTAAAATGAAGAGAGCGCCACAACAATGAAATATCCGGAAAATCATTAGGATGACATGGCTGGGGTGAAATATTGCTGATGAAATAAGTAGTAGGTTACAGTTACAGCCGTGAGCCCTATTAAAACGGAAACTTTCTAATAACATAAAATGGTCATGACTTTACCCCCCTGCTAATTAAAATAGAAGGAAGGAAGCCAAAAGATAAAAAGGTAAGGTCTTCCAAACGCTTCTGAGGCCCTAGTCTCATTCCCATCTCTTATACGCACAAACACACACACACGCACGGACGCACGTGGTAGTTGACTGAAATTCAAGGTAGATTCTTAGAGCCTACATGAGCGGGATGTGAACAGCCCGAGAGAGGGGCTGCATTTACATTTATAGTCACACCTTACGTTGCAGGCTTAAAGGATTTTCCTCAAGAATTTCGAGGACTTTCTCCCAGTTTGAAGAGCCAGTCATTTTGTCAGCCTCTTACAGTCGTCGAACTTGGCTAAGTCCCTTGAGATCTCAGTCTTCTCATCTGTAAACAGAGGATCCACACACCTGTCTTCCTCTTCCTCAGTGTGTCTCAGGGGTCATAGGAGCTCCTGAGCCAGGAAAGGCACTTTGTATCAGTACCAAGTACCGGCAGACCCACAGCCAGGTTCAAGGCCCGTCATAATCTCCTTCGAGCCCTGCTTTTCCCCAGGCTGAGCCCTCCACACACTGGCCTTGCTCCCTGTTCACATTCTTCACTGAGCCTGGGTACCACACACCCTCCCTCCTTTCCCTGATCTCCAACGTTCCTTTCCTTCCAGATCCCAGACTTGAAAGGGAATGGCTGCAAGCTGGGAGCGGCCACACTGTTTAACGCCCTGCTGAGCTCCCACGTTTTTGCCTGGACGGACTGTAGAGCACGTGGTCATCCCTATGAGCAGACTAGCATTTTATCCAGAAGTTCCCAAGTTGAAAGGAAAAACCCACAGAGGCTGCCGGAAGGCCAGCTTTTACCCAGGTTATTCCAGAAACTCAAGTACTTTTCCTTTCTTTCATATAGTAGGTCACATGTGAATCATGTTAATATTATGACCTTCGTCAAGAATGTCTGAAGTGAAGTAGCATGTAGCAACACATTATATTTTCATTTTTTTCCCTTAATACAGTGTGTCGATTGAAGTACCAGCCTAAAGCTCTAAAATAATTGACTAAATTCTTGCTGAATTGCCCTGTGTTGCTGTAGGGAGTGTGTTTTGCCTTTCAGAACTCATTAACACAGCCAACAGGCCATATTAGCCTGTGTTTTGGTTCAAAGATTAATAATGTTTGGTGGTTGTGTTTTGAAATGGTGTTGGAATTTTTAAAATTGGCCCCTGTGTGTATCTGGGTTTGGGGAAGGAGGCTTCCAGCTGACTGCTTGGGTGGGAATGGACCTCTGGGATGCACTGACCCATCTGAAAGCCTCTTAGGATTGACCTCTTCCTAAGAGAAGTGCCCTGGGCAGATGCCTTGATCCCACAACAGACTGGCCCCCCAGGAGTCAGATGTGGTGTAGATGGAAGCCTTCCTCTGAGTCCTGATGGGTACCTGCCAACGCCCCAGGGGATTGTCAGTTAACTTTATGGCAAACAGTAGAAAATGACTTTGTAAGCCCACTTCCTTACAAAGACCAGAGACAGAATGGGCATATCAGAAACTCTTCTGCATCTGCCCTGAATTTCTTACGTAAACTCTTGAAGTGCTCTATGGCACCAGCTCTGCAGTTTGGAAGAGGCTTGCCACAGAGGACCCTTTGGTCCCAGCAGGCCCCAAGTGGTATCTTGATTAGCAGTTTGGGTATGAGGTACCCATCCCAGACTGTGAGTGGGAAAAAAATCACCAATCCTCTGCCATAAGTCAGCCAGATAACCAATCCCCAAAGAAGGGGAAGGTATTTTTCAGAAGGGAATCTGAACGCTGTTTGGGAAGGGAAACAGAGGAAGGACGGTCAAAAAATGGCCAGTGCCCAGCAAAGCACTGTAAGGAAGGTACGGGAGCGTGAGCAGAGCTGCGTAGGACTCCGTGTCGAAGTGTAGAAGCCTCACAGGAAAGAGGTCTCTGCCCCAGGCTTGTGTGGAACATTCACTCTAGACAACCCCGTGTCCCTGTCCCCATGAGAGCGCCATCAGGCCGGGAAAGGCAGCATCTGGCCCAAGCAGCTGAGATGCCCAGCGCTATCGGCCTGGCCCAGTGAGCGCAGTGCCAGGAGACGGGGGTCAACCAGAGAAGAGGGTGCTGGTGGATGCTGTGGACGGCAGTCTGGTGACTGAGACCAGCCTCTGGAGTTGGGAGATGTGGGTGTGAGTCCTCACTCTCCCACTTCCATGCTCTGTGACCTCTGGGACATCACTTAAGCCTCCCAGACCTCAGCTTTTGCATCGAGAAGATGGAGATAATAATAGTCTCTACCTCATAGAGTTGTTGTGGTAATTAACTGAGGTAGACCATTAAAAGCTCTCAGCGTGCCTAGAACATCGCAAGCCTTTGATGAATGGCCTCTCCGTGAGAGGAGCGAGGAAGTAGCTGGTCAGCTTGGTGTGTGCATGTGGGGGACAGTCCCAAGGAGATACTCGGAGGGGTGTTACAGGTAAGAGTTAAAGGAAATAAACAACTACCTTGGAAAGAAGGCGTCAGGAGCGTGGTGGGGCGTGTCTCTGGCAGTCATTGCACCCCTCATCCTTCTGCTGGTCTCTCTTGGCCTCCCCTTTGAAAGCTCACGGTCCCCTGCAGGATTTAATTTTTGTTCTGAGGGGATTTCACAAAGCACGTGCCCGTTTCACATTTTGTGTGGAACAGACCCACGGGGGCCCATCTCTCCCAGAGATTTCTGCCTCCCCCCACCCCGCTCACTGCCCCCGTGTAGATTGCCTTTAAAAAAAACAATAAAACATGCCCACAGCCGTAGAAGAACAGTTGATGAAGTCAAGGTATTCAGCATCAGGACTGAAGTATGCCTTAAAGATTAGCCACCTACACTTGATTTTCTGAAAGCATTGATAAGAAAAGACCTTATATTTTATAGTGCTGGTCCAAGAGGCTAAAAGTAAAACACCTAGATAGATGTCTGATATATCTGTTATTCTTAAACCTTTTTTTGCCAACTTGGAAAACAACTCACGGGCCTCCGTCTCCAGCATGGTCGTGCTGTTTTCCGTCTCTTCCTTCGTCTTCTCTTCTCCCCTGTATCCCATCCCATCCTCGCTCGCCCTCTTCCAGCCGGCCCCTTGCATGTCTTTGTGCTCCATTTCCTGGTCCCTCGCTTTCCCTCAGTTGCTCACTCTCAGACACCTCCAGACCCCCTCCTGCACTGCCACTTCCCAGTTTGCGATCTTCCTGAAAGAAGGTTGGGTTCCCTCTGACTTTCGTCCTCCAAGTATCCGAGGCGGGGCTGGACTGTTGCCCCACCTTCTCAGCGGCCCTGACCCGGGGTATTTCTCAGAGCAGAGACTCAGGTGTGACCACCCCCGCTCCCAACCAGGGCCGGCAAGGGTTGCCGGCCTTGTGTGGTCCCTAATGGCTACAGAGATTTAAATTTGCCTGCTTTTCTTTCTGATTTTAATGGAGAAGATGCCATGTGAAAGAAACAAATTGGATATTGGATTTCACAGATCCTTCTCCTGCTTTGCCCATCTGACCCTGATAAGCCACTGAAATTCCCGTTGTCCTTGAGTTTTTGTAATACTCGCCTATAAAGTGAACGGCCCTGGGTTAGGCAGCTAGGCTTCTGGACTTCTTTTTACACACCAGGGAGGGCCGGGGTGTCTGTGGATCAACAGTAGAGGGAGAGCTTTACCAGGAAGCACTTTAATTTTCTCCCTTCAGCCGCAGGTGCTGTGGAAAACATTGGGGGCACAGGCAGCAAAAATTACTAATATAAATGTGTGTATTCAAGTATGTATTTTACATATATTTATAATGTATATTGACTGCATGCAACAGCAGCCTTCTAGTACAATGGCTGGTCTTGGACCGAGGCCTGAAGCCCTAAGAGAAAACTTCTTTATTGGAAGAATAACAATAAACTTGACTCATCCGACACCATTATATGGAAGTAGATTTCATTACTGAAGAAATGCAGACAAAAGAATCGAACTCATACCCCTGCACACCCCTCCGTTCCAGTCAGTGGGTGGGCATGGTCACGTGGACTATTACGCAGCCGTTGAAACGAACAGACCACATACAGCTCACCCAGCCGGGTGCCCGAATCTCACAAACATCATGTTAAGCCGTGGAAACTGGATACAGAAGGGTGCACCCTGTGGGATCCCATCCATATGAAGTTCAAAACCTGGCAAAACGAATCGATGGTGCCAGAAGCCAAGATGGCAGTTACCCTGAAGGGAAACAGCGTGCAGAGGGCTGCCTGGGCTCCAAAAATGTTGGATATTTTTATTCCGATGCTGAGCACGCCAGCGTGTTCACTTTTTGAAAAGTCAGTAAGCTGTACATTCATGATGGTTGCTGTTTTCTCTTTGTACACTTCAATTTTTAAAAAATTAACTCATCCAAATCAGTCATCAAGGTTGCTTGTAAGCACTTTTCCCCAGCTCGGCAGTGTGCCCGGGATGACGGGGAATTACAGAGAAGAGTGAGATGCTGTCTGTGACCTCAGGAACCTTCTGGAAACTTAGTTCCGTCTGGTGTCCCCGGCTCCACCCCCTAGCCCTTTGGGTTTGTCATTCACCAGAAAGAATTTGCTCAGCCTACCTCAAGCCTGTGGCTCTGGATACAGACGACTCACCCCATACACTTGAGAGCATCCCGAGGTCACCGCAAAGATCAGTTCCTAATCGCAGCATGTCTTTGACCAAGGAAGTGGTCTAGGTAAAGGAAACCAAGGCTGCCCCGTTCTGCTGAGGGGAGATTTGTCTTGCAAAGACAAAGCTCTTCCGTAATGCTTAAAATCAGTTGGATCAGATCCTTCTATCTGGTGATTTCATCGAGGTGTACTGCTGCGTTCATTTTAAGAAAAGCCATCACCTGCAGCTACTCCCCTGCTCTCTCTTTATGGTGCTGCCAGGGCAGGGAAGGGGGTCTCCAATACGTTCTCTTTGCCTTTTTTTTTCTAGTTTTTATTTTCACTTCTCTTCTCATTATCGCTTCAGGCTTTACTGGCCCTTCAAAGGGCCCCTGCTTCATGAACTAATGATGACAGATGACAGATGACAGATGACAACATCTGTTGCCGGATTTAAACACCTTCCATCCGGTTAGAATTCATCTGGAAGGCAAGCTCGTCTTGCGCTTTAGTCTGCACTTGAGCGCGGCCGTGGGGACACGGGCTGCACAGGCGCTGCCGAGATGACGATTCTGCTCCCGCTTCTCACCACGAAGGGGTGTAGCTCACACACAGCGGTGAGCTCGCTCCCCGTCCTTGTGCCAGATCATCTCTCTCTCCATCTTGCACAGTGAGCTGCGCACATGCATTTCATCGTGAGCGTTGGCTGGTCGGGTGTGGTCGATATTTCCTAGTAACTGTTTGCTGGACCTTGGGTCCTTCTAGGTCAATGTTCTCAGCTTTCCTCCCCCACAGAAAAGTCAAGGCAGGTTCCCTTTTGCTTCTCTGATGCAAATAAGTACTGGAGCAAGGTCTTCATTTTCTAGCAATTGGTTTTGGCACCTTCTTACCTCTACCTGATCTCTATTTCAAGAGCCCTTCTTGAGCAATTACCATGAGACCAGGAAGTTAGGAATAGTGGACAAAGGAAACAGAGTCTGATTTAAAAACCCTTGTTTTCAAGTCTTCTCTCTTGGTTACTAACCTTGCTCCCCGGACAATGGGTGTTGCAGTAATAAAAAGAGGTAATTCTAGGCAGAGTATGAAGATAACTTATGAAGAGTATGAAGGTATTTTATCTTATGACGATAAAGTAAAATTAGGTGACTTAGGAAACTTTTGGGTGTGGTACAAATGTGTGTAACCTCGCTTTGGTGAAGGTCGCATAGGCATCTACGTGTGTCAACACTCCTCAGTGGATGAGTACATTTGAAGGATATGCAGTTATCGGGCATCAGTTATACATCCATAAAGCATAAAAAATTAGAAGTTTGAAGATTTTTAGAACCTGTAAATTGCTATACAAATGTTAATTATTAGTAATCCTTGTTACTGTTTTTAAGAAAGTAGCTAACATTTTCCTTAAGCAGAATGTCTTCTTTCAGAGGTAAATTTGAGGTAGGCAATTCACTCAGGTAGCTGAATTCGACTTCCCCCAGGCCAGGGTTTCTCATCTGTAGCACTAGTGACATTTGGAACCAAATAATTCTTTGCACAGAGGCTGTACTGGGCATTGTAGGATGTTAGCTGCATCCCTGGCCTCCACCCGCTAGGTACACCACCCGCCCTGTGGCCATCGGAAATGTCTATAGGGCAGATCACCCTGGCTGTTCTAGGCCATGTTTCATAGAGAAGCTTTTTTGTTACTCAGAGTCCCTAATTACTATGTTTAATTTCTGAGTTTGTGACAGGATTTATACTTTTTAAACAAACTGAGACAGTAATAAAGATTCAGGCCTAAAACTGCTCCCGTCCGTATTTTCTGTTATAGAAAACGTTTGCCTGACCTGAAATACGTGAACTATTTCTGTGTCCTCTTTCCCTTTAACACATCCTGCTGGCACCCATGTCTGATTTCAGCCCCAGCATCTTGGGTCCTGGTCTCAGACGGGCTTTGCCTGTTTGGTGCCAGAAGAGGCCGCCGATGCTGTGACAGACGTGTGCAGGGGGGAGGGGCGAACACGGGGTTCAGAGCAATTAATCTTAGCAACAGCTTCCTTTTACTGGTGATCATAGGATTTGTAAAGGGGTCTGTAAATATCAGTGCTTGCTACGGACCCTCTCGTCCCCAGTATTGCTTTTCCTTTGGTTTATGAGAAGGATCCAAAGCAGAGAAGGCCTGTGCCCTTTAAAAATGCACGTTTAGCCTCGTGCAGACCGCTAGCCTTTTTGTTCTCCTCTTAGTTGCCTTTTAATGAGTGATCGGGGTGGGGGGGATGACTTTATTAATTAGCAACACTGTTGCTGGAATGCAGACCCCAAGCCCAGCGGCCGCTACCCAGCATCCCTCTGGGCGTTGTGTGCAGACAGGTCCAAGCCGTGTCGTAGGAGCCAGGAAGTGTCACCTGCATGCCGGGCACCATGGCAGCTCCCCAGGTGGGTCTGATGGGGCAAAGGTGGCGGCGGAGGGTCCCTGCACTGTTTCTAACGACAGTGGCAGCTCCTCCACGCTCCACGGGACGTTCCTCCCCCCTCCCCCCGCCCCACAGTGTCCTGACCGTGTTTTTGCCTCTTGTCTCTTCCCCAGAGGTACCTCAGGGACTTTTTCAGCGTGATGCTCCAGTCAGCGACGTCCCCGCTGCACATCGACAAGGTGGGGCTGACGCTGTCCAAACACACCGTCTGCGAGTTCTCACCGTTCTTCAAGAAGGGCGTCTTCGACTACAGCAGCCACGGGACGGGGTAGGGCCGGTGATGGGGCCACGCCACGCAGTGCCTTCTCGTCCGAGCGGCCCCCCAGCCAGGGGCCTGGACCCCTCACCGCTTCGTCCCAGTGCCTGAGCGGAGCGCGGGGCTCAGGGGCTGGGCTGGCTGACGACGACCTCGACGGCGGCTGTCCCTGCCCCTCGCGGGTGCATGTGGCCTTCTCCCTGTTGTGTGCAGAATCCGTCCCCATGGCTCCATCACCCTGGGCCCCCGGGGCCGAGCCAGCCTGGGGCTTCCCGAGGTGGATGGCTGACCACACCTCCCTAATGACTTTCATCTGGTTTCCTCTTTCACCAAAATACACTCTTATTTTTTTTATATTCCTTCCATGTGGCTGGCTCCCAAGAAAAGCATTTTAAGTTATTTCATTGTATTTTGCTTTTTCCCCATTTGAGTCTGAACTTTTTACATAATCCCTAAGCACTGATGTTTACACAGAATTTCATATTCTGCAAAAGGGATTTTCGGTCCAGTCATGACTGGAGTCTTCCATGCTTGACACATTGGATGTAGGTGACATCAATTTCTATAAATCCATTCAAATAGGATATTTGTTTAATCTTGAATATTCAAGAAGTTTTTCCCAGATGGCGGCCGTGCACTCTCAAGCTTTCTCTGCTAAGCACAAAACGAGCGCCTCGCTGAATGCATATTTTTAAACATTTTGTTCACATTTTTTGTTACTGAATCTACTGGATCTTTAGCTGAAAGACTAGAATTTACTGTAGTTTATTAACGATCCCTTAAATCACTCAGGACTTAATGTAGCATCACACATCTATGTACAGTAAAACTGCTTTGTTTTACTAAAGAGAAAAATGTGAGAAGAAAAAATATATATGTGGTATATATTGAAATGTATATAATTCTACCTATAGATTTATATATGTACACACTCCTGTATGATAGTTATATCAAAATATGTAATCATTCACACCAAATTTATTAAAGGTGTTTGTTTTTTCAAGATTTAAATTGAGCTGCTATCAATATTAAATGAAGTTATGGAATCTACCCTGTAGTTCAGTTTAAGTTTGTGACATGATCATTCTTACTGGTCTGTTTAAAATTTTATCTAACGTTCTTGGAAACATACATAATGTATAATTTAGCATTCCTCTGGTAGAAGATGCCCTTATAGTTATGATTGAAGTCACAAATGAACGGGTAAGAAAACATGCTTGCGTTCAACCTTCGAGAATATGCCTTCACAACCGAGCTCTCCAGTCTGAAAAATATATTTAAAGATGCAATTATCCCGATAAGGGGGAAAATTATTATTGTACTAATCAGATATCATAGTTTAGCGTGAAAAAAAATGAGGGCTTTTTTTGTTTTTATTGCTGCAGGAAGACTTGCTTTTGAGTGCAGTTGTGATTACAGGGAGAGGTTAGGGGTAATTACTACTAGAGAATTTAAACCTAGAGATTAAAGGATAAAAGCTGGGAGATAATTAACCATAGGTCATTTATCTAAAAGGTGTCAAAGCGCTGAAGATGTTCCCTCGTTTGCTGAGTAAACGAAATGGTTTTCTTCAACTGACCAGATAATCTGTCTCCTGCCCTTTTGGACCCATATCCGAGGCCAGGCTGCTGGCAAGTGTTTCACTAGAATCACACAGGGCACAAGAACAACTTGGCAAGAATAAATATCCGTGTGTTTGTAGGAAGCGCAGGAATCAGAAGATTTTTTGATTCCAATCCTCAGCTGAGGTACTTAGTATTGAGTTGGGGGTTCAGGCACTGGCCGGCCCTGGGTAAATCCGGCTGTAACACACGGGCATCATTTCACTTCTCTGAACCTCAGTCCCCATCTGAGAATGACACTGTTGCACAGGGTGACGTCACAGTTCCGATCCAGCCCAGAGTGACAGGCAGAGGGACTGTCACCAGTGTGTGGATGCGAACTGAAAACTTCTGATCGGACTCAAACAGCACCTTAATCTCAGTAAAACTTGAGGGAGTGTTGGCAAGCCAATGAAAAATCTCCTCTAAACAAGGAATGGGATCCCTTTCTGGGATGAAGAGAAGACAGATGACAGAGGCAGGCTGACAAAACTGAAGCTGCATTAATTTGGACGAATTCAAAAGAGTCAAAATTAGCAAGTATGTATCTTATAACTTTAAAGTGCATCAAATAACAAAGGAATGCCAAGCTGACCACTAAAGGTGGTTCAGGGTGAGGTGCCATCAATTAATATACGCTTTTGTAGTCAGTTGGACAAATCTAAGGAGCTTCAACAGAATTCTTTATTTAGAAAGCTTTAGCATGTCCTCCTAGGTCTCGCTTACACACTGAAATACGTGCACCAAACGTGTGGCTCGCAAGAAGTAGTGTGCCCTTCAGCCTGGCTCCCACCCAGACCTCGCTGTCTCTGAACCAGAAAGATTCAAATTCAGCCCGGTAATTAACCACGGCATGTGAGTAGGGGGTAACCAAGTCACACTGGTTCCTTAATGATGGACATCTAGAAGATTCCTGGCCCACAATGTAGAGATGCTCTGAACATTCATGAACAGGGTACCCAGGCCCCAGGGCACTTCTCTTTATATTTGTTTGCAGAAAGAGCTAGTTCTGCTCAATCTGGCCCCCAGCCACCCACTCAGAGCTCTGGGCAGCAACTTTCACGGGTCTGAAGAGAAGCAACCAGAAGCTTTCACAGCCTAGAGCATCCGTGAACTTGAAGTGTAGCTGCTGCAGGCATGCAGTCCCCAGCGTCAGAGCTGGGCCACATTGGTGTTCTGGGTTCAACTTTCACAGATGGGATTTTCCCCCCCCGGTCACATCCCCCAGCACGTAGTCCCACGGCTGCCCCACTGTTTCCTCCAGCTTGTTCTTGGAGACGGAGAGCAGTGTGGCATCGTAATGTGGCTGGTTGTTTCTCATTCTGCAGCCACCACAGGTAAGCCGCATCCCCTCAGAGAAAACGCAGGTAATGATTCAAGCCTGATGCAAGAGAGAATATTCAGTGACCTCTTGCTTCCAAAGGGTTGTGTTGGAAAGAGGTTCTTACATTCACTGTCTTTTACAAATGCTTACAATGGTGCCTGGAGGTTTCATGAGTCCAGAGTTGAACGTTTCTGCCCCAGGAGACCCTGTCCTCCCATATCCTACACACGCTGCAGCAGTGGTTCAGTTTGGACTTTGTTCCTGGAAAGGAGTAAGGAAATTTAGGTAAAATAACTCCATGGCAAAATCAAATGCTTCCATTTTATTTACATAATCATGATAGGTCATTTAGGTCTTGGAAAAACTAATTAAAGAAAGACCATCTAAGGTGAATCATTCTTGACAAATTGAGCCTGTACAGCCCTCCTTTTATGACAGGGCTCTTGCCATAGGCAAGGAGAGGACCTGACTATTGACTTTTTCCTTTGGTTTCGAGTGCTTTTTCTGATGCTAATATAGTAGGTAGAAAATGATTCTGTGATGCTCACATTTTAAAGTTTGCACATACAGAGTTATTTCCAAGTTGAAACAAATCTACCAGTTCCTTACTGTAAATTTCTACAGCATTATATTTCAAATTGATCCTATGATGGTACCCGGGAGTTAGCAGGGTCATGTTGGAATTGGCCAGGCTGATACCTTCAGAAGGCTTCTTTATTTGGGAATCCAGTAGAACCAGTTACATGTAAAATGGTGGGAGGGACAGAAAGGCAGTTGACTGACCTGAAGGGGTTCAGGGTTGTGAGTTCACCCTTGTTCCCTGCAAATAGCATTTGCACACACTTTTCACTGTGGAATTACAGACAATTAGAGCTCTGGCACCTAAGGCTACCCCGTGCCTTTCTAGAAGTGTCTCCCTTCTGTGTATCTCTTGCTGAATGACTAAATTCAAAATGTCCTTTCTTTAACTATACTCATTTGGTACCCCTGTATTTGAAAATAATGAGGCTTTTTTCCTAAGGGTTATCTCTCCCCAAACTGACTCTTCTGTGGGAATTTGAGATTCATCAGTTTGGTTTGGCTCCTTCTCCCCTGCTGGAAAGGCAGACTCTTCCCCGTTCAGAGAGAGACAAGTGGATGTGTTTGCAAAAGAGATGCACAAGGCATCTCTCTTTAAGCGTTGAAGATGGGAAGGTGCACTGGTACAAAATGTGAAACGCATGGAGGAAGCTGCGTCAGTAGAAAGCCCCATGTTGGGTTAGCATCACAAAGCTCTTGGGTACCATAAAGTCAGGTCACCAGAAAGAGAAACTGTTCTCCAGAATTTAAATCTGGAAAAAAAAATGAAAAATATTGTTAAATATCCTCACTGCTCAAAAGCAGAGTTACTTTCCTCCAAGTGTCAGGAATCCTTACGCACAGTTAATATTTGCGGAAGTTTCTGTATCTTTCCAGTAGCCCTTCAAGTTGTGCCTGAGAGCTGCTCACTAAAGAACAGCCCGAGGGTGGCTCCTTCTTCACTTCTTTGCCAGGCAGGGAGAAGGAGGGAGGGAGGGAGGGAAGGAGGGACCTGCTTTTTCAAAGCATCACGGACCATCTTCAGAGAAAAGAATCACAGTGAGGGCCTTCCCTGGTGGCGCAGTGGTTGGGAGTTCGCCTGCCGATGCAGGAGACACGGGTTCGTGCCCCGGTCCGGGAGGATCCCGCGTGCCGCGGAGCGGCTGGGCCCGTGAGCCGTGGCCTCTGGGCCTGCGCGTCTGGAGCCTGTGCTCCGCAGGGGGAGAGGCCACGGCAGTGAGAGGCCCGCGTACCGCAAAAAAAAAAAAAAAAAAAAAAAAGAATCACAGTGAATAAGAATACCAATTTGTGGTGATGAAGAACTTTTTGAATATTTGCACTTTGGTTGATGCCAAACTCTGTTAGCTTTTCTCCTACAAACAAATGAGGAGCCATGGACAAGGAGGGGGTGACTTGCTGTCATATATGATGTTTTTCTCCTGTGGTGTTTTGAGCCCTGATTTCAATGAATGTAATAAGAAAAGTCAGTTCACAGAGGGTGCAGGCCTTCTCTTGTGGAGTAATATTAGGATACTGGTTATTTAGCCTCTGTAAGTGGATGGAGAATGTCAAGTTTACGGTCATAAGGGATTTCCCATGCCTTCAGATACAGGGGCAGCTGCCACGCTCCCCTCACGGTCTGGAGCACAGGGCTCCTCTGAAGAGTCGGTGGTCCCTGGGCTCGCTCCTGTGGGATGTGCTGCTGTGTGTGCCACTGATCAGAAAACCAGTTCCCCAGGCCGCTGTCCATCCCCACCTCATTAGCACACAGGGTGAGCCATCTCTGGGTGCCAGCCCCTCTGCTGCTCTGTACCCTTTGGGGGCTGGGAGGTGGGGGACAGGCAGGAGGGAGGTGAGCCTGGGACAGTCCATAAGGTATGGATGGCCCTTGCCCTACTTGAAGCCACTGGTATAACTTCACATCATGGCCACCTCTCCATTCTCTTCCTGCAGTGGGAGGGCGGAGGGAGGGTCAGCCCAAACTCTGGCGCTTCCCGTGACCCCACTGGCCACATGCTGTGTCGAGGACCTGGCTGAGAGAGAGAGGCACAGAGCGTGCTCAAAGCTGGCTGTGCCCTCCTCACGCCTGGTCCTCAGGGGCCTGGCCTGCCCATCGGTACCCCATGCTCCACCGGCTAGTCGTTCGCACAAATTCTTCTGCTTCACCTTCTCTGTTCCCACCAGGTGCCCCTGCACAGGGGTGAGCCGCGTGGCCAAGGGCCTGCCCTCAGGGGCTCTCATGCCACCCAGAGCCAGACCCATAGTTGCAGTTACGTGACCACACACTGAGATAAATGTTACAAAGGCAGAGCAGGGGATGCCAGGGGAGGATGTACTAGAGAAACAGTCTTGCCTGGGGCGCTCCAAGGTTTCCCTGAGCAGGTGGTGTGTGAGCAGAGAGGTGGCCCCAAAGGGAGGAAGGAGCTGCAGCGTGAAGGGAATATGTCGGAGGGAGACAGCTGTCAGGTTTGGGGCACCTGAGAGCTGCGGGCCAGGATTCTGCAAATGGGATCGTGCTTCCCATCAGCTTCCACTGTTTTGGAAGGATATTCCTGGGGGAGGAAGATAAGAGCACGTGGCAACTAGGACTCAGCCTTCAAAGCCACGTGTAAGAGGGAGAAACAGACTTCCTGATGAAGTGCTAGCAGCCAAGGGGCAAGCTCAGGGCCCACGGGTCCTCTCCTGTCCTGGGCCATCGAGAGGCTTGCTGTCCTGCGATTGGAACTTTGACCTCTGGCGTGTTCGGGGTTCTGAGATTTCAGAGGCCCTTGCCGTTGAGACACGTGATCTCCCCAGACCGTCAGAAGTCCAGCTGGGTGTCCAAACTCCCGTGGGCTCGGAGCCGGAGGTGAGTGATCGCCAACGGGTACACTGAGTTCTGGCTCCCGTTGAAGCCTGGACCTAACACTCATCGGCTACCAGTTGATTCTGGGAGAACAATCTAGAAACCTTCCCCCCCCAGACTCCCACACATCCCATCCCTGGGTGGCTGTCTCTGCCACTTTCTGGGAGCTGATCTCCATGGCCTCTGCCCCCCAGGAGCTCACCTGCAAAGGTAAAATTTGTTCCAAACCTTTATCGGAGGTCAACAGACTGGACACTCCTCTCTCGAAGCAGCCACAGCCGTGAACCTGCTCAGTGTGATACTCATTACGTGGGAAATGACACCACAAGTATCTCCTGCCTCATCCGGACTTAGCTACAGGCTAGCTTTTCTTGAAATGGAAAAAATTTTTCAAAGACTGTTTTAAAAAGTCAAGGAGCCAAAACATTCTAGGATGCCCATTCCTGGGCCAAAAAGAGTTGGTGTTTCTCTGTTCTTATGGGACCAAGAAAATTACTTTGGGAGTATTCGCTCTAATTCCATGACCCTGTAAGGCAGAGCTGCAGTCTGGGTAGACCCTGCAAGTGCAGATGAGGATGTTTCTAGAGCATCTGGCAAGGGAGTTTATATGCTGTTGCGTAAACCCAGTGGTTTCTTGTGGTCTTTTTGGAACTGGCAATAGTGCCCTTACTAATCTGTGTTGGAATCTCCTCTCTTCCCCGTGGACTCTCCATTCAGGGTGGGCAGCTTCATCCCTTCTGCCCCAGTGATCTGAAATGCTACCCACCTGAGAAGTTACATCTCTGTGTTTATCTCCTTGAGAGGCAAGGTCAACCGTAACATTCCCAGTACCTGGCCATGACATTGACTTTCAGAGACGTGAAGTGCCTGTTTCCCTGGCTGTTCTGAACTTCAGGACTTGGGAATAGCTATTTCCTAAAGAGATTTAACATCCTGTGAGCAAAGACGTGGGAGGTGGAGTCTTGGTTTTGTTTTTCCCAGTGTGTGATAGGCCTAAGGACTACTTTTCTAAGGCAGAGGCTGTATCTGCTAAGCCAGGGAATCTAAGAGATGTCTTCCCATGGGAGCTTTTCTGCTCACCTGTGCCAGGAGGTCCAAGAGGTAGATCAAAGGGAAGTGGGTGACGTTGGATAGCAGGGGAGTCATGTAGGAAAGGAGTTCTGAAAAAGCCCTGGCTCGGGATTCCAGGATCACAAGAAGTAACTTGTGATTGGCCCAAAAGCCTTCTGGCTCTGGGGCTCAAACTTATTTCAACACCATGATAAGATCCTCAAGCAATGAAATGAACATTTAATACATGCTTACTTTCCTATCTCACCCTTCCAGCCAGCCCACACTGGTGGGCTGGTGGTTGTCTTCCTCTCAAAATGAAGGCTGTCCAGGAAGCTCAGAGAATTTAATTTATTTTCGTTAAATTTCCTGGTATCAGTGACAGACGATCAGCTTATCAGTGTGGGGTTTGACAAGTGGTGGAGAACACATCTGATCACACAAGGAACGCGTTGTCTTGCGAAGGTGCCAGAAGCATGAGTTATAACAGTCTCTGCCATTTGAGAAATAGGCTGTCACAAGCTTATCAGTGGAGACAAGCCCAAACCATCCCTACAAATGCAAGGGAACTCAATTAAAAGTGAGGAAGTCTGAATAGATCGAACATATTTTAAGCAATCTCTGTAACTAGCCATCATCCACTTTGCAAAGAGGAAACGGCAAAATACAGGTAATTCAGAAAATGTGTTCAGGCACTTAAGTTCGTCTTTCTCTTCCACCGTCCTTTTAACGAAAGTCCCTAGTTCAGAATCTCCTAATTTACGTTGTGTCCTTTTTCCTTTTCTGAGAGGAGGAGGTCTCCCAAGGACTAAAGGGCCTGATGCGCCATCTTTGCATCTGCTATCCTAAGGGAAATTCAAGGCAGAGACAGACTTGCTTTGAAGATGTTTAGGCTTAAGCCTCTTACATGTACAGGCTCCTTCCAAAGTGCCTGGGTTCTCCTGGGAGGAAGAAGCAGCCCAGCCTTTCATGGGATGGGGGTGGGGCGGGTGATCTCTGTCCCCGCTTAGGCATCACCCCTCATACCTGGTGGTCCTACAGGCACTGTCACCCACAGCAGCTGTAGGGCGGTGGGAGCGGGGGAGGAGAAGGACCCAGCTGAGCTGGACCAGCACCAGCAAGGCCAAGGCCCTGGGGGGCTGGTGTAGGGAGATCAAAGAGCTGGTGCTTTAGGCAAGAAGCACTGCCCACCAGGGGTGGCATTTCCAGTAACACGTTGTGACACTAAGGAAAGCCGGTCTTTGTAGTCTCTCTAAAGATGATGTTATATCATTGTTTGATGCAGAAGTGATCCAAGAAAATGTGGCAGAAAAAAAGAGGAGGGGGGGAACAAGTGTAGAACTGAGTCAAGCAGTTACATGCATAATGAATTTTTAATATAATTACTATAAGATTCCATTTCTGTGACATCTCGGAAAGGCAAAATGACAGAGAAAGAAAGCAGCTGTGAGGTTGCCAGGGGCTCAGGCGAGATGGGAGCGAGGTCGGCCACAGAGGGGCAGCTGGGGGGATGTTTTGGGTTGAGGGGACGATTGTGGGCGTGGTCTCACAATTGTATGTGTCTGTCAAAACTCATAAAGCTGTGCAAGGTAAAGAGTGAATTTTACCACATAGAAGTGATGCCTTATACATATTCAGTAATTCAGCCAGTGAAGTGTGCTGACTCTATTTCATACCATGTCTGTTTCTGCTTCCTTTGTATCAGAGACAGCTAACAAAGTCCTGTGGGAGAAAAACAAAAATGCAGCTGCAACCTCCAAGTCCAGTTGGTGAGTTTAGGGCCAGGGTCTGACGGGGATGGGGACGTGGTGTGGTTTGTCTGTAAACCTGTCTCCTCCCACTAGCCCATTGGCATGCAGATGGCAGGGACCATTCCGTGGCGTATCCAGCATACAGCAGGCGCTCAATAGGAGTGGCATCAGTGATGGGGAGGCCGGCTCACCACCCACAGCAGCTCCAGAGTGCCCTCCCTTCCCCACACCTCCCTCCTTCCTCTCCCTCCCCAGCCTCAGCCCCTACGAGTGTCTAAAGTGTTTCCACCATCTCGTGGCTAAAAGACCGTCGGTCGAGATGAGGTCAGTGTGATTCTTAGAGGAAAAGGGATCCAGATGGCTTTCTTCCCAGCCTCACAATTCTTCAGGAAGACTCCCCGAGGCAGATATCAGAGCTTACCTGGAAACAGGAGAAGGAATTCGCCAGGAAAGTGACGGAGGGGCTCCCCAGGGGCATCACGGGGTGCAGGAGTGGCCGATGAGGATGATCCTGGTGTGTTAGGGGCCAGCAAAGCCCCCCATGAGGGGTCAGACTTCGTGCCCAACTCCATGGGAAAACAGGACACTGAACAGCTGTCGGGCAGCTTCCTGTCTCTGACTCCCTCCTACGTGCTGAGTTCATGGGGGACAATACTACATTCTCAGTTCACTGCTGGTTCCCTCGGTCAGTGCCTGGCGCGTTCAGTGGGATTAAATTGAATCAGTGTGTGTTTGGGGGCTGGGGGCTGGGGTAGTGATGATGAACTTTCTAAAGAGATCCCTCAGGCTACTTCTGGAAATGGACGGGGTTGGGGGGTGTGTGATGTGGAAGAAGCGAGAAAAGTAGGGGGACGGTGGGGGACAGGAACCTTAGCTGGGCAGCCTCTGTGGGGATGGAAGGAGAGAGTGGGCATCCCCAGAGGGGGACCAACAAGATTGGGTGGACGGGCATCAAATGTGATTCCCAAATAAAGCTGGTGAGAAAGACAGCTCCCTTGTAAAACTGTTCTGGCCTAAACCCCTGGGCCTCCTGTATTTGGGAGGAAAGGAAAAGCCAAGTTCATGGCTGATGGCCTTCTTTGCTCCAGCATGGACAGACTGCGGGTGCTACCCTGAACCCCACTGGGGGAGAGCTGCTTCCAGGCTCCAAGAGGTGCTGTTGTTTCTTGTTCTTGTAAAAGGCCCGAGCGGAGAGCAAAGGGGAGGTTTATAACCAGAGGCCCGCAGACATCCCAGATGTGACAGATGCCCATGTGTGTCTGTGGGACACGGAAGAAGGGAGACACTTGGGTTTCCAGGACGTCTGGAGGTGGCCCACGGCAGCCAGATGGCCCCAACCTGGGGGACCATCACGGCACCCTGGAGCGTGAAATCAGGTTTCGGAGGGAGAGGAGGGCGTGGTTTGGCAGAGGCCTGGGGAAAGGAGTCTCAGCCAGAGGTTTGCGTGGGATCTCGGGCACGGTTGGCCTAGTTCTACAAAGAACGAAGCAGGTGTGGGGTGAGGGCGGATATGCGCTGGGGGCCTTCGTGCAGTCTTCCCACGGCCCCGGTTCATCCTGCACGTGTCGCCCACTGTCAAACAGGACGTGGGGCCGTGGGTCCTTCCTGCTCTTTCCCTTCAGCCCTCAGCAGGCTCAGGTCTGGCCCAGCCCCTGCAGCCTGCTTCCTCGCAGGCTTCTCCCCTTTCTACGCTTTCCCTCCACTGCTCCATCCAGGGCCAGGATTGACAGCCCAGACCCACGGAGTCCCCGCTACAGGAGCAAGCTGAGGCTTCCTGGCCATCGGGATTGTTTCAGTGAACTCTGCTCATCTCACAAAGAAGATGCTCATGCACTCGTGGGCTGTCTGAGCAGGTCCGAGGTCCACAGGGCAGCGTTAATGAAGGGAAGACCCCCGTAGGGAGGACCCCTACAGGCATGCCCAGAAGCTGCTGTCCAGAGATGGAATTTCCTCTCTCTCTTTCCTCGCTCCGAGATCTGAGCTCTACATCTAAGGCCTTCCTTCCAAAGGATTCAGTCAGGTCCACCCAGATTATCCAAGACAACCTCCCTTACTGAAACTCAACTGATGAGGGGTTTTAATTACATCCGCAAAATACTTTCACAGCAACACCTGGGTGAGCATTTGATTGAATAATTGGGGACTGTAGCCTCAGCAGCACAACCCCATCAAAGAGGCCTGACTCTCAATTTAGAGCTTCCAGGCTTGTCCAGCCACAGTTCTGTCTGCTCCAAACCTGGAAAAGTGCTCAGAGGCCTGACTTCTCTGCAGGCCATCGCATGACGTTCTTCTGAGGTGCCCAGGGCTGGGCTCTGATGCCGCGGCGGGGAAGCTGCTGGTTTCCAGGTACAACTTTATAAGTGTGGACGGAAACAGTAGTGGTGTCATTCCACGGATTCAGGAACAAGCTTAAATTGGTTCTCCACTGGATAATGAGAAACCTTGGTTTGCTGTGATAACATTTCTGAGATGCCCTAAGCTTGCTATTTCTTTTCCAAGATGCAGTCTGAACTATAAAAGAACCCAACAAGAGTGGTGGGAACTTTTGACTCCAGAAACGCAGCCCAGGGTGTGCCCCGTCACCCGGCGTATTCCTCTGAACGGGCCTCCAAAACTAGCATCTTAGATAGTCCACAGGGTGGATGGTCAGCCAGGAACTTGCCCCGAGGATGTGCCTGAAGAGATGGGATGCCCAGGAGAATCTAGGCTAGCTGGGTCTGAACATGGCAGGGATGCTAGTATGAAAGGATGCAAATGGTGTTTGCATCAGAAACACTATAGAACAAAAACTGGAAAAAAAGTTTGTGACCTATGTGACAATGAATAATATAAGAGCTTATATTATTAATAATATAAGTAAGAGTAAAGAACTCTTTCAAATTAATAAAAGGGGCACACAATCTATTTTTTAATGGCTTTTTAAAACTCTTTGATTTTACAGTGGCAAAGGATATTAACACAACTTAAAACCAATAAACGAAGTTTTGACCCATGAACATACCAACGGATGTTCACCTTTACTGGAAATTAAAATTATGTCATCACTGCACTATCATGAGAGATACTTCAGACTGACAAAAGTTTCAAGAGGTTTCTGAAAACATGAAGGAACAGATACCTCAGCTGGATGAATGATCCCAGCCAATACCTCAAGAAGTAGGAGAACCGCCCCTCTGAGCCCAGCCAGCCCACACAATGGTGAGACATAGTAAATTGTTGCTGTTACAAGGTATTACGTTTTAGGATAGTGATAGACACCTGACATATGTGTTCAGAATTCTACAGAAATAATCAGACAAATGCACAAAAATGTACAAGAGCACTTACTGCAGTCTTGTAACAACAAAAATACTGGGACAAAACTGAAAAGATGCCTATAAACAGCTTAATAAATGAACATGCCTCTAGTACAGTAAAATGCAATGCATTTCCATTAAAAATTAGAATGCAGTCTATATTTATTGACATAGAAATATAAATGTGATCCACTAAGTGGAAAAAGCAGGTTACAGGAAAGTGTTAATAGTCCATGGATGGAACATGCAGGCTCCAGAGCCAGCCTGAGTTTGAATTGTAGTCCTCACCATCAACCTGCTGTGTGACCTTGGGAAAGGCACTGTACCTTTCTGAGCTCTCAGGTTTCTTATCTGGAAAGTGGAGATTCATCATAGCACCTGCCTGAGATTTATAAGAATTAAGCGAAGGTAATTAAGTAAACAGCTTATTAATGGTGTGTGTACATTTAACTCATAGTAGGAGCTATTAGTGGTAGCTAATATTATGGTCATAATCCATTATTAAAATATATAATTATTAGTATAATATTAACATTAGTTTGTTATATAATAGTCATCCTATCATATTAGTATTAATAAATAACAATATAAGAAACTATATTGTTGCAAAAGTATATACATTTATATGTAAATAGACTATATATTATATACACACACACACAATGGTAGAATTAGCAGAGAATTATTTTCTTCCTTACCCTTTTTTCTATTTTCAGAATTTTTATAGTGAGCTATATATTTCATTTTTTATAGCCATTTCTAAATTTTAAAAAGCAAAGCAAGAATGCATTCTGTTTTTTTCACTTCTTGATAATTTATTTTGGCTATGTTCATGAAGTTTCCCTAGACTGTGTGTGTGAGTGTCTGTGTGTGTGTGTGTGTGTGTTCCTCACATAAAATGCTGCCGTTCCAAAGAAAGGGACCCTCCCAACTGATAATAAGCTCCAGTATTGTTGATTTAAACACACTGCTCATAAAGCATTGAGTGGATCTGTCCTTTAAACTAGAATCCATTTTAGAATATTCCAGCTCCCCTAAATCTGGTGATAAGTTGCTTATGGAAATGGGACATACCATTTTAAAAAATCATTGCCATTTGTGATGCATGAAATGTAAAAAACAAGTAGACCAAATCCGTTTTCACCTTAATAAAGTAGTTCTACTTTATTATATATTAAGACATTTATAATATTACTGCTAAAATATCCCTAAAATTTGAGATCTTTCTGGACAAGCATGAGATTTAGTTTTCAGCATTACAACAGGGATCCTTCGAAATCTCAGCTAATTTTCCCCAGGTTAATACATGAGATAAGCCTGAAGTTCTAGAGATCAATTGATAAGGAAGGTCTAAGTGTATAGAGGACTCCCACCACGGACCATCTAAGAGAGGGCCACTGTCTGCAAAGCCTACCGTGATTGTCTGTGAATAGATACACACCATAGGGCCCTTTTTTTTTTTGGAAATTGACAAGGCATTTTCTTATTTCAAGGTTTCCTTTAGTCGCTTCAGTAAAGAAACATTTTTACCACCAGTTTTTCCCAAATCATTTGATCATGAAATCTTTTTATTTGGCAATTTGCTTGGGGGAGGAAGGGAGGTGATTGTTGATAGAAATTAAGACCTATTGTTATTTCACAGAACACGTTCTTCTGGATGGACCAAAGGATGGAGGGAAGGAGGAGAGAGAGGGAGGAATAAAAGAAGGAAGGAAGGTAGGGAATGACACCGGAAAGAAAATGAATAAGGTCTATAATTTCTAATTTATGATTCCAAACCCAAGAACTCCCTGAAATCAAAGACTTTGTTTCTTTTTCTTTTTCTTTTTGTGTTTCCCAAGATTGATGCGTCTCATTAGGCAGCAAAACTTGACTAGAAGTGACATGAGGCTTTGGTATTTATAATTTTCATTGGTCCCTCTTAGAATATTCCTATGTTTTGCTGCAGAAGTATTCCTGTTAGTTAAGATGATGATGGAGTTAGACCTCAGACTGATGGGGTGTCACACACATAATCTAGTGTCACTGCATTATGTTATCTTTTCCAAATCTGAAACACTGAATTTAGCCAATTCTGAATTTGAAGGGATTTTTGGGAAGGGATGGTGGGTCTGCTTTGCATCCATATTTTCTAGAGCCATCCACGCCCGGTACATTTACTTCCTTGCCTATGAAGTGGGGAGAGGCCCTCCCAGGTTTGTTTTGGTGGTTAAATATGATAACACATGCTGGAAATCCAACACACTTCTAGACACAGTGTGTGTTTTGAAATGTCTGCTGGTCTCTTCCCACATTCTGCTGGCCTCTCCCCACCAGGCCCACCTGGTCAGCATCCATGCTTAGGGGTCCCTGAGCTTTACCTGCCTCAGAGAGCAGTGAGCAAGGCCAAGGTCATGTCTCTATTTGTTCCTTCTCCTGTGGAAACCCTGACATAAGTACCACATATGTCACTTCTGCCCTAACAAGCTATGCCTAGGCTTGTTTTCGTTTTGCTTCATACAGCTTTAATGACTTCATCTGTGTAAAACATACTGTTTTAAATTTAAAATTCAGAGGCAGATCTTCTGACAATACAGTGGCATCCTCCGTTGGCGGCCGTAGTGTGGGAACACTTGACCGTGTCAGGGGCTGTGCCTACGACTACCGCATGCTTACACATGTGATGACTCTGAGTCTGCAGTTGTAGGTCCTGTTATATGATGTACACATGCACACAAATATACAGAGAATACATCATTTGGGAAGCTGTGCAAAAACTGGTAACATTATTTGCTGTGTGGCAGAAAAGTACATGGATGTGACAGGGGAAGGGGGGAAACTTTTCACTGAATACTGTTTATATACTTCTGATTTTGAACCACAAAAATGAGAAATCTACTCAAAAAGGAAATTATTTCCTGAACCTTTCTCTCCCTGTCACAACAATTTACTCACTAGAGTCGCCAGTTGGGCTGGGACATTGGTTCTTAAACATATAGGGAATTACACTCTCTTTTAAAGATCTGCTGAAATCGATGGAACCTCTCCTCAGAAGGATGTACTCTCGTGGGGACACACACACACACACACACACACACACACACTTTTATATTCAATTTCAGGGCATTCTTCAGCTCAGTTACAAACTCCAGGTTCCTAACTCCTGTAAAAAAAGAAAAAGGTAAACAGTCAAGGGCAAATGAGGGGACTTTATTTCTCACATCATTCCCTCTTAGAAATTTACATAATTGGCCACTTCCTACAGTATTTATCTCATTGTTCTTTGTTTTAGACCATCTCACCCTTCTTTATAACTAATTTTCTTCTTTTTCTTCTTTTTCTTCTTTTTCTCCTTTAAAAAGAAGGCTTCAAAAAGTAGACTAGGGCCTCCCTGGTGGCGCAAGTGGTTGAGAGTCCGCCTGCCGATGCAGGGGATATGGGTTCATGCCCCGGTCTGGGAGGATCCCATATGCCGCGGAGCGGCTGGGCCCGTGAGCCATGGCCGCTGAGCCTGCGCGTCCGGAGCCTGTGCTCCGCAACGGGAGAGGCCACAACAGTGAGAGGCCCGCATACCGCAAAAAAAAAAAAAAAAAAGTAGACTAATTATGTGATTTTACTTTTTAAGACTTCCCTAAATCTCCTATCTCTTCTTGGGAATTGATTTCCCCTGACACGCTTTCAGAAACGCCCTTTGCTCACCCCTGGGACTTACTTTTGAATAACTAATCTTTTTCTTGTCCTTGAACTGATTTAGTATAAGCCTTGTGTTCCTCTTTGTTTTGCTATTAGTATCGTTTCTGGAATCATTTGGAAAGAATTTTCTTAATATGAGGCTCCAAGAACCAGCATTTAAGTTCTCACACCTTTTTTTTTCAAACTGTAGAGTATTCATTTCAGAGACTCTTCATTCTCATCATCTGAATAGAATCCCATGTGCAATAGAAGGAAACTAGCACAGAACCAGCACACAGCAGGTGCTCAGTAAATGGCAGTGTCTTTCCTTTCCCCGGGATTGACTGCAGCTCAGCCCCAGTTGTCGGCAGGTGCTGTCTTCCTCTTTTCCTGAGACCGGTGTGTTCAGGCCATGCTGGTGGCTGTACCAGGGAGATAGAATCTGAAGCCCATGGCCTCACATTCAGGAGAGTTACTCTGACTGCTTCACTACACGGGCTCCAGCTTCAATCTGGCCCTCCAGCCGGACCTCCCCTTCAGCATGAGGCACCCATCTCCCTAGATGCTGGGACCATTGCCCAGTGATGACTCTCAGCTGAGTCCCACCCCCAGAATTGCCCTTGGCTGAAGGGAACCCCCTCCGCCAAGACTAGGACACTCCCCCGTGGGCAGTACACATCCAATGACTGGTCAGTGCAGGAGGAACACTACAGAGGACTGGCCCCTTCTGTGGTTCAGGTTTCAGGGTAACTTGGAAGGGCTGTCTGCGCTCAGAGCTCTTTGTGGGATGGGCTGAGGCTGCCGTTGCAACTTCATGGCATCCTGACGCCTCCCTCCTCCCACGCAGCGTCCCTCACTCCTTCTGTAATGCTGTCCCAAGAGCCCTCGGCAAAAATCTACCTGCACCTAATTCACCATCTCAGTCTCTTTCCTAGGGAACCTAGGACTCAAAAACTCTCAGACATTGAGTCATTCTAGAAAACTGTGCTTTTATGATAGCTGATGGTGCAATGAACATCATTTTTAAATTTTTAAATTTTATTTATTTTTGGCTGCATTGGGTCTTCATTGCTGCGCACGGGCTTTCTCTAGGTGCAGCGAGTGGGGGGGGCTACTCTTCGTTGCGGTGCGCATGCTTCTCATTGCAGTGGCTTCTCTTGTTGCAGAGCATGGGCTCTAGGCGTGTGGGCTTCAGTAGTTGCAGCACGCAGGCTCAGTAGTTGTGGTTCACGGGCTCTAGAGCACAGGCTCAGTAGTTGTGGCGCACGGGCTTAGTTGCTCCGCGGCATGTGGGATCTTCCCGGACCAGGGCTCGAACCCATGTCCCCGCATTGGCAGGTGGATTCTCAACCACTGCGCCACCAGGGAAGCCCCATCATTTGTTTTTATCAGCACAGCATCCTTACCTCCTTCTTCGCCGATCAAACTCCAGATTTCCTCTGGCTGTGGGGAGAGCCCTCCTCTCAGCCGTTGCTGCCGCCCCGGCCCAGAGTGTGACTGAGTCCTGGCCAATCAGAGCGCTGTGTTGCTGTGGCCACAGTGATTGGTTGAGGGATGGCCAGGACTCAAGCTGGACCAGTAAGAACCCTCCCCAGGTTTCACGCTTCAACCATTGAGACAAGGAAGCTCTCTTTGTCCTGGAATGCTAACTGATGGACGGAAGAAAATTTCAGAGGAAAGTGGGATGAAAAGATGGAGAACTTTTTTTTTTTTTTTTTTTTTTTTTTTTTGCGGTACGCGGGCCCCTCACCTCTGCGGCCCCTCCTGCTGTGGAGCACAGGCTCCAGACGCACAGGCTCAGTGGCCATGGCTCACGGGCCCAGCCGCTCTGCGGCATGTGGGATCTTCCCGGACCGGGACACGAACCCGTGTCCCCTGCATCGGCAGGCGGACTCAACCACTGCGCCACCAGGGAAGCCCAATGGAGAACTTTTGATGACATCATTTGACCACTTGAATCCAGCTGGTTCCGAACCTAGGTCAACTATGAATTTCACTTGGGGAGTGAATGCATTCGCTGTTTGCTTAAGTTAATTTGATGGGTTTCTCTTATTTGAGGCCAGAAGAGTCCTTCCTGATACAGAGGTTTGCCTTTTAGCTGCCCTCAATTAATAATAAAAACAACCCTAATGAACATTTTGAATTAGAAATTTTCTAAGATGCATCCTTTCTTGCTTCTTGTAGAGGGCTCCAAAACATGACTTTTCCCTGAATGGCTCTGGGACATTCCTTATCATACTGGCAGGCATCTGACCCTGAGGCCCACAGGGCTACCCCGGGCTCCTGCTTCTGTGTCAGGTGGACTTGGTGTCTAGGGCTCATTGAGTTCTACATTGAATTAAAAATCTATCCCATTGTTGCCAGGCTGTTACTCTTCGGTATTTCTCTCTTCTGTCAACTTTAATTGCTTCTAGCAATCCCTCTTCTTCTCTTTAATTTCCACTTTGATTTAGAAATCTAGTCTCTGAGCTCATCTGAATTGTGTGTAAGGTAAGTGAACATAGGTTTTGAGCCGTCTTGCAGTCTCCCCTATGCCTAAAGTGCGTACGTTTTCGGTACATGGACACTGGATATTAAATAGAGCCGTTCAATTGCATTTTATGATTTTATACTTGCCATGATACATGTTCTCAATCAGGAAATGTATGGCCTAGGAGACCTCCATGTCAGCAAGATGTGATAGAGTCATCCATGCAACCAGAAAATGTGGATTTATACGGTAGTTTCTATCTGGCGTATTGTTCTATCTTGAAAATAATGTTCTCAAATGAATTCATTCTACATGAATCAGTGACTTTTTTGAGTCAAGAAAATTAGATTGAAGCCTAGGGTAGATGGGTCCGTGCAGACACTCGTTAGTTTCTACAAACCCAAACTGGCGTTTCTGCCAAGTGATTCCTCACTTCTGTTGGTGTATCTTTTGCTATCCTGGTTCCCAATCTTCCTGGATAATCTGTACATGAATATGTCCAGAGATCAAAGTGGAATTCCCAGCACTGGTTTGATTTCTCTGCTTGAGTCTAATTGTTTTTGTCTCATGAACTTGACTTAGAGCAGCCAGAATTCGATGCTTCTTCTCCTAGCACCAAGGACAGGGTCTGGGAACCTGGAAGTAGAAAGAGGCACATAGACTGGGAAAGGAGAAATTTACTTCTGTGTTCCCCTTTGTTTGTAAAGCCAAGAGCAGATATAGAAGGGAGGAAACTATTCCCAAGAAGGGAGAAAATCTGACAGTCCCAGAGAGTCAAACATTATCAATTAGTATGAACACAGTATGCATTATTTTTGAACAAACAGAACTGCTTTTGCCAATCATTTCAGCTCTTCTTTATCACTTCCGAGTGTGTTTATTTTGACAGCTTTTTATTTACTCTATTTTTTTTTCCAGTGGTATATCAGAAATATGGCCCCATCTGGAGACAGTGAATAACTTTATGTTTTCTGTGGCCCTTCCAATCAGGAGTAACTACAGCTGCCGGGGGAGCACTGAAAAAATGTCAATTAGCTATAAAAGTTTCACAAACAAGCATTATGTCTTCCTCTTACGAGTCCCTGGGTGCAGCTCAAAATGGAGCAATAATGTCCATAGTTTAAAATGGCTGTTAGGGGCCCCAGCATCTTTTTTTCCATTAAGAATTGCTCGGCACTGGCGCTGGAGCCTCTGCCTGTGTATGGTGGAGCCCAGGCAACTGCAGAGTATGGTGTTAAAAATAATTACAGCTCCCATCACATTTATGGCACGGAGATGTGGCACCAGGTCCCTCTATGTGCAAACCACGTGGCCAAGTTCATTCCTCCAGGGAGCCGGGCCTGGAGCCATGCCCCCTGGCTCTCCAAGCACCAGCTGCTTGTTTCCTACTCGTGTCTGAAAATCACATCAGGGTCACTCTGGCTCCGAGGGGGAATTAGAGAGCAGTCTGCTTCCTGGTGTCACTCTTTGTGATTGTCCAGGACCCAACCCACGTGGCCTTTATTTACAGACAAGCGCTCTGTCCTCCAGGCTAGAAAGGCAAGGAAAGTCTCTTTTCCACAAGTAAAACCAGGCAGGTATGGCCAGTGGATGTGACCTGTCTTGACATGTAAAGTGTAATAAAATCTTGTTTATAAAAACAGGCAGCCGGCCCAAGCACTGTAGTTTGCTAAGTATATTTTTTTAAATATTGCACTGAAATATTACTTCTCTTGATTATTAAAGTTTTAGGTGCCCCCTTAAATCTTTTTTTTTGTTTTCAATTTATTTATTTTATTTTTGGCTGCATTGGGTCTTCGTTGCCGCACGTGGGCTTTCTTTAGTTGCGGCGAGAGGAGGCTACTCTTCGTTGCGGTGCGTGGGCTTCTCATTGCGGTGGCTTCTCTTGCTGTGGATCGTGGGCTCTAGGCATGCAGGCTTCAGTAGTTGTGGCACGTGGGCTCAGTAGTTGTGGCTTGAGGGCTCTAGAGCACAGGCTCAGTAGTTCTGGCACATGGGCTTAGTTGTTCCGTGGCATGTGGGATCTTCCCAGACCAGGGCTCGAACCCGTGTCCCCTGCATTGGCAGGCGGATTCTTAACCACTGCGCCACCAGGGAAGTCCAAGCCCCCTTAAATCTTGCACCTGGGGCCAGTGCCTCCGTCTCCTCATCCTACTCCCAGCGTGGCCTTCAGCCAGTGAGGAAGTGGATGGGGTCCTTGCCCAAGGGCTCAGCTGTGTGTTCCAGGGAAATGACTGTCACATTTAGCAGAGTGAGAGGAGAAGGATCCAGCAGTGCCTGGTGTGGAGGTGACATCGGAAAGGGCACGCCTACGGACCTTGGTTCCAGCTTTTGCTCTGCAGCCATGTGACCTTCAGCAAGTCATCCAGTTTCTCAGAACCCCAGGCTCCCCGTCTACCAAGCTGAAACGATAATATCGACCTCAGAGTGTGGGCTGTAAAGATGAAATGAGATAAAGTATGTCAAGTGGCTGGCCTCGGTAAGTGGCACTTTAACAAATGTCTGCAGAGTGAACAGAATGCACAGACTGTTGGTTGAAGGCCGGGAGGATTTTATATCATCAGATTGCCTTCCAATCAGCTGGACCTTTTTTTGTCCTTTTCACTTGCTATGTCAGGTTTGCATGATTTCTGCACGTGTGTATATTCTGTGCTCGACCCAAGGGTAAGGTTAACGTATGAATTGCTTCTGTGTCCCCCATTATGCTTTGTACGTAGGAAGCATCTGATAAGTATTTGTTGCATGTGTGGAAAGAGGAGGTTATTGATAATTATATGAATGGATATAGAACCAGGGAGTGTGGTTTTATCCCCCTGCTGCGTGGATGACTTGAGCTTTCACACTGTCAGCCTCAGGACCTTTAGGAGGCTCAGACCCAAAGAAGGCAGGTCCGAGCACCTTGAAGTTTTCTGTGACCCCTGTGATTCCTAAGTGGAGGGTCATATGCAGATTGCTGCCTGGGTACTTTGTCATCCCTCTCCACTGGGGGCAGCAAGGAGACGATAGTTTAGTGCTTTTGCTATGTCTCCAGGATCCGCCCACAGAGTTTGAACGAATTCCTAAATGCTCAAAAGTCAGAAAGTTCACAGTCATCAGGGAAAGATGATGCTGGGGGCTTTTGGGGAAAAAAGATGTCCAAGGGCTATAAGACAGGTGATCATGTGGTTTATTATTCACGTTGGGGTCATTTTGCGAGTGAAAGGGGATGCTTTTCATAATTATGCTGGAATAAATGACCCCATTCCAGGCTGTCCTGGGCAAAGCAGGACACATATTCACCCTACTTCCAAGGCAGTTCTGCAAAGTGCCTCCTGTTCAGTCTTGGAACAATCAAGGCATCTGTGCCTCTGCCCCGTAGGCAGCCGCATGCCTGCCCTTTGCAACCACTGCTGTCCTGTGGGTGATGGGATGATTGTGCCTCCTTTTGCTGGCTGTGCCTCTCTTTATCCGGAAGCCTGGGGCCACCGGAGAGCTGGGCTGCTCACCCACGGCCATATCCTGGCTCTCCTGCTGCACTGGGCTCTCTGTTTGGGAGCCTGAAGTTTTCTAGGAACCTGAAAAACGGAATCAGAAGTAGAGAGACCAAGCCAAAGCAGGATGCCAGTGAGGTGAACGGTGTGGGCTGCTCAACTGTCTTTGAGATAAATGGCTGATGTTAACACCGGGAAGGATTGTAGATCATCTAGTTTAATATCTCACGAATATCCTCTCTCTCACCCCAGTTTACTGTGGAGGAGACTAAAATCAGAAGAATAAAATAAGGCACGCAAGTTTATTAATTCCTTCAAATTGATGTCGCTAGCCCACACCTCCCCCATGGATTCTAGCCTAGAATGTCCCCCCGCTTCCCCAATATCTCCACTAACAGAAATCCCACAGTCAGCATGTCCAGCAGGACCCCCGATCCATCCACACACCCGACCCCCTCCGTACGCCCCCAGCCTCAGCCAACGCAAGTCCTCCCTCCCGGGTGCTCAGACTCCAGATCTTGGAGTTACTCGTGACTCCTTATGTCTTTACCTTCTTTCACACATCATGTGGAATCTGTTAGAAAATGCCATCCAGAGTCTAACCACTTCTCACCACCTGTTCCAAGCCCCAATTCTTTCTTACCTGGGTTATTATTGCCTTCTAACTGCTTCCACTCGTACCTTCCCACAGTCCTTCGTTCACTGAATTGAATAGTCAGATCAACCCCTTTAAAGCCTAAGTTGGCCCTGTCACGCCTCTGCTCAAAATCCCCTAGCTTCCCATCTCACTCAGAGAAAAATCTGAAATCCGTACTCTGCCCGGCAAAGCCCTATACAAACTGCACCCGCCCCACTATTTGTTCAATCTCATCTTCTGAAAGGAGCTCCCTCGTTCACATGGCTGCAGCCCGTCTGGCCTCCTTGCTGTTCCTCAAATGAACCAGGCATGCCCCAGCTTTGGGGCCTTTGCACTGGCTGTTTCCTGTGTCTAGAGCATTCCTTCCTCAGGTCCACTTGGCTAAATCCCTCTCTGCCTTCAAGTCTGTGCTCAAATATCAGCTTCTATTAAAACGGCTACTCTTGTGCCCTTATGTTTCTGCATAACATCTATTGCCTTCTCATATACTCTATATTTAACTTATTTCTGTTTATTGTTTGTCTCCTCTGAGTGGAATGTAGCAACCTAAAGGCAGGAATTTATGTGTCTTGTCCCCCTGTGACCTCAGAGCAAGTACCTGGCACAAAGTAAGAATTTGATACATACTTGCTGAATGAATGAAATTGTCAGCTTTCACTAAACGTGTACCATGGGCCAGGGGCCTACTAAGTGTATCAAGATGATCTCAGCGAAATCCTTTCTCTTAAAGTGGCCCCGAGTCCTTGGGTTGGTGGCACAGCCAACCGTGGTGTGATGTGGTCACGATACAGCCCATGGGGCTCTTGTTCTCCCACGCGGGCTAGAGGGATCAAAGCAAGTGACGTTTCCCCAGAGCCGGCCGTGCTGGGGCTGGACCTTTACGAGTGCATAGAATTTTACCAGGCGGTGGACAGCGTGTCAGACCCGCCCCTCACGTCCTAGTAGGTTTTCACTCTCTGTACTGCTGAGGGGTCAGGCGTGGTCCCAAGGAAATACAGAGAAGTTATTTGTGACAACCCTGTTGCCCAGACAGCCCGTCCTTCTCAACAGACAGAAGGATGTGGCATCCCAGGACATTCAAGTCACCCAGGTGATCCAGTCTGTTCACCTGCTGGTAAATGAAACACAGTTTCCCTTGAGAGCAACCTGGGCAGGTGACCTTGTGGCCCTGTGGCCACTGTACTGAGCACCGTCTATGGGAATTGCAGGATGGGATGTGTTGGTGCCCTGTTTCCCCACAAATCCTTTTCAGAACACAGTGTGCTTCTGTATTTCATTTCCCCTGGACTCTCAGGAAGCCTACGCACGGAAAGGGTCTTTGGTTTGTCATTTCTTAGGATAATCTCCTTTAAGTCAAAGAATTGTCTGTGGTGGAGTTCAGCTGTTTTGACTAAGTCCAGAAGCCCTCTGGGGAAGAAAAGGACAGCCAGATATTTGATGTTTGTTAACTACATCTGTGACATAACTGAGAGAGAGAGAGAGAGAGAGAGAGAGAGAGAGAGAGAGAGAGGAGGCATTGGGCAGGTGCTACTTTTTGGCTTGGGGACCTCTGGGATCATAAGATTGTTCTCAATTCCACCATTGTCTGCCCTGGTAGGCTGGACAGTTCTGGTGGTAATAAGAGTATATCGATAACTATTTCTGTGTAGCAAGTCACTCCTACACTTAGTGGCCTCGAACAGTACTTTACAACTTCTCATAGTTCTGTCAGTGGCCTGGAACTGTCCTCTGCCAGTTTGTCTGCGATCACTCATGAGAATGCATCCAGCTGGAGGGGCATGTTGGCTGGGGCCGGGCCCAGCTGGGGTGACTGCCTAGGATAGCTAGAACTTCCTGCTATGTGGTCTTTGATCCCAGTTTCTTCACAGGAGGAGTCTTCCTGGCTTGATGGGCTCAGGGCAACATCCCAGAGGGTAAGCCCCCATGTTTAGCCCTTATCAAGTGCTTACATCCTGTTGACTTGGCCAAAGCGAGCCCCATGGGCAAGCCCAGAGTCAGTGTGGGAGGAGGTGTGACACTGGGAGGTGTGAACAGTGGGCCACGGCTGGCACCGTCTTGCACAGGAGAGAAGAGATCACCAGCCAGACCTCCTTAGCCCAGGTCCTCTGAGTCTCCTCCTTTACCTTTTGACTTCTGCGTGGTTCCTGCCTGCCATCCTGGGTGTGCTCTGACCATGGCTGCTGGACACTGGACCCAGGTAGCACATCCTTAGCGCACCGCCCTCGGTGAAGTTTGCGGAAGGCAGGCCCTGCTTCCAGCTCTGATTCTGACCTTGAGCATCTGGACCAGTTCTGTGTCTCACACACACCCCTTCCCTCTTCCCTGGAGTCAGAGATAACACTACCCCCATGGAAATGAAACCCCCACTAGAGTTTGCTCCAGACATGTGTGGGTTCAGTGCCTAACAGGACAACACCCTTCCATTTTCACTTTTCCTCCTCCTGGTATTTGTGCCCTTGTGTGATCCTCCTCGCTTGAGTGGGAGCCGGCCTTCCTGGCTCGCTTCTAACAAATAGAGTATGGCAAGCAATGTGGTCACTTCTGAGGGTAGGTTATAAAAAGGCTGTGGCTTCCATCATGGGTGATTTCTCACTCTCTCTCTTGGGTCACAAACTGTGGGAGGACCCAGCTGCCAGCTTGTGAGGCAGCCCTGTGCAGAGGCCTCCATGGGTGAGCCTAGAAGCTGAGGTCACATGAGTGTGTGAGCTCAGGGACTGAGCCCCCCAAGCCAGCCCTTGCGATAACACAGCCCTGGCTGATACCCAGAGTGCAGACTCATGAGAGATCCCAAGGCAGGACCACACAGCCAAGATGCTCCTGGATTCCTGACCCACAGGAACTGGGCGATTGTACATGTGCATGGTTTCCAGCTCCTACGTTTGGGGTAATTTGTTACACAGCAATGGGTAGCTAATACACAATCTCATCCCCACATTGGGCCACAGCCTCTGTAAAGTGTTCAGAGCCCAGGGGAGTCCCCCACCCCCAGTGAGCTGGTACAAGACTAGCAGAGGCAAGAAAGAGGAGCCACGGGGAGGGCATGGGGGATCTGGAGGCTCTCTTTGGCCCCCTTGAGGCATCTGCCCCTACTTTCCTGCCCTGGGGTGTCATGATCTTTTGGAGCAATCGGCCAAGCAGAAAACAGTCCTCTCCAGGTGAAAGTGGTAGCAACAAGTAATTTAACACTTTCTTTTGTTTGCATTAGTAGCAAAGGCATTGACTAGTCTCTTGCTGAGAGGAGGAAGGTTTAACCCGTCTAAATTAAATCTCTTTGGCATCGTTGGTTCCAACAGTCTCCTTACTCTGTTCCAGATGCTCTGTACATTTCTGTTGTTGTTGTTCAGGGGTGGGAGGAGAAGCAAAAATGAACTCTCTTTTCTTGCGTAGAAGGACCGGTCGCCTCTCCCTCCCCAGCATGATTATTGCAGCGGCTGAGAGCCACTGAGATAAGCGATGGACCTGCCCGAATTAACACCTGACTTGGGTGAGCACCGAAGCAGAAACCGTCCCCCCTTTTAACACTGTGGCTCAGCCAGGCAGGCCAAGCCCTTTAATTGTCATCGATTACCTCATTCGGCCTGACTCCTGGGAAATCTTGGGTGAAAGCAAATTGAATTGGATATTTGCTGCCGCTCTTGTAAAAGGGGCCCCGCTTAGATTAATTTCAGTCATGATGGCAGCCCAGAAAACAAGGCCCGGACTAGCGTGGCCAAGGGGGCTGTCTGGCCCCTTGAGAAGATGCAGCTCTTGTAAGCTGATGAATGGAAGGGCTGGCTTTGGAGCCAAGCACGATCTTTTAACCTAGAGGATTAGTCGCGGAGGGGAGGCTCCTTTGCACAGGAGCTCGCCTGGCTGGCACATGGAAGAGGCTGGTTGTTAAGGAAGATTAATTAAATAAAGCCCAGGCGGCATTGTTCCTGGGTGTCCTAGGCCCCCTAAGGAGAGAGGGCTGCCCTAGGACTCTTGAGGGCAGGATCTTAGGAATAGAGGGAAAAGAAGCCCTTTTGTGGACTGTGGGTGATTCTAAGAAATCCCTAGCCCTTAATGGGGGAAGATGAATAGGCAAAAGTTAAAAAGGCCAAGGGTTTATTTAATGAGAGAGGAGGATCTGGGGGCTGGCAAGTCCTGCTGGAGGCCCAAGGGCACCGCTGAGAGAGAGAGAACACGGCCCTCAAACCTGAGGCCTGGGCCACCTGCCTCCTCACAGACACTGGCAGGAAGTGGGGTCCTTCCACCCCGAGGAGAGGAGGTCCCAAAGGACGGAGAGAATCCCCGAAAGACTGGGTGACAAGCATAGTGCCAACTAGAAAAAGCCGATGATGTGAGGTCAGCATTTAGGCATCAACCTGGCTGGCAGATGGAGCGCGTGGGCTTCACAACGGAGAGTAAACGGGACCCCCCGCTGTGAACCTGGTGAGGCCATTTGGGGGAAGATGAGATGGGCAAAATTACAATAATAATAATAACAACAACAGCACTAACACATATTATTTATCAAGTATTTTCTACGTGTCAAGTCAAGAGATACATATATATATATATATATATATATATATATATATATATATATATATATATATAAAGTGATCCAGAAAGAAGTATTATTATTTGTGGTGAAAAATGATGCTCCATCCAGATCACTTTGGGTCCCTTTTCACCCTTTTTAAAAACTTGAAATATAGTTGATTTACAATATCGTGTAAGTTTCAGGTGTACAGCACAGTGATTCAGTTATACATATATATGTGTGTGTATATATATATTCTTTTTCAGATTCTTTTCCCTTATAGATTATTACATAATACTGTGTATTACATAATATTGTGTAGAGTTCCCTGTGCTATAGAGTAGGTCCTTGTTGGTTATCTATTTTTTATATAATACTGTGTATCTGTTAACCCCAAACTCCTAGTTTATCCCGTCCCTCTTTTCCCCTTTGGTAACCATAAGTTTATTTTCTGGCTTTTCACCCGTTTTGTATTTTGTGCACCCCAGGCTTGGGTGCGCTCTTGCTTCCAATGGTGAGCACGTGAGGCTATTTTTTCATAGGATTTCTCTTGCGCTGGCGGAGCTTGCTTTGCAGAGATGAAAGTGCCCCAGAATTTACATCCACCCTCCTTCCCACCGCCCTTAACCAGAGGCTAATGGGTGCAGAGATATGAAAGCACCTCTGGGTGGAGCTAACACCGAGGCATCATTTACAGCCCAGGGTGCCCCTCCTGGATTAGGCTGAAGCTACCCTCTGCAGGACTTTGGCCTGAAATTACTCTCCTGCTTGACTTCCTCTATTTTTCTCTTCTGCTTCCCCTACTCGATTTCCAGTTTCTCCTGGGTGCACTTCCTTAATCCTACACATCCTCATCTTGGGATATGCTTTTGGGGAACCTGACTTAAGACATGATCCCCGATTTGTAGGATAGAAAACTGAAGCTTACAGTGAGATGAAGTCATTCGCTTGCCCAGGGTCACTCAAGTAAATGGCTGAGCTGGGATTTACCACCAGTCCTATCTGACTCCAGAGTCCGTGTTCTTTACCTCACTTGCAGAACCCACTTCCAAGGGGGAAGGCTTTGTGTATGGAAAGCTGGGAGGAAAGCTCACGCTCATGGCCATTCTTTGGTGCCCTTTTAGGTATGCTTCTTGCCTTTGGGATCAAGAGTTGGTTAAATTCAAGACACCTTCAGCAGCAACTGTTGGGAAGAATGCAATTGACTTGTCAGGATTTCTTAGTAGGTATATTTCATTTAGTTTTTGCTAAAATTTGACCCCAAGAGTCAATGGGCTTCCCCAAGTAGAATTACCCCAAAAGACACCATCCTTGTAGGTAGATGTGTAGCTTCTTCTATGTCCAAATTATTTCCTGTGCCAACTTAGTCCTGGCACGTGGGCTACATCATCACGAGGCATGATTGGTTTGTGTTTATTTCCTTTGAAAGCTAGAGTCAGGCCACCACGGTCATGATCCTGTCATTGTTATCTGCCTGCAAAGGAACTGGTTGGACCCAAAGGTAGATAAACTTGGGGCACCTGATAGAACTCAAGCACTGGCCTTAGGTGTCTAATAAATTACTCAGCATTGGAGAGGGGAGAAGAGTGACAGCCAAAAGATGGGCAGATGCTAGAGACAGGGATGGCTTTGGATTCAGAAAAACCCGGATTGAAATTCTGGCTCGGGAATTCGATGTGTACCTTCAGACAAGTTACTTAACCCATCTAAGCCTCACATCCTCATTTGCAAAATGGGAATTCAATTGTCCCTGATTTATAGAATGGCTGACTTTTTTTTTTTTAAGAATTGCTGTGACTTTTGAATGAAATAATGCTTGCAAAGTTTGGCAAATAGTAAGCAAGTACTTGATAATGGTCTGTATGTTTCAATAGCTTAATTACAAAGAGTTTTTGCTTATGTTAAGCAAGAGGGAAAAGGCAGGAGACTGCAGAAAATATAGCTGGCATGTCAATGTGTATCAGCGTATACTTGAATTCTAGCAAGCTGTCTGCTCGCTAAACAGTTCTTGTCTTGCGCCTCTAATCAGGACGGGATCAAGGGAAGATATGTGTTATAAAGTACCGTTCTCTCTCAGGACCCGTGTTTTCTGCAACTTGCTCAATGATGACAGCACAAAATACGGAACCCACGTCGATGAATTTTTATGTTCTGGTGGGGCTCCGTCACCTTCAGACTCACAGACAAATACTTAACGTTTAGGCAGGAATTGCTTGGCTGCTGGTTTGAGGGCCCCTCAGATACATTTTCTTCGTGTGTCCAACTGGCCTTGTCTTCTAGGTAACAATGGCTTTTGGTTGTAATCTTGATCAGAGGTCTCACAAGGTTCAGATTCAAGGTGTGTCTGCTGGAAATGTGCATGAATCACTAGGACTGCAGTAATACTGCCCCCCCGCAAACATCCAAACTTCAATCAGTTACAGCAACAGAGATTTATTTTCTTGCTTGTGTGACTTCCGGTCAGATGGATGGCTCTGCTTCTAGTGTGGGTTGGGTTCAAGTCTGCTTGTGTGTCTTCATTCTGGGGCCCAGACTCCAGAGGTGGAGGCTCCATGGGCATCCTCTGTTCACGGTGGTCCCAGGCCCAACTGGGCAGCACATGCGAAGCCTCTGCTCGGGTGACGTTGGCCAAAGTGATCATCAGGCCAAACCCAACACCAAGCAGGTGGGGGAACGTACTCTGTCTAGCACAGTGGGAGGCTTTCCAAAGTCACATGACAAAGCGTGTGGATGTAGAATTGAATAGTGGGAGGGAGGTGAAGGAGTGTCCCAACAATCAGATCTACCACATAGAATAATGAGGCTTCACACTGGACCCAGAGCTAGGACAAGAGACAGAGACCACCAAAGAGAGATCAGAGTATTAGGACTGGTGCTCTGAGCATCAGTTATGCATGGGACATGGAAATTACCCCAGAGGACACTTGTAGGTCTCTCTCCTCTACCCTGACTTGCCGATGATTATAAGTAAACTGATAAAAATAAATACTCACATGTATGTATCTGGAATTAATGATACCTCTAGGTAGATAATCACTATCGTGGCTGAATGTGGGGGGGGGTGACCTCCCAGATTCTTGTGTGACTAGAATTTCCAGATAAAGTCACAATTTTGTGAGCCCTATAGGATTTCTCATGCAGGCTTTTGCTTGTTTTTGTCACTTGAATGATCCAAAAGTGGCTCTTTTAGCTAAGCAAAGCGTTCCTGTAATTACGTATTGCTGAGTTGAGTCATATGCATTTTTTGAAAAATTAAACCAGTAGAGGGCGTGTCTCAGACTCCAGTGCTCTTGGCTAAGGAGGAAGGAGTTGGGGGTTGACTGCAGTGTGTCTGGTCAAGGTTTTGTCATCCATCCTAACCTCCTTTCCCAGTAGCTGTGAGAGGCAGTCAATGTAAGCTGTCATCTTAGGGGAGAACCACTCCCCGCCTCTAAGGATTGAGCTAAGTGGGCCAGGGGAGAATCTCTAAAAGGCTCTGGATTTCTTATCCCACGTGCTGGACCCAGTACTTATAGGTCCTCAAAAACAATAGTTGTGTTTACGTTGCCCCCATCCCTTACTGAGCGTCCGTGCAGGTCCATGATGGGCTACTTTCAGGTTTTGGAAATGCTGACTGTGCTGGACTGCCAGGAACAGGGCCAGAAGTAAAACAGGCCTTGACAAAATTGATCTGGGTCCTGCTGCTGAAAAATGCAACCTAAAGCGGCCAAAGCCCACACTGGGAGCGCAGTCCCCTGGATCCCAAGCTTCTCCTACCTGAAGTCAATCACTGGCCATCCATGGCTGACTCTGGCCACATTTGGTCTAGCTGCTGAGAGCCTGGCATTATTTCCTTCTTGGTGCAGCAAGCCCGCTCCGGTCCCCTATGTTCTCCTGTCCTCACCCACGCCTCAACTCCCTCTGGCCCACTTGATTGACGGCTGCTGTCTGACCGGCCCTGGAGTGAGGTAAGCCTGCAGCCACCCTGAGCCTCATCCTCCTCCATCAGCAAGTGTGAATGAGGCCATTGCACAGGACTGTGGTGAAGATCCAAGCCAGCAATGTGAGTAACATGCCCAGCGTGGGGTGAGCACTTCTTGAACTCAATTCATTTCTCTTTCTTTTTCTTCTTCCTTTTTTCTTGCTTTTTCCCTTTTCTTCTGCCCATTTCTCATTCCTCTCCCTCTTTTTTCCTCTTTCTTTTTGTGATGCTTTGATATTTGTTTTATCTCTTCGGTAAACTTTAAAAAGGTTTTTGTTAGTCAGTGGTTGCTCCAGGTTGCTCTGGCTTATCCTGAAGGGAAAGTTGTGTTAAATGTGTCTTCCAGTCCCCTGCAATTTCTAGGGTGAAGGAAACATAACTAAAAGGCACAGGAGTGCCTATGTGAGAGCCCATTTGGCCAGGCACCCAAGATTCAAAGGTGAATATGGCAAGAACATGCTGCATATGCTTACATGATGGAACATTCTGTGTGCATAAGAGAGCAAATCATTATCATTGCTACCTTGGGGCTGCTCCCTTCTCCCTGAAAGCAGTGGCTAGAAAGACGTCTGTCAGTGCCTCTACCACCCATGCAGCTCAGAGCTCTCAGATTTGTGGCTCTAAGTAGCTACTGCAACACATAGAACATTATCCAATGGTCGTTGTTTAAAACAGAAATTTCTTCTGCCTTTATATATATGAGTTCCAGGTGTGACTCATGTATTTTTTTTTGATTTGTAGAGATCTGCTTTCTTTTCTTTTATTATTATTATTATTATTATTATTATTATTATTATTATTATTTGGCTGCATTGGATCTTCATTGCTGTGCGCAGACTTTCTCTAGTTGCGGCGAGCAGGGGCTACTCTTTCGTTGCGGTGCACGGGCTTCTCATTGTGGTGGCTTCTCTTGCTGCGGAGCACGGGCTCTAGGCACGCGGGCTTCAGTAGTTGTGGCACACAGGCTCAGTAGTTGTGGCTCGCGGGCTGTAGAGCACAGGCTCAGTAGTTGTGGCGCACTAGTTGTGGGCTTAGTTGCTCCGTGACATGTGGGATCTTCCCGGACCAGGGCTTGAACCTCTGTCCCCTGCATTGCCAGGCGGATTCTTAAACACTGTGCCACTAAGGAAGTCCCTCATGTATTGTTCTTGACGAAGAATCAGGATCCAAGAAGGAAATGTGTAAGACAGGATATTAAGGAGCAAGGGCTGAATTTCTCAAGTTGCTTCATTCCCAACTTGCTTTAAGGTTCTGGGTGTCTCACTCAATTTTTCTGAGTTTGAATTTCCCCTGTCTAATCAGGGAAGAATCTTGCCCCGCCTGTTCCAGGAGTTTCTTGGGGAGTCGACATGGCAATGGTAAGGAAGCAATTTTTAAAATGTATGAGTGCTAAAAAGGAAAACCTGCTGCCTATTTTTGGCCTTTACTTGGGGCATTTGGGAAAGGAAGGATGAACCAGACAAAAATTCCTTTGCAAACTCACAGGTAACCAGATTTCCTGGAGAATACACAAATGGTATTCACCAGCAAAAAGATAAGGGAGAATCATTGTCTATGAGCTATTTTTAGCAGGATAAATCCAGTCTGTGCTAGTTGCCTATTGTAAATATGCCTGAAATTTATGGGTTTATGGGACACATCTCAGTGGAAAATGTCCCATAACCTATGTCATTTATTTGCTAATTGCTGTGTCTTGCTCTTGCTTGTAAACTGAATCACAGGTAAATTTGGCACTTGGTCTGATCAATGATTCATGTTGACTCTCATTTGCATGGTCTCTGTGTTATGTCAGGTGCCATCCTAGGTGAGGTATAGGAAGGCATAGGTGTAAAGGTATAGGTGTTAAAAGGAGGTATTCCGTAACTGAAATGGCACTTTTGTTCAAGCAACGTACAAGATGCGGGGCTGAACCACCACAATCAACACCCCCTCTCCCCCCGCCAGTGTAAATCTGAGTGGGAGCAGCCCTAACTCAGGAGGGAACTGTTGATAGTCTTGGATCTTTGTGAGGGAACACTGCTTGGCTGTGTTTGGCTATTTCCGGTAAACTTTGAATCAGAAGTAAATGCGGTACTGGCAGTCATCAGTGGGTCCAGCTGAGTCTCATTTGTGTTCTCTTCAGGCTTTCACACAGATAAGGCATCATCACTGCATCATTTCTGAGGGTGACTAAGGAGGCACCTGTAAAACCCAATCCAATCTTTAGGATAAAGATTTTGTGTATGTGTGAGATCGAAGCAAATGATAAAGATAGACTCTGAAAAATGGTGTCTTAGCACATAGGCCTAGGGAGCTGGGTGAGAAAGGAAATCCCCTGGGCTTTGCTGGCTCAGTTATAATCAGAGAAGCAAGTTAGGGACAGCTCTTGGGAGGGTTTGTCATCACTTGGTCCACGCAGTGGGTGTGGTCCCCGATGTCCACAGCCATAGATATTCCATATGGTCACTCTGTTTTTTTATTCCTTTGTTTTATTTTATTTATTTATTTATTTTAATTTTATATTGGAGCATAGTTGAGTAACAATGTTGTGTTACTTTCACATGCACAGCAAATTGATTTAGTTACACATATACATGTATCTATTCATTTTCAAATTCTCTTCCCATTTAGGTTATTACAGAATATTGAGTAGAGCTCCCTGTGCTATACAGTAGGTCCTTGTTGGTTATCTATTTTAGGTATAGCAGCGTGTATATGTCAATTCCAAACTCCTGATTTATCCCTCCCTCCCATCCTTCCCCTCTGATATCCATAAGTTTGTTTCTATGTCTGTGAGTCTGTTTCTGTTTTGTAAATAAGTTCATTTGTATCATTTTTAAAGATTCTGCATATAAGCGATATCATATGATATTTGTCTTTCTCTGTCTGACTTACTTCACTTAGTATGATAATCTTCAGGTTCATCCATGTTGCTGCAAATGGCATTATTTCATTCTTTTTAATGGCTGAGTAATATTCCATGTTACCACATGGAATGTACCACATCTTCTTTATCCATTCCTCTGTCAATGGACATTTAGGTTGCTTCCATGTCTTAGCTATTGTAAAGAGTGCTGCAATGAACACTGGGGTGAATATATCTTTTCAAATTATGGTTTTCTCCAGACATATGCCCAGGAGTGGGATTGCTCTATTTTTAGTATTTTAAGGAACTTCCATGCTGTTCTCCATAGTGGCTGTACCACTTTACATTCCTACCAACATATGGTCACTCTTTATTGTTGGATTTTCCCCTCCCATGAGCCCCCACCAGCCCCCAGACCACTTATGGTCTCCTCTGGTGCCCATTAGGATGGAAGATCCTGCATTCTTGCCTTCCTCTTCCGCTGTCATTATCTTTTTTTTTTAATTTAATTCATTAATTTTAATTTTTTATTGGAGTATAGTTGCTTTACAGTGTTGTGTTAGTTTCTGCTGTACGGCAAAGTGAATCAGCCACACGTATACATATAGCCCCTCTTCCTTGGATTTCCTTCCCATTTAGGTCGGCACAGAGCATTGAGTAGAGTTCCTTGTGTTATACGGTCTGTTCTCATTAGTTATCTGTTTTATACATAATAGTGTATACCTGTCATTCTCTTGACATGTGTGTACAGCTCAAAGAGCCACAGGAATGAGGTGAGCTGGACTCCTCCCAACGGCTCTGGCTCTCTGCTCCCGTTTTTCACACATTGTCCATCACCACCTTGAAAGCCAAGAGACAGAGGCAAAGTCAGATGCAAGAGCTGGATATTCTCTTTAGTCTAAGCAAAAATATTCTTTAGGGGAATTAATACAAAAAGGCAAGAAAGAAAAATTTTATCTTCTTGGAACCCTCAGAGGCTCATGTTTGCAAGGCCCAGACAGAGAGATAGTTGGAGAGAACAGTTCTTCCCCTCGACTGCAGAATTACCTAGGGTGCTTTAAAAAAATACTATGCCTGGGCCCCACTCCAGACTAGTTAAATTAGAATTTGTGAGAGCGAGGCCCAGGCATGCAATTTTTAAAATGTTTCTGAGGTGATTCTAATGGATAGCCATAGTTGCAAACCACTGGGGTAGGAATCTTGTGGTCATTTGCTAAAGTCCTTATGAAAAAAATCAGGCAGTAAGTGCATTTTGGGACATTAAGCGGCTCAAGGCCGAAACATTTGCTATTGTGAGATAAGCTACATAAAAAGGCAACCCAGCTGCAGACTAGAGCATTGTCAGCCCATCTATGAAATCATTTCTTTTGATGTTTATGGCACTAACAAGTCCTGAGATGGGGCTGTCTGGTGAGAACATGCTTAATGACCCAAGTCTGTTTACGAGCCAGAGAGACATCCTGATTTGACATCACTCTTTGCAAGTTTATTAACTTAAGGAAGACATTAATATTTTTACCATCTAACAAATGACTTGCAAGTGGGACCTTGTTAGAAAGCATGAGATCCACATTATATCAGGGACATGACCCTTCCCACTTCCTTCCCCATCATGGAAGAGCTGACCCTTCTGCTCTCAGGAGAAAAAACACTCAATTTGTATGTTATTCCAGAAATTCTGAACTCTGTGGCCAACTGAATCAGTTTAAGGACCCAAGTAGGAGACATATTTGTTGTCAGTGTCTGCACATAAGGAATTTCTGTCTGCATAATTTTGCTCTTAAGGATGATGGAATGAAGTCCACTTTAGTTAAATACATAGGGGACACTAATCTACTTTGAAAGGCACCACTAATCCACTTATTGGTGGCCAAGGTATGTAGTTAATAATGGGACTTTCAGGAAAACAGGCATAAAGGTGACCATGTCCAGGAAATACCCACTCTTAGGATAGGCACTGTCTTGTATATATCCCTCGTGGCCAGTGGCTACTAAGCAATCCCAAAGTTAATCCATTATACTCTGCCTAGCTCCTTGCTGTGTCTTCATTAGGGGCTTATGTACATGATATAAGCAGTATTTGGTTAAGCAAGTGAAATTAAGAAATTATGCATGTGTTTATAACTTGGTTCTCATGCCCAGTTGTACATTAGTTTGGTCTCCTGTTAATGACCTTTTGTGTATGTACTCCAAACTTCAAGTTATTTTTCTATATGTTATTATGGCTTTGCATTTCAGTCCTGTAGGAAACTTAAAGAAATAAGTTATATGCTGCTGTGTTTATTGGTGTTATTATGAATAGTTTTATGTTATTGTTTTTATTTTCCTTCTTTAAATAGCCACTGGAACTTCTACAGCAAATTACTCACATCTGTGATATAACCGTTGTTCAGGAAATGCTTGAATATTTTCAGCAGAGGAAAGAAAAGATATCATCATTAATTTGACTGGCAAAATAGCTTAGCTATCTAAGAAGTATTCAGGGTTTTACCCTGAGGCTTTACTGAAGGATAAGCTCTTGGAGAAAGTAACAGACAACTGCTAATCTGTCTAAATTGCCCAAGTTTACAGCAGAGAACAGGGGTCTCTGAGTGGTGATTTGACTTTATCCCCATCATAATAAGTGGCAATTAGTTCCTTACCAATAGAATGAAGAAGTAATCTATATTTTTTAACCTAAAAGAATTGGCTTGCAAGCTATGCCTTTACTACTGTTGTGGTTTTTAAATTCTATCTTTGCAGAGCTCCCACTTCAAAGACTATTAGACTAGAAGTGAGAAGGACACTGCCAACTAGCTGTGTGATCTTGGGCAAGTCACTTAAAGTGTTTGAATCTCATTGTAAGATATGAATTATATGACTTTTTCCCCAAATATTTTGTTCCTAACGTTGTATAACTCAAATTTTCAACATATGTTATTACTTTCTTTGCTTTTGTCTTCATGCAAAATATCTTGCTAATGAGCATGAAGTTTAAAAATGAAGATGCCTTTATTCCTGTTCTGATGAAAATTATACTTGTTCATAAATACTTAATTTTCTATTTTCGATTCTCCATTGAATTTAGACCAACTCATGTGACTTGTGGGTTTAAACAATGTGAGAAGAATGAAATATGTCACTTCTAGGATTAAGAGTGAATGGTGATTCTTTATTTGCACTCTCTCTTGCTACTGTGACCAGCCTAGGTCTCTGAGTGAAGATGTGGAACAAACCCCTCTATTTATGAGTAATGAACATGCATCATAAAGAAATCACTTCTGTTCAGAACAGTGAGATCTGGGGTTTGTTTGTCACTGCAGCATAACCTAGCCTATCCGGACTCGTATAACTTCCTTCATCCATTTCAAGTAGTTGACAAGTAGCATTTGGGGGAATTTGCTAAGTGTCACTGAGGTTAGAATCGACAGATGAAGCATACCCCTGACACTGTAATACCACCTAGGAAGAAACTTGGCTGCCATAGACCTTCAGTTTACCCATCTCTAAGCAAAGGCTTGCAAATGATCCAAACTAAACAAACGTTTAGCTCCAGCTAGTGTCGTTTCTCATCTTACTGCAAAATATTTAGTAAACAACAAACTTCAGTCAGTAGTGAATTACAAGGGACTGCCTATATTCTTAAGATATGAGATTATTTACTTATTTCTTTTCTTTTCCATTGTGGTTTATTACAGGATATTGAATATAGTTCCCTGTGCTATATGGTAGGACCTTGTTATTTATCCAGTCTATATATAATAGTTTGCATCTGCTAATCCCAAACTCCCAATCCACTCCTCCCCCACCTCCATTCCCCTTGGCAATAACAACTCTGTTCTCTATGTCTGTGAGTCTGCTTCTGTTTTGTAGACAAGTTCATTTGTGTCATATTTCAGATTCCACATATAAGTCCTATCATATGGTATTTGTCTTTCTCTTTCTGACTGACTTCACTAAGTCTGATAATCTCTAGGTCCAACCATGTTGCTGCAGCTGGGATTATTTCATTCTTTTTTTTGGCTGAGTAGTATTCCATTGTATACATGTACCACATCTTCTTTATCCATTCATCTGTCAATGGGCATTTAGGTTGTTTCCATGTCTTGCCTATTGTGAATAGTGCTGCTGTGAACATTGGGGTGCATATAGCTTTTTGAATTATAGTTTTCTCTGGGTATATGTCCAGAAGTGGGATTGCTGAGTGATATGGCAACTCTATATTTAGTTTTTTGAAGACCCTCCATACTGTTTTCCACAGTGACTATACCAATTTACATTCCCACCAACAGTGTAGGGGGGTTCCCTTTTCTCCACACCCTCTCCAGCATTTGTTATTTGTAGACTTTTTAATGGTGGTTATTGTGACCAGTGTGAGGTGGTACTCCACTGTAGTTTTGATTTGCATTTCTCTAACAAGAGAGATGGTTTGTATAAACAATTGTTACAAGCCCACAAGCCACTGTGCAGATTGCAGATATTTTTGTTGTTGTTTCTATTATTATATATGACGTTTCAATGGAATAACATTTGCTACAGTGAATTGAATCACTTTGAGGGTGAGAGGTCTGGCTCTAATCCACATATACCCAAGTGACACTAGTTCTCCAAATCAGCCATTTAAAATAATTCCCTTGAAAACAGGAGTTGAAAATACACTGTGTGGAAGAAAAAAGGAGTTTTTCAAGTTTTCTAATGGCTGCTTTATTGTTCTCATTCTCCTGGGATCCTTCTCTCTTCCTGCTCTACATGTTCTGTTCTTCCTTTGTGACCTCACCCCTCCCTCAGCTTCTAATAAAGGGACTCAGCAAAGCAAGAATAAAAGATTTCCTGGGCTGCTGTGCAAAAAGTAAGGTCGTGCGCTGAACTGAGCAGCAGGACTAGCCATAGGGTATTTGCGGATGTGTGAAGCCTTCCAGGTGGACTCAGGAGTACAGAGTCTGAAAAGAGGGATGATTTGGGGAGCAGAAGGAGAGAGCCAGGGTTTGGGAGTTACAAAAGCAGATCTGAGGGCCGAGGGGGAAATCAAGTCAGGGACCAGAAGTGCAGTCAGGAAAGGGAGTTGGCAATAAAAATCAGTGACAGGGACTCTGGAGAATCTTCCAAAACAGATTTCTGCTTTTCTGCCAGCTTGTTCCAGCTGCAAGCTCTGCTGTGCTTGCTTCAGAAATGTCTCCCGGGCATAGCCCCATCCCTGGGGGATTCAGCTGCCATTTTGTGACCTTCTGGCCAACCTCTTGCCTGAGCTTTAGAGTAGAATTTCCAGCTACGCTCCTTCCCTCCTAATCCAACTCTTTGCCCACTACTCTCTGTCTCAGTGAATGGCCGCTCTTCCATCAGTATTCCAAGCCACAATCCTTGGAGTTATCCTCAGTTGCTCCCTTTCCTCACTCCCCACATCTGATCAATCCTGATATTTCAATCCTGAAATATCTATTCAACCCAGACTTCTTCTCTGTCTCCCACCTCTCCTTGGAGGATTTTCCTACCACCAAAGTTTTCCTGCTCTATTTCATCAGACACAGAATGCCGGAGTCCATCTCTTAGAGAGGAAATGGGTCTGCCAGGCTCTCAGACATGGCAGGATGGGGAAATGTGGGGTTTTTATTTTTCTGAAGAACCAGTGAGCCCCTGAGAAGTTAATACAGGGGATTTAGGGATTAACAGGTCTGAAACCTGCCAATGTGGGAGTCCTTTCTGTCAGACACCTGGTCTCTCCAGGTACCAGGGTCTATCTTTCCTTCTAGGAGGTGCCACAAGCCTACCTACACTCCTCCCAACCCTGGCCCAAGAGTGAGACCCAGAGAGACACTACGGAGGGGTCCCCTCTAATCTCTGGGTGCAGTCTTGGAACTCTCCACTTCCTGGAGTGGTTGACCACTTCTTTTAAGAAAGATCCTGCCTTCATCCCACAGAGCTGTGGTCTTATAATGTCTAGCACATACACCTGATAAGGTACAGGGAACCTCACATCTATAGAGATGATACACAGAGAAGCCAGGGATGGGAGGTTGAGGCAGGAAATTGGATCTACGGGGAAGGCCTGGGAGACTGTCAAGGGCCTGGCATTAAGGAGAGTGGGCGGCGGGTGTTTCCAAGCAGGCATAAAACTCATTCCCATAAAGGGTAAAGTGGAGTGCAAGCTGGGAAGATGCCTGCATTTGAGCAGGGAGGGGTAGATTCTGGTGTGTGGCCCCCAGTGTCATGTACTTCATCTGATTTAATCTCCACAACAGCCCAGTGATACACTGGAAGCAGAGGTGCAAAGAGGTTAGGTCAGCAATTCTCAAACACTCTTAAAACTTACTGGGGATCTCCAAGAGCTTTTGCTTATGTGGGTTATTTATATCAATACTTACCTCATTAGACATTAAAAGAGACAATTTAAGATACAAGAATACACAGGCACACATTCCAGCAGCCTTCAGTGTCAAAGCATCTCTGGCTACATGGTCTCTGGAAAGCTCCACTGCACACTCTTGAGAGGAAGAGAGTGAAAAAGGCAAAGAACATTGTAGTATTATTATGAAAATTGTTTTGACTTGGTGTAGCCCTGAGAGGGATCCCTCAGGGGATCCTGGACTCTACTTTGAGAAGCACTGAAATCGATAACTTTTCTGCGGTGATGTGACTGCTAAGTGTGGGGCTGGTATTTCAGTTCAGGTCTCTCAGTAGATCCAATGTTCCTTTCATCCCTATAAAGAAACTGACATTTCATAGGAAGGAATCCAGGATCTTACCTTCACCTAAATGCCTCTGGAAAGAGCAAGTAATAGAAGTCCACACGGTAGGTGGGAGTCATTCTCTACTGGAATATGGATTTCTTTGGATTATCTTGGCATATGTGTTTGGTTTGTGGGATGAACAAACTACTTGCTTTGGGCTTACAATCTGGTCTCTTCCCTGGGATGAATGTGTCCCTTGTCCTCACACACAGCCTAGTCTGAAGCTCTCAAAAAGTGTTTATTATGGGGCCTGGTGGGGGCACCAAGCAAAGGCACTGGGGCACCATGAACCAGACTCACTGCTGACTTTATGCCACTGCAGTGATGCTGGGAAATGATGCACCTGCCTTCCTAACATCAGACTTTACTGTGAGCCCTTGGCGCTGACACAAGTCTCTCCAATTAAAAGCATTTAAATGAAATCTGATAAGTGGATAAAGCAGATGTGGTATATACACACAGTGGAATACTACTCAGCCATAAAAAAGAATGAAATAATGTCATCTGCAGCAACATGGCTGGACCTAGAGATTTTCATACTAAGTGAAGTAAATCAGACAAAGACAAATATGATATCGCTTATATATGGAATCTAAAAGATAATACAAGTAAACTTATGTACAAAACAGAAATAGACTCACAGATATAGAAAACAAACTTATGGTTACCAAAGGGGAAAGGTGGGGGAGGGAATAAATTAGGAGTTTGGGATTAACAGATACAGACTACTATATATAAAATAGATAAACAATAAGGATTTACTGCATAGCACAGGGAACTCTACTCAGTATCTTGTAATAACCTATAATGGAGAATAATCTAAAAAAGAATATATATATTCTTTTTTATATGTAATATAAATACATAATATGTATATACATACATAACATATATATACATATACAATATATATACATATATACATAATATATATACGTATATACATAATATATATAATATATATATACACATAATATATGTACCTACATATGTATATGTATGTATGTATAACAGAATCACTTTGTTGTACACCTGAAACTAACAACATTGTAAATCAACTATACTTCAGAAAAAATTTTTAAAAAGATGAAGAAAGCAAAAACATGAAAGAAGAACCAAAATTTACCCCCAAAAATGAAATCTGGCGGCTCTTTCTAAGAGCTTTCAGAATTCCTGGTGAAAAGCAGCATCTGTGGACCTTAGCCCAAGCCTCGCTGACCCTAAGCCTAGTGTAGGGTCTGAGTTCCTCTGGTGGAACATGAGTCACTGGGTGCGTGGAGGGAGCAGCTGCAGACAGGAGCTCCTGGGCGTCCTGGTATCACATCAGCAACATGCTAACCCCCAAGCTGCGGCCCAGGTGGGCTGGGCTGTGAGGATGCGGCAGCCACAGCCAGAGTCTCAGGAAGGCGTGGTCCACGTCACGCCTGCTGGAGCCTCTGGGTTGATCTTCTCTTACAATGACTCTGCTCAGAGAAAATATTTGCCACTCGCATCCCACTGGCTTGGTTCCTCAATCCATGAAAGGCCCTGGCAGGAGTTGTCATGTACATCTGTAAATATCTGGAAATCAATGCCATTTAGCCAGCAGTAGTGACCTTTCAGACACAGAGATGATTTCAAAATGGCCCGTGGAAGATAACTTTCAGCAGTTCCAATATGACGTGCAGAATTTCCAATAACACCTTAATGATCCTCTCTCAAAGAAGGAGAAAAAGCTGCAGTTTGTTGTGCTTCGGTGGCAGGTCTAGGAGCTAAAGAAAGCAGGGAGGCTGGCCTGGTTCACAAGGAGGGTGCCGACTGCCAGTTTCTACCCCCTTATCAAGGGTCACATCCTGGAGTCCTGTGACTCCAGCCCCCGTAGAAGGGAGAGGGAAAGAGCACCGGGGCTGGCAGACTAAGGTTTGAGGTTTCTGTCTCAGGTCTGTTATAATTCTGCCTGACAATAGCCTCTCTGGGCCTCAACTTCTCCATCTGTAGAATGGGGTAATAGTACTAATTGCTGGATATACCTCAGAGATTCAGGAGGAGGTGGTTTTTGTTGGTTTGTTTGTTGTTTTTTACATTACATTCCCAGGACTTATTTATCTTATAAGTAGAAGTTTGTACCTTTTGGCCACCTTTGCCCATTTCACCCACTCCCCACCCCCCACCTCTGGCAACCACCAATCTGTTCTGTCTATGAGTTTGATTTTTTTTTAGATTGAACATACCTGAGATCATACAGTATTTGGTTTTCTCTGACTTGTTTCACTTAGCATAATTCCCTCAAGATCCATCTTTGTTGTTGCAAATGGCAGGACTTCTCTTTTTTACAGCTGAATGATATTCCACTATGTAATATACACCACATTTTCCTTCTTTTTTAAAATAATTAATTAACTAATTTATTTATTTTGGGCTGCATTGGGTCTTCATTGCTGCACACGGGCTTTCTCGAGTTGCAGCGAGCGGGGGCTACTGTTCATCTTGAGGCGTGGGCTTCTCACTGCGGTGACTTCTCTTGTTGTGGAGCACAGGCTCTAGGCACGTGGGCTTCAGTAGTTGTGGCTTGTGAGCTCTAGAGCGCAGGCTCAGTAGTTGTGGCACATGGGCTTAGTTGCTCTGCGGCATGTGGGATCTTCTCGGACCAGGGCTTGAACCCGTGTCCCCTGCATTGACAGGTGGACTCCCAACTGCGCCACCAGGGAAGTTCCTACACCACATTTTCTTGATCCATTCATCCATCAATGGACGCAGGTTGTTTCCATGTCTCGGCCTTTGTGAATAATGCTGCAGCAAACATGGGGGCACAGATAGAAGGAGGTTCTGAAACCTGAAAATTGCTCCTGTTTTTTATCAGCCTTTCAAAAGCAATATACATCTGCTTTTAAAACATTAGTCCCAGAGATTAGGTAAAATAAGAAACTAAAAGTAACTTGAAATCCCATCACCAGTTTTTTTCATGTGTACATGCTTGTGTATTTATGTATTCCTTCCTTTCTAAAATGGGATTATATTGCACATTCTGTTTGGTAACCTATTTGTTTTTTTCACTTAAAACTCTATTGAGCACAGGGCTTCCCTGGTGGCACAGTGGTTGAGAGTCCACCTGCTGATGCAGGGGACACGGGTTCGTGCCCTGGTCCGGGAAGATCCCACATGCCGCGGAGCGGCTGGGCCCGTGAGCCATGGCCGTTGAGCCTGCGCGTCCGGAGCCTGTGCTACGCGACGGGAGAGGCCACAACAGTGAGAGGCCTGCATACCACAAAACAAACAAACAAACAAACAAAAAAACTCTATTGAGCACAACTTTCCAAGTCATTAAATATTTTTTCCTATAACTTTAAATGATTGTATATATTCCATTGTGTATTTGTAGCATAATCTATCCAGCCAGTTCCATAGTGTTTGACACCCATGTGGCTCTCTCTCTGTTTTTTTTTTTCTTTTTGCGGTACGCGGGCCTCTCACTGTTGTGGCCTCTCCCGTTGCGGAGCACAGGCTCCGGACGCGCAGGCTCAGCGGCCATGGCTCACGGGCCCAGCCGCTCTGTGGCATGTGGGATCCTCCAGGACCGGGGCACGAACCCGCATCCCCTGCATCGGCAGGCGGACTCGCAACCACTGCGCCACCAGGGAAGCCCTCTCTCTCTGTTTTTCTTTCTGTATTTTTTCTCCTTCCTTCCTCCCCTCCCCTCCCCTCTTTCCTTCCTTCCTTCTTTCCTCTCTTTCTTTCTCTTCTTCCTTCCTTCATTCCTTCTTCCCCTCCCTCTTCTCCTCCCTCTCTTCCCCCTCCCCCTCTCCCCTCCCCCTCCTTCTCCCCGTCCTTTTCCTTCTTCTTCTTCTTCCTCCTCCTCCTCCCCCTCCCCCACTCCTCCTTTCTCTCTCTTTCTTGCAAGTTATAAATGATGCTGCTGAATGCTTCACCCACCACCGTGCAGCCCCAAGGAGCAGGTACAGTAGAAATAAGGAGAAGCCACAGGCTTGGCTCACCACACCCTTTGCTGGAATTTTGAATCTAGACCAAAAGGATATGGAGAAGGATGACAGGGCTAGAGGGCCCTCATTCTGGACATGGTGCTGCCAGGCAGTTCGTGCTACTAAGACAGCTTGGATCTTCTTCCATTTCAACCCTGCTTCCTCAGCACCCCTCCCCTTCCTCCTTGCAATCCTGTGGGATCTTGCAAAGCTCTTTGGTGAATTTCCTTCTTGCCTAAGGTGGCCATGGCCCATTTCTGCTGCTTTTTGTCAAAAGATCTCCTGCAAATGCAATCAGAAAACATCTGTAGATTTTACAGTACTAACCTGACTTCTTAAGGTTTTAAATGAATCAAAGGAGTGGCCTACAGACATTAAAATTAAAGTCCGTCATCTTGCTTATATTGGGATTTAGTTTTTTCTTCTCCTTTGTGAATGCATATTTGCCTCTGGAAATAGTAAACTTATGTCATATTTTTAACCTGCCAAGTAAATTGATATTTGTTTAATTTGCCAACAAATCTATTAGTGTCTTGGCTGGAACCTGTTGGGAATGAGTTTCAGCCCAGACCCACTTTTTATAGGCTCTTTCTGAAAGTCAGAAAACAAAGATTTACTATCAGTTTTATGGAAACGCTGGCACAACCATAACTATGATAACACAGATGGCACAGTTGTAAAATATATATGTATGTGAGCAAAAAAGCAGCACAATTAGGTAAACAGATATTTAGATTGCCTATGAGAGAGAGGAACTTTGCCGTGGGGTGGGTTCTGTTTATCCATATGGCCTAACAGAGCAAGTGACAGGATGACTTTTCTTTCCAGTCTCTTGTCTGGTTTCCTTTAAGAGTCCACAGCTCTCCTTCCTCAGGGTCTGTCTGCACAGCAGTCCTCTTATTACTGTCTCAGACAAGGAGTTTATGGGAGGGAAACTCTCTTGAGTGGTGGCCTCCAAGAATCCACCAAGGATCAGCCCATGGCTTCCATCTCAGAACCAAGAGTAAAGCTGTGATGCTCATGATGGTGTAGGATGCTCCTCCTAACCTCTTGTCTTGCTCCCATGGGTGGTAAAGATGGTACCTATTATGACAGAAAAGACCTCAGCCACTATACAACAATGCTGGAGAATCAGACTGGTTTGGGATTTAGAATGTGGTAGACCTAGTTTTGAATCCAGTTCAGCCGTTTTGACTTGACTTTGAATAGTTGATCCACCCTGGTATTGAACCTTCTCTCCAAACAGTTTATTCACCTGTAAATTCTTTCAAATTGGTGTGAGAATTTACGAGACAGTGAAGGCTTGGTATGTAGTAAACACTTTAATGGTGACCATTATTATCTTTTAATAATTTTATTTGCTGGTAAGATATTTGGGGGTTCTTTAAAGAACTCCATAAGCTTCAAGTAATGGATCTATTGAAAGAATACATATGGGAATTAGAAAAACAAGAATTCCAGCCCTATTAGGAATAAGGAAAGTGTGAAGAGCTCAACAAGCAGGGCCAGGGGACACACAGCATGTTTGAGCCCCACAGAGCATGGAACTCGAGCATCCCTGAAATTCCACTGTGTCCACTTTGGTCAGGAAAGAGGTGATGCTGGACCAGCTTCAGGCTTAGCTTAGCTTGACTGACAGCTCCCTCTTTCTACCCTTTGAAATGCTCACTCCTGGGAGATTCCCTCTTAGAACCGGCTGCCATGCTGTGAAATGCCGAAGCCCCGTGGAGGTGTTTCCGTTCACAGCCTCACCTGTGCCACAGTGACCACGGCCGGTATCGTGAACGCATCAGTTTGAATATTCCAACCCAGGTGAATCTTCAGATGGTGCAGCCCCAGCTGACATCTGATAAACTGCATGAGACATACCACATGGAAACTGGTCACCTGAGTGCAGTCAAGCCAAAGAACCCTGAGAGATAATAATGAGTGATTTCAAGCTCCTGAGTTTTGGGGGGGTTTGCTGTGCAAGAGTAGGGAAACTGGAACAACGCTGATCATGGCTACATCGCTGAGTGGACGTCCACACCGAGTGGAGTGCATGTCAACTCTCACTCTCGCGGGGTGGTCGGGGACCCCTCCTACTTGCCATCCGCTTCACGGCCTAGGAAGTACTTTGCCTGTAGTTAACATCGTCACAGACCTATGAAGTCACGAGTGAGCCCCACATGACTCCTTGCCATCGTCTCCATCCTTGTGTCACTTTCCCTTCTCTCCCTTCCCCTTGTTTGGCTCCTACTTCTTATATATGTAGAAGCTGGACTTCTTCCTTTCTTATCTAGCTTCTCTCCTCTGTATCGGGTTCTTACATCCATACCTTTTTTTCCCCTCTTCATTCATCTCTTCCTCTTCCTGTTTCCCAGTCTTTCCCAGGTTTCTAGCTGTTCCTTCCCTAACTCTTCTCCTCTCTTTGGGCTTCCCTGTTGGCGGTGGACATCTGATGCTCGGGTTCCTGGCATCTCTTGATCTCTGGTTCAGTGCTGTCATGGAGACACCTGCCCCTCATTCTCCGTGATCTGAGACTGTCAATCAAGACCTCTGCCACAGACCCTCAACCAAAGGTGGGTCATGTAATCAAAAATAGGCCAGACTCTTTTCCTGGGAATTTAGTCTTCAGTGGGGTTATTGACAGACAATGGTGAGTCTTGGGTACAGACACCTGAAGAGATGACCCGTTTCTTCCTGATGCCTGCATCTGGACAGCTGCCTCTCCCAAGGGCTGCCTATTGGATTCTTACCCCTCCTGCCTTAGGAACTATTCTTCCAAGAGGTAATTTTACAAGTGAATCAACCAGAATTATTTTCTGTTGTCTGGCCCGAATTATTTCCCTCCTCCCCGCTTTTATTTTTTCTCTCACGCACTCTCCTCCCCACTTAGTTCTCTCTCTGTTTCTGTGCTTTTCTCTCATCGTCTTTTTCATAGACGTACATACACTAGAATTTTCTCTCCCATGCACCCTCCACCATTTCTTCCCCCTTCACGGTCTGCTTCTTTTTTTAAAATAATTAAATTGGTTTTGAATTGCAATCTTCTGGACCTTGCTTATGCCCAGTCAATTCCACATGGGTCCTCCTTCCGTGGCTGGTGGGCGGTGGGATCATAATGAAGCTGTGAGTCTCCACCATCGCTGTGAGTTTGCCAAGCTGGAGTTCATCCTTTCCAGCTCCCTCCCAGAGTGGCTGCAGGCTCTTGAAGAAAGCAATGGCCTTTTCTTGCTGCATTTCTCAGCTCTTCGAGCTCCAAGTCTCTCCCACTGGGTTTGTGGTCATGTTTGTACAAGTCTAATATTAATATGACTCATATTTGGTGCTGCTTTTTGGGGGGTGCTTTTAGAGATCTGGCAGATGGAGTTGTGTTGAAATAACTTTGGAGTGGGAAATAGGATGTCTGGACTCCAATCCCAGGCTGTGTGGCAACAACATCCAGGCTCTTAACCACTGCATACGCTGCCTCTCATTGGGTGTCTGTCTGCATCGGCTCCTCTTTTATTTGCCAGCATCGGTCCTGGTCTTATTTGCCAGCTGGTTTTATTTGCCAGCATTGGTCAGGACTGTGCACAAAGGCAGGTCACAGGTAGGATCCTCTAGAGAGAGCCTCAGGGTCCATTTCTGAATGGCCGCTTTGGAGGGAGAAGACAAGTGGTAGAAAGGCCCCTTGGAAGAGTCTGGAATTGGGGAGGTTTATATATAGCGTGAAGCAGACGTTGTCAGTGCCCTGCCCATATTCGCTTGACACTCACCGCTCCTGTGTGCCATGCAGATGGCATCCCACTGCTGGCACCCGAAGATGCCTGGGGGCTTTTGCTGGCTGCAGGGTGTGCTTGGTTTGTGTGGAGAGCAGACAGAAGTGCAGAGGAGTTTACCTGGAGCAAGTACCTCAGCTCTCTCACCCCTGGGATTCTGTGAGATGCATTCCATACAGTCTCCCTGAGGTCAACCATGGGATGGAGCCCCCATTGTCTGCGGTGGTAACCTGCTCATCAAAGCACCCTCTATCAGCTGCTTCCGTCTCTCTCACTCCCCACTCCCTTCCAGTGCTCCCTGAGGTCACCCTTCCCCCAATTATCCCCTCACACTCAGACCTCGTCTCAGGATCTGCTGTGTGGGAGAATCCAACCGGAAAAGAGGGTCTTCAAACTGCAGAGCCAATAGTTGGCAAGTCAGAGTGATGCTCCTGGGGTAGAAAAGAGGCAGTGAAAAATCAAAAATTCAAGTTGGCCCCTTGAGGAGTGCCTCTTCATCTGTGTGTGTGTGTGTGTGTGTGTGTGTGTGAGAGAGAGAGAGAGAGAGAGAGAGATGGTGGGTTGGAGATTGAAATATTGTGGAAATGACTCTGGATGGGGGATACAAGTTAGAAACTAACTAGACTTCGCTACCTGTGAATTAAACAAATCACTAAACTTTCTCTATCGAGTTTCTTTCTGAAAATAAATGGCCCGACTGACCTCACCAAGGTGCCGTGGTATGAAAGAGTTAGCTGAAAGCTGTGAACCTTCTTAGCCTACTGAAAATGGTGCCAGGGCATTTTGGTTTCTTTCCTTATTAAAGGTTTCATTTGTTTTTATAGTGAAACGGTTCTGATGACAATTTCTAAAATGCCAGCATTATGCACTTAAGCTATTGCCATGAATAGTGCTGATTTTCAACAGCTATGTTCATTATAAATTCACTGACATAAAAAGTGCCACAGTGATGAACACGCATGTACTAAGCTCTGAAATCATCAAAATGTAATGGCTGCACTTTCGTTGCCCTGAGTCTTGCTTCCATTGTTGCTGTTTGGTTCCTGTTTAACATGCTCGAAGCACACACAATCGAACAAGCTGATCCTTTCAAGACAGCTTGTTTGTCACTGTGTTCAGGGCTGGGACCTGGGGCTTTGATCTTTCCTGCCTCTGCTCTGTGGACCAGGCTGTGAGTTTTATTGCAAGGCCAGAAGGCTGTTGTGGGACACCAGCGATATTTTATTCTGGGTCTCGAGGCTGTGATGGGTATGTTCTAAGATCAAGACTTAGGACTGCAGACTCAGCAACTCAGTGTTTTTGGTTTCTTCCAAGATGATTGTGGGGAGTGGGTCCAGAGAGTAGAGAGGGAAGAACTGTTGGTCCTAAGACCACAAAGAAAGGATAAAAAAATTATGATGCTACTGGTTACTCCATGATTGCCTTGTTCAACTTCACAGCAACCCTCTGGTGTATTCATTATATCCGTTTTTATAGATGAGGAACCTCAAGGCCAGAGAAGTGAAGTGTCTCACCTGAGATCACACCACTCATGAACACAGAGCTGGGATGCCAGCTTGGTCCTTTGTCACTTTGTCCTATAGCAGTGTTTAAGTATTTGAAGATAAGTGTTGGGTTCTTCCAGAGTCACATCCCATATAGGAGGGTTGAGACAGATGTGCATGAAAGTACCTCCCAACTTTTAGGGTCTAGGATGGGCTATTAAAGGATGGGCCTGGGCCACAATGTTCTGGGTCTTCTAATGTTCTTATGATAGGACAAATTTACCTCCCAAGTAAGACACTTCTAAGGTCATGAATGGTCTTCATGATGATTCCATTTGAGACCTCTGTTGGAGATCTCCTGGGACTTCCTCCATGTTGGTCTCAGCAAGGCCAGCCTTAACCTAGGTAGCTTCTGGGGGGAAGTTTCCTACATACAACTGATCTTGTGGCGTGTGGGTTCTTTTTGGCCTTCTCAACATACAGATTCCAAAGTAGACCGTGGAAGCTTTTCAGGGAAGCTAACGAGGCTTGCCTTGGAGGCTTCCCCAGCTGGTGTTCGTGCTTGATGGAGGCCCACAGTAATCGTGCATCTCCTTATCTATACTTTCCCAGTAGCCTGCACACCCCACACCATTCATCTGCAGACCTAAGACTTACTGGAGTGTAGGTTGTCTCCTGAGAGCATAAGCTCTTTGAATAAAGCATAATGACAGTCAATTTCTGGTCAGGACTGCCCTGTGCCAGGGATGATGGCTGTAGTTGTCTTGACGAGCTTGAGAAAAAGACTTATTCTCAGGTCTAAGTATTGCAGTCTGGCCAATGAAACTATTTATTGTTTTATATGTAGCCTACAAAGACCCATTTAGAATAAATAATAGAATAAAAATAGATTTTGAACTCCTTGGGAGAAAAGTGGATTATTTGTATCATCATGTGTGTGTATCTATCTCTCATGTACATATGCACACACACACGTATATACACACATTTATACACACATACATATGTATAGGTGTGTACATACATAAGAGAATCAGATCCCTATGTATGTATCTTATGAGCTGTGGGCTACCAGGTGTCAATTTGCCTGAATTTTTCCCTCACCAAAGGAGAGGAGAGGACATAAAGGGATCTTTATATGTCATCCAGCTCCTCCCGAGACTCATAAGAAGCAGGAGAAGCTATTTTCCCAAGAGATCTAGGCAGACCTGGCAGTGGAGTCAGGGCTGCTGGGGCGCCAGGTGATGAAGGATGCCACGGATTGAGGGAAGGGCTATGTCCCCTACATTCTCGTAAAGCCGGACTTGGCTCTGACATGCTGGAAAGCCACAGGGAAAGTCAGAATGGTGTCCAGTGCCTAGCAGTTAGGGGAGGGTATCTAGGGAAAGAGAAAAGGAAAAAGATATAGTCTCCAGGTGGCAGCTGTCTGAATCGAGGGCTTCCTCAAATAAGCTTTAAGGAAGGTCAGAGTTTTTTTGTTTTTGTTTTTAACTTAGTAGTTAAGGACAAAAGCCAGAAAAACACAGAGTGTATCATTCTCTGGGGCTTCTGTGAGCATTCCAGTGAGCTAATTGTGGTAAGCAGGACCATGCTTCTCTCCCCCGCCCCTAGCCTGACCATAAAGATTTCCTAATCCTTACAACCTGTGGACATGTTACATCACTTGGCAACAGTGAATTCAGGTTGCAAATTGAATTAAGGCGGCCAGTCAGCTGACTTTCAAATAGAGAGATGAGCCTGGATTACCTAAATGGGCTCAATCTCATCACCTGCGGACGTTAGAAGAGGCCTGAGCCGAGGAACATGGCTGCCTCTAGGAGATGGGAACAGCCCTCAGTTAGAACCAGCAAGAAAACAGGGACTTTGGTCCTACAATTTCAGGGAATTGCATTCTGCCAACGACCCAAATGGGCAGAAAACAGATTCTTCCATAGAAACTAGAGACTCCAGAAAGAAATGCAGCTGCTGACACCCGGATTTCAGCCTTAGTGAGAGCCCCTCCTGCCAGACTTCTGACCTACAGAGCTGTAAGGCCATCCATTTGTGCTGCTTTAACCAGTGAGTTTGTGGTACTCTGTTACGGCAGCAACAGAAAAGAAATACGGTAATCAAAACGTAAGTCTCTTGAAATTATATTTCTCTGATGTCTTTTACCTTTTATTCAGTATTAGCTAGAAATCTGACTCTCAAATCTCCATCCATTAGTTAAAAATTTTCTACCAACGAATATTTTGGCAGTTTTTAATCTTATGATATATTTTTGTTTACACCTTAAAAGACTGTTCTAACTCCCTATACCAGGTTTGTAAAAGGGGCCAATAAACCTGAAAAGTTGTACAGTGTCAAGTAACCACAGAAATGTAAGTACAAACAATGAATTGTTTTGACCTGTCATAATGGCAAAAATGAAAAGATGTATATGATGAAGCGTTGATGAGTGTGATAAACCGTTAGAGAATATAAAGCATCTTATGGAAAGGCAATACGACAGTATTTATGACAGAATTTTCATAAATGAAAATGTGACTTCCTTTTGAGCTAAAGATATGCACAAAGATAAAGATGTCTATTCTGGTGTTTGAGATTGTGTGAGATTGGAAACTGTGATAAATGGGCATAAAAGCCGATCAGAGGATCCAAGGAGTGAGAACTCTCAGCCCTTGCGTCTGAAAATGTGTGAATTGTTTTATCTTTTACGGAGAGAATCTGACCATGATCCCTAAAGTAATGTTAGAAGGAGACACAATTCCTAGGTTCTTTTCCAAGAGAAATCCAGGTCTACTTCTACTTTTCAAAGCCAAAATGAACCCACAATGCTGTCAAACCCCAAAAGTTCAGGCAGCAGGTGAATAGTTTAGTCATGGAGCTGGCTGGTTAGTTATTTGGATAATTGAATTTCAGCCATCGTGGGTAATGTAATCCAGTTTAATTTGCAAAAATGTCAGACCTGGAGACAGATCAGAAGAAAAACATTTCGTGACGGCAGAAACGTCATTGGAGAGACTTGCTTTGTGTTATGAGCTGTCTGTAAGAACCAAGCCTTTCACAATATAAGCGCCTAGATTGAAAATATTTGATTAAGAACCTTGGCAATCTGGTGTGTGTCATTAATGTTAGTGTTACATAATACATTTTGCTAATTTATTTATGAAATGTTTGATTTAGGAGCCCATTTGCCCCTTGTCAAAAGCACCTGGGAATGCCTTCATTTTCAATTGTTTACCTGAATAATAATTTGATTTGGGTTTTCCCATTTGGTAAGTTTTTTCTGATCCCAGTAATATCTCTAACTAGACCACATGGTAGATTCCTATTGTTCTGGAAATTTGGGGCTTCGTTTCAAATATCAGATACAGCAAACGATCCACCATTTGTCACCTTAAACATGCTGGCTTTGAAAAGGAGCCAAAAGGAAAAATTGTATTTATGTCTTTGGATCTATGGCCAAACACCTTTCTGCTTTTATGGTCTTTTCTTAGTGTCAGTTGTGACCACTGCTTGTGTCCAGAGACAGGTTTCCAAAAGTGACTCAGTGAAGGTATCACCAATTCCAGATGCCTAGAGGGCCTTTTAAATTTGCCCAAGGAATGCTCTGCATCTCGCATCCCTTCTCTACCTGTGTCTTAAGCCAAATCTGCCTTTCACAGTGCATTTCTTGTATTTGTCTTTCTTTCAACCTATGTTGGAACCTTGATAGTCACGCAGTATCTATCTACACAGGTGGGGTCTCTGCAACTATGAGGACAGCCTGGTGGGTTGTTAAGCCAGGCAGGGGCATAACCCAGAGTGCCCATCTTAATAGCAGAGCAGCTGTAGCCTGGGCCTCTTTGAGAATTACAAGCTGATTCTGAAGTCCTCAGGAACTTAAGTTCCTTACCTTAAGTCTTTGCCAAAGCATTTAGTGTGCTTAGGTTGTTCTACAGGTGGAGATAGAATACTACTTCTTGGGAAACACAACCTTAGATGAGCCCCTAATTATCCAAATAATTCATTTCCCTTGGCCTCAGTCTTCCTATCTGGAGAATGCAGAAGACTGATTCTTCCTCCCAGAGTTTTTGTATGTGATGCTTACGTAAGACCAAAGATACAGGACCCCAAGACCTCTCACGTTGGACCACTCAGATTGTGTCCACGGGAGCTACCTACCCAAATTCGCTGGTTCTCAATGTAAGTGGGAAAGGGAGCCTGATCATTCACCTGATGGGAGTCAGGTTTAATTTTAAGCACATGGATGGTATTGAGAACAAGCTGTACTTCCATAGTGATCTAGATATAAAGTCTTCGTGGAGGAAGAGATGTCAGAGCCATAGACTCTACACGCACAGTTGAGGATGAGGGATGCCCGTCAGCTGGATCTGGCCTTAGACCACTGTGAACCACCTGAGCTGCATTTTGGCATCAATCACCCAGGTGCTTTCACTTACTTCTGAGGCCAGGCCACCCTTCAGGCCAATTCCATTTTCATCTGTGGGATGGGACTCAGGCAACCCTGCTTTTAGAGCTTCTCAAGGGATTTGAATGTAGAGCCAAGGTGAGAACCACTGCTCTGGTCCTTTGGCTTCTTCAAACGTGGTCTTCAGGTCAGCAGCCTCAGCCTCTCCTGGGGTCTGGTTAGAAATGCAGAACCTTAGCCCTACCCCAGACCTACTGAATCAGAATCATATTTTAACAAGATCCCCACATAGTTCTTACTGTCCTTTTGGACAATCTAGTAACAAGGCTTCTCAGAAGAAGGAAAACAAGAGGGAAAAGAAGACAATTTATATTTTTTGCCTTAATGTCATAAAGTGAAAATGACTCCTGTGTTATTACACACTAGTATATGTTTCAAAAAGCTACTTAAATACTTAAAATTTTAAGTTCAAAAGGCTACCATCTGCAGGCAAAATGTGATTCAAAACTGTAGTCAAGACAATTGTCAAAGATAAATGGAAAGCATTGAGCTTTGTTTGGCTTGAGGATGCTCTTGAAAACATCTCAAATATGGACACAAGGTAGAAAAGAATTGTGTTGTGATTTTTTTTTTTTGGTAAAGATCTGTATCTGTTGGGGGAGACATTACTTTTTCAAGAAGGAATTTAAAATGAGAGAGGTTGAATATAAAAGGGTGATTGAAAACAGTAAATGAAGGCTTTGCGGCTTGTAGAAATACAAATACAGACAGAGGTGAACTGTATTTTCAAAGCAAAGGAAAATACTCACTCTGTTGGTGAGTGGAATTTACACAGATCTTGATCAAATATGCATCCCCATCCTAAGTCACAGCCTTGTTACATGGAGGGCTGGCTCTTTGAAAGAACAGAAAAGAGAGGTCAGGAGCAGCTGAGAATGAGCGCACAGAAAGATAAACACCCAGATATGAGGGCTGGGCTGGCAGGCTGTGTGCCCCATACACAAAGGGCGGCAGGCTGATGGCATCTTCAGAGGTAAGCTCCTTGCCTGAGGAATGGACGTGGCTGTGAACCCAGATCTCTTTGCTTTCTCTGTGATGCCAGGTCATCTGGAAGTTCTCAAGGACCTCATGAAGGGTATCCCTTTTTCACTTGAGGCCCAGAATCCATCCTGCCACCTTTTAGAGCTTTTCAAAGCATCAGGAGGATATTTTATCCATTCTCTTCCCTTCTTCCCTTTCTTTCTTCTTACCTCGCTCGTCACTTCCTTGTTTTCTGGCTTCTAAAACTATAGACGGTCTTCTTTTAGAAATCAGCACTAGAAAAGCTGTTTCCTTATCATATCATCTGAGGATTCCCATCAATCCTTCGGTGACTATTTAAGGATAATTTTCCTGTAGGAAACATCTGTCCACTTATCTGACAGCAAGAGAGACGATGTTGGCAAGATTCTTTCTGACGATACTGATGTTATCATCGCTGTGTTAAGATCCAACATCCCAATATTTTATTTACTTAGTGCGTTTACTGTCCCAGTGATGTAACATGAAGGTTCAGTTTGGTTTTACAGAAACTCTCTGACTCCAATGTCCTTGGCTAAAGGTCAAGGGCAGTTTGTTCATAGAATATCAGTCTCTTTGGTTCAACTCCTCAGGCTGGTCTGGATATACTAAACCTAACCTACGTCTCTGTTCCTGCTCACGCACCTTGTCTGTGAACTGCCCACTTTCCCTGGAACTTGATCTGTGAGTTCTTTGAGGCCCGGTTAAAGCAGAGCTTCTCCACAGAGGATTTGTGTGTCCCTGCCTGTCACCTGGAGTGCTGCCACTTTAAGTCAAATGATCTCTGGGGGTTTCTTGGCCCACAAAGGTATTCCTGACACTGAAGCATCCCAGCTGGGCGTGGTGCATATCATGGGGTCCCCTCCTCTGGCTGGAATTGGCACATGCTTATTTCCGGAGCTACTGACTTTGGGCCAAGGCGTCGGCATCTGTTCATTAATGATAAACAGTGATCCGGAATCGTGGAGCAGTGAGTCGTCTCAGTGCAGAAGGTAGCAGCCTGTCAGTGTTGATTAGTAAGAAAATTTGGATTTATGATTTGTTCCTGGTTTTGGTGGAGGCCAGGGAGTGGGGTTGGGTTTCAGTGGTTAAGGTTGCTTGTGTAGCTAGAATGTGTCTATAAGAGATGCCCAGCTTGAACTGGTTTGCTTGTACCAAGGTGCTTTACCCACCCACTCCTCCACCCCCGCCACAAGTGTGCGCGCACACACACACACACCAGTGCTTGTTAGAGATAAGGCTTTTCTATGAGACCCAGCTATGGGAGGACATAGACACTGTGGCCTGTGGTCTCCTGATCCCTTTCCACGTACATATTTCCGCTGCTGCCCTTGTGCTGAGTCCCTTGTCAGCTATTCTGTGAGTGTGAGCTGACCCTTGTGGGTCCTTCCAGCAGTGGAACACCTAAGATGACGGGTGTGTGGTACACACAATGGGAGTGTCTATCAGGTTCCCCAGGTCCCTTGGGTGAGAGACTCTGGGCCTTTCTCTGGAGCCCAGGCAGCTGACCCAGGAAAAGCTCAATGTTTTTCCTGGTTTGCTGCAAACACACAGGGCTCCTCCTTTCACTCTGCTTCTGGGTTCTTCTGAGGACTCCTTCCTCCCAATCCAGGTCAGAGATGCATTATTTTATCCAGAATTGCTTTTTCGAGAGGGCACTTATTCAGTATATGCAATCTTCTAAACTGCCAGAGACAAGAATCCTCAAATGTATATGTGTAATGCACACACATACACACACCCAGAAATCTGTGTGTGTATATACATATACACTTCTCTGCATGTCTACGTGTACACATACTTTATACATGTCTATATTGTGTATTACACACGCACACAGAAATATATGTGTGTATACATATACATGTCTATACATACATGTATACATATACACGTATTTTATACATGTCTATACGTGTGTATACACACACACACATATGTAACCACGACTTTTTAACCCACTGTAGTCTGGCTTCTACACTGCTCATCCTTTAAACTTCGCTATTTTGAGGCTTTGTCCTCTCTTTCCTCCTGCTCTCTGCACCACATCAAACGACTGCCTGGCCTGCTGCTGCTTGCAGGCCACATGTGGTCCACTGCCTGCTTCTATTGATAAAGATTTACAGGAAACACACCCAGTGGCTTCTGTGTTGTCAGTGGCCGAGTGGAATAGTCTCAACAGAGATCTGGTCCATGAAAGTGTAATAAGTTTACTATGTGTCCCTTTATAGAAGGTGTTTGCCGACCCCTGTGCTCTTGTACCCACACCCCGTGACTCTGGTCACCCCTCCGTGCAGGGATAAAAGGGCTCCAGTGTGCCTCGTGCTCGCATTGTCCATTTTATCTTTTGGTGTCTGCTGTTGATTGAGATCACACAGTGTTTCCAGGGGGAGCAGGTCCTGGTTCTTGTGAAGGTGCATTGAGCATCTCGAGGGAGATGATGCCTTGGACTGTCTCATGTTGAGTGGATGTGTGTGAGTGGACCGCAGTGACACCCCACAGGTCCCTGTTAGGGATCCGTGAAGAACAAGAGGTTTTCCGATTATGCGTCATAGAATTGCTGACCTGCCTGGGACTGTCCCTACCCCTCCGACATCACAAAGCAAGGAAGCAAAACCAGAGTGTCCTGGAGCCAAGCCAGGGAGTGTGTGAATGCAGCTGCCTCTTGGCCAGGCTTGGAGACACTGGTAGAGACCCGCTTCCGCAGCACAAACAGCCGTGAGGTCAGCAGTGGCCAGTCTGCTGGTGCCAGCTGGAGAGGAGCTCAGTCTAGTGCAGCCACTGCTACTCTTCCGGGGGACCACAGAGTGGGGAGCCCTGGCCATAAATCATGCTACCTTCAGGACGGAGGGCGGGCGCTGGAGAACTTGGGTTATGCAAACCAGGGATCTGTTCTGGGAGGTTGGGTGTCAGGAGGGCTTAGTCCAATCACTGGCAGGATGGGTTAGCAGGGATGTGGATACGCTTCCCCTACTCAGGTAAGTCCCCCTTCAAGCTCTCAGAGGACCTGGGTTTGAATCAATTGTCAGACATCCAGGGAAAGTCAGAGCTCAGAGTCACTGGAGGTGAGGGGTTTGGAGACCACATTTCTAAAGGATTCTGAAGGGTAATGAGACTGGACCCCAGAACTGAACGAGCATCAGCCAGGCCGCAGGCGGTGAGCAAGGTTGCATTGCACTCATTCTCCCACGGTCAACCCAAGCAAGGCTTGCACGACTCCGTTCTGAGGCCGTGGCATCTCATTTACCCCCATCTGTGGTCCTCATATACCTTGAGCCTCCTGACCTGGGGCCATACCCAGGACACACGGCAGACCCAGCAAGTGGTTGCCTGAGTTGCCTCTCCTGGTGCAGACTTGTGCTGGGGCCCTGTCTGCTCACACATCCGAGTTAATACTGAACTCGGCTCAGCACCTGTGTCCTTTCCTGCCTTCCTCCCCACATGGGCTCATGGCGCCACCGGACTTCCAGTCACAAGGTTTGGCCACTGCTTCTCACAGATTCCAACCAAATGGCAACTGAATCCTATCCGTTTAGCCATTCACTCAGGGTCCCATCATTTCTCACCTGTGTCATTGCTAAAGTGGCCTCATTGGTCTCTTGCTCTGAGCCCTGCCGTTCTCCAAGCATCCTTTACCCATCTCATCAGGTCAGCCCTCTTCCACCTCACCATGAATGCGTTTCTCTCCAGGGTGCAGTCCATTTTTTTTTTAGTGTGGCTGCAAGCTTCTTCCTGTTCTGCCCTTGTTGAAACTCAAAACCTCATTTCCAGACTCACACTCACTCACTCTCAGCCCATACACATGCTTTCTTCACACCCTGGTTCTCTTGGAGGTAAGCCCTGTCCTCTTCATCACTGTACCTGGCTGTATCCACTGGACCCTCACAGGACCGTCCCACACTGGGCTCAGGTGCCTGGCATCTCTCAGTCACACTGAGCCTCATTGGTTTGGTCCCCCTTAGATCCCACGGAGCTGGAATGTAAGCTCCACTTGGGCAGGAATCTGAGCTCTATTGGTGAGTAAATTCCCTCTGTACAGAGCTGTGCATGTAGTGGGTGCTCAGTGAATTTTCAGAAAACATGCCTTTGAGGGGCTGTTTGTAATCCACTGCAGTTCCTAGCAACCTTTCCTACCAGTAAGTTTTCTCTCTGTTCAAACTAAATCCATCTGCTGCAAAGCAAGCACATTTCCTTATCTGGGTTGTTGATGGAGCTGGCAAACCGGTTAGACTCCCTTTGCCATAAAGAACAGCAACCTGGATTCAAAGGTGTCGTGAGTCCTTGCAGACAATTTTCTCGGCTTAGTCTGAGTCATTTTGATTTCCTGAATATTTCTTCAGAAACCTTTTTCTATTTTCATAGATTAGCCTGGAAAGGGCCCACATCAGGTAAGCAGTTTCTGATGTTTACAAAACAGCACAAAACAGGGTTCGGTCTTTTGGCTTCCAAAACCTACAGTGTTCTTGAAAGCACCTTGACAGCAATGCCTGGTGCTCAGGTGGGTCCGCAGTGTGCTTTGGTCTGGGACAGTCTGTGAACCTGAACGCCTGTGACTTTGGATCTGTTTCTAATGGTCGTCATCAGGGAGGAAAGTGGCTTCCTGCCCCCAATGGGTGGAAAGCTCTTTGTTGGCAAAGGCATCTGTTTAAGATTTGTCCTCCCAGTGCTGGCTCAGGACCAGGACCCTTGGTCCCCTGAGGGAGGATTGTCCTTAGAAATGTCGAGACTGGGAAAGAGATGGCAACACTTCATCCCCTTTCTCCGCCCTGCCATCCTCCTGGCTGTGCCCACGAATGGGAGGATGTGGGTGGGGGTGGGGGGGGTGAGGAGGGCAGGGCGCTACTCCAGGACAAAGTGCCCCCTTGAAACACAGCATCCAGGACTTGGAGTGCCCCAAGAAGGGGGCCCTGAGCTACTTTCTTCCACCTTGTTGGTCTCAGGTGGCATAGGGATAGATGCACTCAGGCTTCACCCCTGAGGAACATACAGGCTGGATATCCAAGGGTCCTGGTCCAAGGCCATGGATTGCCAAGAGAGAGAAAATTAGAGGACCATCCCTCGTTTGCAGTATGCATTTACTCATTATGTGATGAATTTTGTTTAAAAGTTAAAAATGGGGACTTCCCTGGTGGCGCAGTGGTTAGGAATCTGCCTGCCAGTGCAGGGGACATGGGGTCGAGCCCTGGTCTGGGAAGATCCCACATGCTGCAGAGCAGCTAAACCCGTGCACCACAACTACTGAGCTGCGCTCTAGAGCCGGCGAGTCACAACTACTGAGCCTGCATGCCACAATTACTAAAGCCCGTGCGCCTAGAGCCCGTGCTCTGCAACAAGAGAAGCCACCGCAATGAGAAGCCCACGCACTGCTACGAAGAGTAGCCCCCGCTCGCCGCAAATGGAGAAAGCCTGCATGCAGCAATGAAGACCAAGTGCAGCCATAAATAAATAAATAAATAAATTTATTAAAAAATAAAAATTAAAAACAAATATGAGCTTTCAAAATCACTGGGATATGCCAGCACTCAGATAGCAAAGTATGATATTCTCTTTTGTGGTGAACATGGATGCTGGTGTTACATATGTTTATTAGCATAATGCGCTATTTTACCAGCATTTCAGAGTCTACTGGGAACAAAATTGGAACTGTACTCCAGTATGAACATTTCACCATGCTCTGCAGAAAGCCTCCCACTCTGGGATCAGAAGAAACACTGAAAGTTTGGAGTTTAATGTTGACCTAATGGTATGCCGTGGTTGCTATGGAAATTATGATATTGTTTATTATTGAATGACGAGCAGCAATAAATCCAGAAAAAGAAACCTACAGTATTGATACTGAGCAATCTTGGAATGTGCTTATTTTGCTTTCGTCTTCTGCATCGGTTGGAAACTGATTGAAAAAAAGCCTTCCACTTAGGGGAAAGGCACACTGCATTTGTGTATCTGCTGGCCCCATGAGATAATTCATTTCTGATCATAAAAAGGAGCATTACCTAATTCAAACTTTTATCATGCTGGTCGATTGGGCAACTGTAAAATGCACCGAGGCAAATGATCTACAGACCACCTGATCATGAGGGGATGTGCCCAAGCTGCTGGAAAGTTCTTCTCAGTCCGTGGAGACGGATGGGAAGAAGTGATTGCTTTTGGAGTGGAGGCGTTAACTAGGAAACAATTAGTCCAGCAGTCTGAAGGCTCATGTTGGTATCTGATAGAAATTTTGTTGCAGATTTCTAGCCAGCGAGAGATCAAATCTCATATTAAAATTTTTTTTTCTACAGCCGTTTGTCAAGCTCCATAAGAAGATTGAAACAGGCTGAAGAGATTCAGGGCTGCTGAAATGGCACTAAGAGACTCTAAAAACTGAGGGTGGTCACTGATCCCACAAGGGCCACTGGAAGAGTTTTTAGAACCAAATAAAAGGGTTGGATTTGAATGGCATGGCCCAGCCCGGCACAAAAGCAGTTCATTAGCAGTTCATTAGTCTTGATTTTAGTCTTCCAAGAGACGTGCTCTGTACCCAGTGGGAATGACATGAAGCATATTCTGATCCAGAAGGAGGGGATGACATTGCACCCAGCATCATCTTTCCAAAGGACAAGGGACCCTCCAAGATTTGAGGTCCTAAAATAGAAGATTTGAACACCACGCTTTTTCTTGTGAATTCCAGCTAGTACCTGGCATGTCTGTAAATGTTCTCTAGTCCTTGCCAGACAGGTATACTGGTCTGCTTTTACAGCTAAGATAGCCAGCTGTTTTCCCAATCAAGATTCCTATGGACAACATTAGAATGTATGCAAATAAGGGCTTTGAGTTACTGTTTATTTTCATGGCCAAGCATGTGCATACATACATATGTTTATTTTATTTTATTTTTAATAATTTATTTTTATTTTATTTTTGGCTGCATTGGGTCTTCATTGCTACACACGGGCTTCTCTCTAGTTGTGACAAGCAGGGACTACTCTTCGTTGCAGTGCACAGGCTTCTCATTGCGGTGGCTTCTCTTGTTGGGGAGCACAGGCTCTAGGTGTGTGGGCTTCAGTAGTTGTGGCTCGCGGGCTCTAGAGCATAGGCTCAGTAGTTGTGGCACATGAGCTTAGTTGCTCCGTGGCATGTGGGATCTTCCTGGACCAGGGCTGGAACCCATGTCCCCTGCAGGGAAGCCCACATACATATGTTTAGATAAAGAAATGTACTCAGTAGATGAAACAGACCCCTGAGCCAAGAATTAAATATGCAACCCCCGGGGGGTCAGTACAGAGCATCATCCTCTGGCAATAGTAATTCCAAGGTGAGGTCATGTGACTCAAGCAGAGCCAATCAGCATCTTTCCCTGGAACTAATACACTGACGCTGGAAGAAAAAAATCTGTCTTAGCATGTGGTTTACTGGTTGGTCACTTTCTCAGCCTCATGGAGAAGGTCCCATGTCTTAGCAGGAGACAACAAGAGTGACATACAAAAAGGAAAGAGACAGCAGAGATGACAGATGGCAGAGAAAGAGGTGCTTGTAGGATTGGGACCCCAGTTGTTATCCTGGAGATCCTGAGTTATGGATGTCTTCCTTTCAGTTCTGTGAGCCATTCAGCATCTTTACTGCCCACACAAGCCAATACATTGAGCCCTTACATTCCCTTTTGTGCTTGCTAACCCAGTTTTACTAATAGACCAACTTTTGTCAACCCTTTACCTTATAGAATTGCTATGCTTCAAAAGACACAATTGACTCTGAAGTTTCTATTTCCATTCCATAAGGAAGCACATAATAGCTGCATAATATCGGGATTGCCCTTGGTAATATTGACATTGAAAAAGAAAAGGATTGTGTAGGCTAAGTGGATAATTTACTCATCCAGATAAAGTTAAAATAAGTTAGATGAAAATGAATAATGCAGATATCTTCTGGCTTGATAACGCCTGTTGCTGATTACACTTTAGCTGCAACCATATCTCCCATTCCACGTGTTCTTCAGCCATGTGACCTTGATACTTCATCCATCAAGATGTGCAGTCTATGCTCCCTTCCTTTGGATCTAGGCAAACTTGTGTCTCAATAATGAACAGAAAGTAGCAGAATGAATGCTGTGTGACTTCTGAGGCAAGGTCATAAGACAATGCAGTTTCTACCTTGTTACCTGAGACACTTTTGGAGCACTGACCTGCCACAGAGATCAGGGAATAACTTGAGGTCACCATGCTATGAGGAAGCTTAGGCCAATGGAGAGGCCATTTGTGGATGTTCCAGTTGGTCATCCAAGAGAAGACCCCAGGAGAAAGTCAGCTTCAATTGCCAGACACATGGATGAAGATACTTCCTGATGATTCCAAACCCCAACCATCAAGTCACCCCCAACATATTTCTGGTAGGTCCACAAAGGACCCACAAATCAGTCTGTCTCTTGTCTTGGATGTTGTCACATGGTCCATCATCACTATCTTTCTTCTCCTGTTTGTGATGCTGCCTGGAGATACCCCATCCCTTTGCCAACTCTGCAACTCTCACTTCAAGGTCCTGTTTAAGAAGAATGATTCCAGAACTTCCCAGTACATTCCAAAGCTGGTAAAGATTCAGCATTGAGACAGGAAGAGAACTGCATCTCCAGATTTCAGCCACACTTTCACTTGGGCTCCAGAGCATCTGAGAGTGTTACAAAGCCAGTCCTTAGCAGTTTCATGCTGGCCCTGGTAGTCAGACTTCTTCAATAACACTTACATAGTGCTTACTACGGGGCAGGAACTCTTCTAAGTACTTTAAGAATAGTAACTCCTTTTTAAATTTTACTTTTATTGGAGTTGATTTACAATGTTATTTTCAGGTGTACAGCATAGTGATTCAGTTATACATATACATATATTCATTCATAGATTCTTTACTTATATAGGTTATCACAGAATATTTAGTAGAGTTCCCTGTGCTCTACAGTAGGTCCTTGCTAGTTTTCTATGTTATATATGGTAGTGTGTGTGTTCATCCCAAGCTCCTGATTTATCCCTCCCCCCATCATTTCCCCTTTGGTAACCATAAGTTTGTTTTCAATATCTGTAAGTCTGTTTCTGTTTTGTGAATTAGTTCATTTTTATCTCTTTTTTAAAAATTAGATTCCACATATGAGTGATATCATACGTTTGTCTTTCTCTGTCTACTTCACTTAGTATGATAATCTCTAGGTCCATCCATGTTGCTGCAAATGGCATTATTTCATTCTTTTTCGTGGCTGAGTATTCCATTGAATATAATATTCCATTGTATATATATGCCACATCTTCTTTATCCATTCCTCTGTTGATGGACATTTAGGTTGCTTCCATGTCTTGGCTGTTGTGAATAGTGCTGCAATGAACATCGGGCTGCATGTATCCTTTCAGATTATGGTTTTCTCCAGAGATATGCCCAGGAGTGGGATTGCTGGATCATATGGTAGTTCTATTTTTAATTTTTTAAGGAAGGAATAGTAACTTTTTAACCTTCCCAATTACCTCATGAGTTTTGTTGTTGTGTTGTTTTAGCAGGTGAGGACACTGAGGCACAGTGAGGTTACGGAACCCAGCTAGAACGTGGGAGAGTCAGGATTCAAATCCAGGCAGTCTCTTCAAAAGTCCATGCTCTTAACCACTGTCTTTGATGGCTCCTCCTATGGGCTCACATCCAGTCAATATGGCCAGAGAGAGAACAGAGGTCATACTATCTCTATCATACTGTTAGTTATCAAACTAACAGAGGTCTTCCTTCTCTCTCTTATACCTCCATCCCAGTTATCATGCTGGTTGATCTGTGCATGTGGGGGGTTGCGTACGTGCTCATGTGTGCTTGTGCACCCGTGCCTTTCTCTGCTGTATGCCCTTGGAAGCTGATTATGGCTTGTCTGTGTCTATAGATAGAGTTAAAAGCAGCCAATGTTTGTTAGAGGAGATGAACAAGCCCTAACCCAGCCAACACTAAAGTCATCTGGGTTTTCAAGAGCTTTCCAGGTCCTTTGATAGAACCCATCAGGCCAGATTAATGATGCTGCAGTTTGCCATTCATTCTCATCAGGTTTAATGAAGATAAAGGGCTCTCTTTATGTGTCCAGTTGGGCTTAACAAATTAACCAGGCTGCCAAAAGGGTCCATGTGAACAGAATATTTGTCCTCATAATGTTCATTAGGAGAGAGAAAGTTAACTAACCTTTTTTTCCTGTGTTTCTGTTCCTGGGGCCCAGTGAAATCTGCAGAGCTAAAATATCGTATCTAATCTTATTTCTGATGGGCCTTTCCCTAACTTCCTCTTTTATGATCTTTTCATAACTGTTATATTGAATCAGGATCATTATGTGTTTAAAAAAATATTATGTTCTGTGTCTCAGAGCTAACTGTCCAGAACTGAATATTCTGGCCCCTTTTGGGGATATGACAGCTGTTAGAGAGCTTCCCAGGGTGGTGGGATTGTTGTTGCTTCTTGTGCTTTCTTGGCAGCAACTGGTGAGTGAATGAAAGCTGTGGTTCTCTGAATTTTTTGCTGTAGGTTTAGAGTAAGGTTATGAGCAGCTCCCGATGGCAGATTGCAAAAATGGCCCCAAATTCCTCCCTTCCCTGCATGGACACCTCTTTGCAATGTGACTTTGCCATTCTCTTTATCAGCAGTAGAGTCTGTACTCCACACCTTGCATCTGGGCTTAGACACATGATTTGTTTTGATAAATGGGATGTTAGCAGAGGCTTGAAGGGTACTTGTACTTTGGGGTTTGCTGTCTCTTGCTGCATCTGGAATCTTGAGACCCTTAATGTCACCTGGCCTAAGCTAGCCTTTCAGAGGATGAGAGACCATGAGGAGAAGAACCAAAGTACCCCCAGTTGCCTGACAGCCTCTTAACTGCCAAACATGTGAGTGAGGCCATTCTAGATTACACAGCCTCTGGTCAACCTGCCAAATGACCATAGTCACACAAGAGAGTCCAGCAGTTTACCTCTGTTTACTCCAACAGAGGTAAACTGAGCCAACCTGGACCAGAAGAATTGCCCAAATGACCCATAGAATCATTCATAAAATAAATAAAATGGTTGTTCTAGGCCATTAAAACTTGGGGTGTTTTGTTACACAGCCGAAGCTAACTGATATACTCCTTTATTCTCAAAGCATGTGGCAGCTTACCTGAATGGGGTACACTTTAAGCTAAGAAGTTCCTGAATCATTGAAAATCCCTGTGCTGAAGGACTTGGCTTCCAAAAAGTTAGCTCCTCTCCACTTAAGACATATGTTTTTATCAATGACATCACTAAGGCCCCCTTTGACACTGAATCGTCATTCAGTACACATGTCAGCTCAGTTCTTTCACCTTGCACAGTACAGATCAAGGCCAGTCAAGTGCATCTGACTCAAGTAAACCAAGTCCCTACTGAGTTAGCCTTTTGTAAGATCAGACTATCAAAACTGGGGATAATTCCTGTTTGAAAACCAATTATATAACATGTTACCATGTTTGTGGATGTCTGACAGGTTGAATTAAAGTAATTTCCTCCCTCTACACCAAGATCATAGCTTGGCTTGTTGGGTTTGCCTGATTTAGATGTATTAGGTTTATTTTCCTAAAATGGTCTTGTAACTCAAAGCTTTGGAAATAGGTTAGTTGAGAAGAATTAAAATCACATGGTTGACGAACCATATGCAGCTTTTCAAAAAAGTATTACGCTAATTATCACTAAGAAAATAATATAATATTAATGGGGTCTCATCTAATTACTATTTCCTCCTCAATTTAGAATTGTCAAACTTTTAAAGATATGGGTGGTGTTCCAGATATCTATTGCTGGGTATAGAAATTTAGTGACTTGAAACAACAACAATCGTTTTATCATCATAGTTTCTGAGAGTCAGGAATTCAGGAAGGGCCTGGCTGGGTAGTTGCGGCTCAGGTGTCCAGAGGTTGCAGGTGGAAGGTGGCTACAGCAGGAACAACAGAATTGACACAGCTGGTGGCTGTCAGATGTCTCTCTCCCATTGTGTGGTCTCAGAGCTTCTCACATGGTCTCCGCATGAGCTATTTTGGGCTTCCTCACAGCACGGCTGCCTCAGAACAGTCAGGCTGCTTACAAGGCAGCTTAGGACTCCAAGCCGGTGTCCCAGGAGAACACTGTCCTTTTATAACCTATGCTCAGAAGTCACATAGCATTACTGCTACCATAGTCACAAGCCCCAACACAGGGGGAGAGGGGATAGACACCACATCTCAATGGGAGGGGTGTCATAGTTATAAGAAAAGCGGAGGGTGTGAGATATCATTGCGGCTATCTTTAGAAGTACATCAGCCACAGATGGCCAAAGACAAAATCTCTGACTTGACCTAAGATCTATATTTGGGCCCATGTTTCCTTGGCTTTAATAGAGGTGACACAGTGTTATCATGTGAGTCCTTCCCTCCTCCCACTACCTGCTTCCATCAGTATCCAGCTACAACAAGTCAGTCACAAAGCAAAGTAAAACCCAAGCAACCAACATGACCGCCAGGGGCAAAGATGAAAAAGTTGTCTAAAACCAAAGGGATCTAAGCTGTTCACTCAGTAGCTCTGATCTGTTTAAGAGACAAGGAAATTCAGAAGTCTGGGAGAATGCTGGCGTAAGAGAATACCAACAACCAAACCAAACCAAACAAAACCGTTGAACAGAATAGCTTTGCCTTCTACTCCCAGGAGAAGGAAGGAAGCTGGGAGGGTCACCCAGATCAAACCACCTTGTACACATCATTATCTCATGTATTTTTCGTATCTTTTTGTGTGGAACTGATTTAATGTCTATGAAGCTCCTAGAAACCCTGGGGTTACAGATGCTAAGGAAATGACGCTCAACTAGTGCAAAAGCTAAGTACACAAGAAAAATGAGAGAAGGGGGATGCTGCTTACAGTTTAAATGCTTTCATTTACAGTTTCCCACAAGATGGGGCATGAAGACAGAGAAACAGAAGTAAGCTGTCAGGGCAAGTCACAGGTTCTGAACCATTTCCTTTCCATCACAAGGTGCTCCTGCTCCAGGAGGAGAAAGCAGCTCTTACCAGCACCTTTACAAATGTGCTTCTGGATTTTGCAGCTGTCACTACAGTCTCCCAGGTTTACCAGACTATTTCAATTTTCTAAAAGATGCAGCTCATTTTGAAAATTTTATAGGTTTGAAAATTATTTCCAGGTAAAGTTTTTAAAATGTGGCTCCATGCAAAACACCTTAAAATATTTATTTTAATCAGTGGTTTATTGAGAACCTATTATGTACCCCCTACTGGGATGGACACCATCGAAGATTAATGAACAATAATACTTGTTGTTACTTAGGTATGGTCAGCCCCCTTAAGAAGCTGATAGTAACTCTCATTGTGCAGGTATCCCTTGTAATGTAATTTTTTTTTTTTTTTTTTTTTTTTTTTTTTTTTGCGTTACGCGGGCCTCTCACCGTTGTGGCCTCTCCCGTTGCGGAGCACAGGCTCCGGACGCGCAGGCCCAGCGGCCATAGCTCACGGGCCCAGCCGCTCCGCGGCATGTGGGATCCTCCCGGGCCGGGGCACGAACCCGTGTCCCCTGCATCGGCAGGCGGACTCCCAACCACTGCGCCACCAGGGAAGCCCTAATTTTTTTAAGATTCATAACCAGTCATAAATCTTTTCAACGTACAGACTGGGTCTTAGCTTTGGTAGCTTTAAGTTCTCACCATATCACAAACCAAAATGTCGTTCACGGACTTTGGTTTTTTTCCAAGGAGTGGTTATGAAAGAGCATCTCTAAACTTTCCTCACCAGATCTTCAAGCTCTTGATGCCTTCCCCTCTGGAAATTGTGTCCAAATGGACTTTGCTTGGAACTGTTTATTAAAAAATTTTTTCTCCCTGTCTGGCACTTCAAAACTTCTATGCAAGCAGTTATGGGGTTATAACATGTTAAAAATCCTCTTTCATCCTCTCACTTATTATCTGAAATTACGTGGCACTGAAACAGTGGAAGATCCCTTCTTTACCATGATAGGCTAATTTTGATGATTAACTGAGAAACTGTTAAATTTTACATCAGTGCTTTACTGTATTATGGAATTAGTATTAACAGTCGTGGGTGGGGAGAATTCTAATGAGATTGATGGAGTTGGGTGGGAGCAGGGTGGGAATGTCTCTGCTTCCAAAGTAGCTGAGGCTTAGACCTTCTAAACACCAATCTTAAAATTTGGCATCTGAATGACTTTTCTGGACATTTCAAAATGAATCTTGCCTTCTTTCGAGCTTTAACTGATCCTGGAACAGAACCAGAAGACAGCCAATTTGCACAATGCCTCATCGTTGAAAACTGTAGTAGTTTTTGTTGTACGTTGCATGAGAATAGGGACCAAATAGGCCATGTCCGTTCTCAGAGTGAACTACTTAAAAATGTGGGGTGGACAGATGCAGGGAAGGACATGGAACATTTGGAATTCAGCTGCTGTTTTTCTTAGCTCTTCTCAGGTAAGTTACTTCATGCGTGTTCATTGAGTGGATAGCATGAGGAAGAATTTAAACATCAAAGAGTGACCAGGGAAGAGTGTTCCAAAGTTGTTTCCTACTAAGATTTTTATGATTTCTACTTTTAGCTCTTGAACCTCAGTTCTGTCTTTCTGGTCCTCAGTCATGGCCCATGTCCATCACTGGAGGAACACATTATGTTCCCAGTGAATATTTTTCACGGCCCTCTGTAGTAATGCTTTTGGTGCCCTTCCCTCTTCCCTTCAGCATCCCTCACTCCAAGATATCCTAAATGAAGCACTCGTGACTCTCAAGAAATGCCAGGGAGTTAGCTCTCTGGGCACAGTTTTACCAAGGACAGATGCAAGCTGGAGGATCAATACCCCAGCTTCCACCTTGGGTGGGACCACTCTGTTTCATACTGTGAGCTCCCCAGTGGGATTGAGCCCCAGTTGCCCAGAGTGGGAATCTATCCATTAACTCACATTGTATCGACTCTTTCCCTTCTCTGTCTCACTTCCCTGCTCTGCTATAGGTGCTTCCTGGGGGCATCACCTTTACAACCTCATACATTTCTTGTGTCAGGGACTGCTGCTAGAGGAATCAACCGAAAACACAACCTTTAGAAAAGAGATGCTTAATTCTGTGTATTCATCTCTCATTCACCATACGTTTACTCTGAACCCACCATGTGTAAGGCACAGTGCATGGAGCTAGGGAAAGAAAGAAGAGAGTATCTTTCTGTTTCTTAGAGTTGAAAAACAGAAAGGTACTCTCTGTTAAAACAAGGACATCGCAAGAGAGGGATGTGAACTCTCCCAAGATCTCCACCCTAAGTATTCCTCCTGGAACCTCCAGAACGATCCCCTCATGTTCCCTAACAGGTTGTGACTAAGAGATGCTACATGACTTCTGTTGACTTTTTCCTGCCCACTCCATTTACTCTTCTTATTTCTTTGTGTCTCCCTTTAGTCTGGGGTTCTTGATGATGTTTATCTTGTTTTTGAACATGACTAAAACGTCTTTGAAAATTGCTATGGAGGTAGAATATCCATACAGAGAAGTGTACATATGGCCCAAGAAGTCTCCCTCATGTACAACTCACTCTCACCACAAGAGTAATCGCTATCTTGATTTCCTACAGTGTAGTTTGCCCTTTTTTTAACTTTATTTATTTTTTTATTATTAGTTTCTGCTTTATAACAAAGTGAATCAGTCATACATATACATCTGTTCCCACATCCCTTCCCTCATGCATCTCCCTCCCTCCCACCCTCCCCATCCCACCCCTCCAGGCGGTCACAAAGCACCGAGCTGATCTCCCTGTGCTCTGCAGCTGCTTCCCACTATCTATCTACCTTACGTTTGGTAGTGTATATATGTCCATGCCTCTCTTTCGCTTTGTCACAGCTTAGCCTTCCCCCTCCCCATATCCTCAAGTCCATTCTCAAGTAGGTCTGTGTCTTTATTCCCGTTTTACCCCTAGGTTCTTCATGACATTTTTTTTTTAATTCCGTATATATGTGTTAGCATACGGTATTTGTCTTTCTCTTTCTGACTTACTTCACTCTGTATGACAGACTCTAGGTCTATCCACCTCATTACAAATAACTCAATTTCATTTCTTTTTATGGCTGAGTAATATTCCATTGTATATATGTGCCACATCTTCTTTATCCATTCATCCGATGATGGACACTTAGGTTGTTTCCAGCTCCGGGCTATTGTGAATAGAGCTGCAATGAACATTTTGGTACATGTCTCTTTTTGAATTATGGTTTTCTCAGGGTATATGCCTAGTAGTGGGATTGCTTGGTCATATGGTAGTTCTATTTTTGGTTTTTTAAGGAACCTCCATACTGTTCTCCATAGTGGCTGTACCAATTCACATTCCCACCAGCAGTGCAAGAGTGTTCCCTTTTCTCCAAACCCTCTCCAGCATTTATTGTTTCTAGATTTCTTGATGATGGCCATTCTGACTGGTGTGAGATGATATCTCATTGTAGTTTTGATTTGCATTTCCCTAATGATTAATGATGTTGAGCATTCTTTCATGTGTTTGTTGGCAGTCTGTATATCTTCTTTGGAGAAATGCCTATTTAAGTCTTCTGCCCATTTTTGGATTGGGTTGTTTGTTTTTTTGCTATTGAGCTGCATGAGCTGTTTATAAATTTTGGAGATTAATCCTTTGTCAGTTGCTTCATTTGCAAATATTTTCTCCCATTCTGAGGGTTGTCTTTTGGTCTTGTTTATGGTTTCCTTTGCTGTGCAAAAGCTTTGAAGTTTCATTAGGTCCCATTTGTTTATCTTTGTTTTTATTTCCATTTCTCTAGGAGGTGGGTCCAAAAGGATCTTGCTGTGATTTATGTCATAGAGTGTTCTACCTATGTTTTCCTCTAAGAGTTTGATAGTTTCTGGCCTTACGTTTAAGTCTTTAATCCATTTTGAGCTTATTTTTGTGTATGGTGTTAGGGAATGATCTAATCTCAAACTTTTACATGTCCCTGTCCAGTTTTCCCAGCACCACTTATTGAAGAGGCTGTCCTTTCTCCACTGTACATTCCTGCCTCCTTTATCAAAGATAAGTTGGCCATATGTGTGTGGGTTTATCTCTGGGCTTTCTATCCTGATCCACTGATCTATCTTTCTGTTTTTATGCCAGTACCACACTGTCTTGATTACTGTAGCTTTGTAGTATAGTCTGAAGTCAGGGAGCCTGATTCCGCCAGCTCCGTTTTTTGTTCTCAAGATTGCTTTGGCTCTTCGGGGTCTTTTGTTTTTCCAAACAAATTTTGAAATTTTTTGTTCTAGTTCTGTGAAAAATGCCAGTGGTAGTTTGATAGGGATTGCATTGAATCTGTAGATTGCTTTGGGTAGTAGAGTCATTTTCACAATATTGATTCTTCCAATCCAGGAGCATGGTATATCTCTCCATCTATTTGTATCATCTTTAATTTCTTTCATCAGTGTCTTATAATTTTCTGCATACAGGTCTTTTGTCTCCTTAGGTAGGTTTATTCCTAGGTATTTTATTCTTTTTGTTGCAATGGTAAATGGGAGTGTTTTCTTGATTTCATTTTCAGATTTTTCATCATTGGTGTACAGGAATGCCAGAGATTTCTGTGCGTTAATTTTGTATCCTGCTACTTTACCAAATTCATTGATTAGCTCTAGTAGTTTTTCGGTAGCATCTTTAGGATTCTCTATGTATAGTATCATGTCATCTGCAAACAGTGACAGCTTTACTTCTTCTTTTCCAATTTGGATTCCTTTTATTTCCTTTTCTTCTCTGATTGCTGTGGCTAAAACTTCCAAAACTATGTTGAATAAGAGTGGTGAGAGTGGGCAGCCTTGTCTTGTTCCTGATCTTAGTGGAAATGGTTTCAGTTTTTCACCATTGAGGACAATGTTGGCTGTGGGTTTGTCATATATGGCCTTTATTATGTTGAGGAAAGTTCCCTCTATGCCTACTTTCTGCAGGGTTTTTATCATAAATGGGTGTTGAATTTTGTCGAAAGCTTTCTCTGCATCTATTGAGATGATCATATGGTTTTTCTCCTTCAACTTGTTAATATGGTGTATCACATTGATTGATTTGCATATATTGAAGAATCCTTGCATTCCTGGAATAAACCCCACTTGATCATGGTGTATGATCCTTTTAATGTGCTGTTGGATTCTGTTTGCTAGTATTTTGTTGAGGATTTTTGCATCTATGTTCATCAGTGATATTGGCCTGTAGTTTTCTTTCTTTGTGACATCCTTGCCTGGTTTTGGTATCAAGGTGATGGTGGCCTCGTAGAATGAGTTTGGGAGTGTTCCTTCCTCTGATATTGTTTGGAAGAGTTTGAGAAGGATGGGTGTTAGCTCTTCTCTAAATGTTTGATAGAATTCGCCTGTGAAGCCATCTGGTCCTGGGCTTTTGTTTGATGGAGGATTTTTTATCACAGTTTCAATTTCAGTGCTTGTGATTGGTCTATTCATATTTTCTATTTCTTCCTGATTCAGTCTTGGCAGGTTGTGCATTTCTAAGAATTTGTCCATTTCTTCCAGGTTGTCCATTTTATTGGCATAGAGTTGCTTATAGTAATCTCTCATGATCTTTTGTATTTCTGCAGTGTCAGTTGTTACTTCTCCTTTTTCATTTCTAATTCTATTGATTTGAGTCTTCTCCCTGTTTTTTCTTGATGAGTCTGGCTAATGGTTTGTCAATTTTGTTTATCTTCTCAAAGAACCAGCTTTTAGTTTGGTTGATCTTTGCTATCATTTCCTTCATTTCTTTTTCATTTATTTCTGATCTGATCTTTATGATTTCTTTCCTTCTGCTAACTTTGGGGGTTTTTTGTTCTTCTTTCTCTAATTGCTTTAGGTGCAGGGTCAGGTTGTTTACTCGAAATGTTTCCTGTTTCTTAAGGTGGGATTGTATTGCTATAAACTTCCCCCTTAGAACTGCTTTTGCTGCGTCCCATAGGTTTTGGGTCGTCGTGTCTCCATTGTCATTTGTTTCAAGGTATTTTTAAATTTCCTCTTTGATTTCTTCAGTGATCACTTCGTTATTGAGTAGTGTATTGTTTAGCCTCCATGTGTTTGTATTTTTTACAGATCTTTTCCTGTAATTGATATCTAGTCTCAGAGCATTGTGGTTGGAAAAGATACTTGATACAATTTCAATTTTCTTAAGTTTACCAAGGCTTGATTTGTGACCCAAGATATGATCTATCCTGGAGAATGTTCCATGAGCACTTGAGAAAAATGTGTATTCTGTTGTTTTTGGATGGAATGTCCTATAAATATCAACTAAGTCCATCTTGTTTAATGTATCATTTAAAGCTTGTGTTTCCTTATTTATTTTCATTTTGGATGATCTGTCCATTGGTGAAAGTGGGGTGTTAAAGTCCCCTACTATGATTGTGTTACTGTCGATTTCCCCTTTTATGGCTGTTAGTATTTGCCTTTTGTATTGAGGTGCTCCTATGTTGGGTGCATAAATATTTACAATTGTTATATCTTCTTCTTGGATCGATCCCTTTATCGTTATGTAGTGTCCTTCTTTGTCTCTTCTAATAGTCTTTATTTTAAAGTCTATTTTGTCTGATATAAGAATTGCTACTCCAGCTTTCTTTTGATTTCCATTTGCATGGAATATCTTTTTCCATCCCGTTACTTTCAATCTGTATGTGTCTCTAGGTCTGAAGTGGGTCTCTTGTAGACAGCATATATATGGGTCTTGTTTTTGTATCCATTCAGCCACTCTGTGTCTTTTGGTGGGAGCATTTAGTCCATTTACATTTAAGGTAATTATTGATATGTATGTTCCTATTCCCATTTCCTTAATTGCTTTGGGTTCATTATTGTAGGTATATTCCTTCTGTTGTGTTTCTTGCCTAGAGAAGTTCCTTTAGCATTTGTTGTAAAGCTGGTTTGGTGGTGCTGAACTCTCTCAGCTTTTGCTTGTCTGTAAAGGTTTTAATTTCTCCATCAAATCTGAATGAGATCCTTGCTGGGTAGAGTAATCTTGGTTGCAGGTTTCTCTCCTTCATCACTTTAATTATGTCCTGCCACTCCCTTCTGGCTTGTAGAGTTTCTGCTGAGAGATCAGCTGTTATCCTGATGGGGATTCCCTTGTATGTTATTTGTTGTTTTTCCCTTGCTGGTTTTAATATGATTTCTTTGTGTTTAATTTTTGACAGTTTGATTAATATGTGTCTTGGCGTATTTCTCCTTGGATTTATTCTGTATGGGACTCTCTGTGCCTCCTGGACTTGATTAACTATTTCCTTTCCCAGATTAGGGAAGTTTTCAACTATAATCTCTTCAAATATTTTCTCAGTCCCTTTCTTTTTCTCTTCTTCTTCTGGAACCCCTATAATTCGAATGTTGGTGCGTTTAATGTTGTCCCAGAGGTCTCTGAGACTGTCCTCTGTTCTTTTTATTCTTTTTTCTTTATTTTGCTCTGCATCAGTTATTTCCACTATTTTATCTTCCCCCTCACTTTTCCGTTCTTCTGCCTCTGTTATTCTGCTATTGATCCCATCTAGAGTATTTTTCATTTCATTTATTGTGTTTTTAATCGATGCTTGATTCATCTTTAGTTCTTCTAGGTCCTTGTTAACTGTTTCTTGCATTTTGTCTATTCTATTTCCAAGATTATGGATCTTGGAAATAGAATCTTGGATCAGCTTTACTATCATTATTCTGAATTCTTTTTCAGGTAGACTGCCTATTACCTCTTCATTTGTTAGGTCTGGTAGGTTTTTATCTTGCTCCTTTACCTGCTGTGTGTTTTTCTGTCTTCTCATTTTGCTTATGTTACTGTGTTTGGGGTCTCCTTTTTGCAGGCTGCAGATTCGTAGTTCCCATTGTTTTTGGTGTCTGTCCCCAGTGGCTAAGGTTGTTTCAGTAGGTTGTGTAGGCTTCCTGGTGGGGGGGACTAATGCCTGTGTTCTGGTGGTTGAGGCTCGATCTTGTCTTTCTGGTGGACAGGTCCACGTCTGGTGGTGTGTTTTGGGGTGCCTATGGCCTTATTATGTTTTTAGGTAGCCTCTCTGCTACTGGGTGGGTTTGTGTTCCTGCCTTGCTAGTTGTTTGGCATAGGGTGACCAGCACTGTAGCTTGCTGGTCGTTGACTGAAGCTGGGTGCTGGTGTTGAGATGGAGATCTCTGGGAGATTTTCGCTGCTTGATATTATGTGGAGCTGGGAGGTCTCTTGTGGACCAGTGTCCTGAAGTTGGCTCTCCCACTTCAGAGGCACAGCACTGACTCCTGGCTGCAGCACCAAGAGCCTTTCATCCACCCGGCTCAGAATAACAGGGAGAAAAAGTAGAAAGAAAGAATTAGTAGAAGAAAGAAAGAGAGAGGGAAAGAAAGGAAGAAGGGAAGAAAGGAAGGAAAGACGGAAGAAAGAAAGAAAGGAGGGAGGGAGGAAGGATGGAAAGAAAGGAGGGAGGGAGGAATGAAAGCAAAAGGAAGAGTGAATGGAAGAAGGGAGGGAGGGAGGAAGGAAAGAAAGAAAGACAGGAGGGAGGGAGGGAGGAAGGAAAGAAAAGAAAGAAAGGAGGAGCGGAGGGAGGGAGGGAGGAAGGGAAGGTAGGAAAAAAAGAAAGAGCAGGTAAAGTAAAATAGAATAAAGTATGAAATATAGTAGCATTATTAAAATTAAAAAGTAATTATTGAAAAAAAAAACGGACCGATAGAACCCTGGGACATATGGTGGAAGCAAAGCTATACAGAGAGAATCTTACACAGAAGATTACACATACACATTCACAAAAAGAGAGCAGGGGGAAAAATCAAAAATCTTGCTCTCCAAGTCCACCTCCTCAATTTGGGATAATTCATTGTAAAAAAAGGAAAAGGGCGAGGAGTCTGAAATCTTGCTCTCTAAGTCCACCTCCTTAATTTGGGATAATTCGTTGTAAAAAGAGGAAAAGGAGGGAAAGTCTTAAATCTTGTCCTCAAAGTCCACTTCCTCAATTTGGGATGATTCACTGTCCATTCATGCACTCCACAGACACAGGGCACATCAAATGGACCGTGGAGCTTTAATCCGCTGCCTCCGAGGCTGCACAGAGAGATTTCCCTGTCTCTGCTCTCACAGCTCCCGGGTCTCAGCCTTGGACCTGGCCCCGCCTCTGCGCGTAGGTCGCCGGAGGGCGTCCGTTCTTCGCTCAGACAGGACGGGTTTAAAGGAGCCGCTGATTCGGGGGCTCTGGCTCACTCAGGCAGAGGGGAGGGAGGGGCGCGCAGTGTGGGGCGGGCCTGCGGCGGCAGAGGCCGGCGTGACGTTGCAGCAGCCCTTGGCGCTCCGTGCGCTTTCCCGGGAAAGCTGTCCCCGGGTCCCGGGACCCCGGCAGTGGCGGGGTGCACAGGCCCCCCGGAAGGCGGGGCGGACAGTGACCCGCACTCGCACACAGGCCCGGCGGCGGCGGCGGCGGCGTCGTCGTCGTCGTCGTCGTCGTCGTCGTCGTCGTCTCACGCCCGTCTCCGAGGTCCGCGCCTTACCCGCGGCTCGCGCCTGTCTCCGGCGCTTCCCCAAGCAGCCCTCTTAATGCCCTCTCCTCGCGCACCAGGAAACAAAAGGGAAAAAAGTCTCTTGCCTCTTCGGCAGCTCCAGACCCTTTCCCCGGACTCCCTCCGGGCTAGCCGTGGTGCACTAACCCCTTCAGGCTCTCTTCCTGCCGCCAGCCCCAGTCCTCTCCCTGCGCTCCGACTGAAAGCCGATACCCAAACCTCAGCTCCCAGCCCCGCCCGCGCCGGCGGCCGAGCAGACAAGCCTCTCGGGCTGGTGTGTGCCTGAGGGCACCGATCCTCTGTGCCGGAATCTCTCCGCTTTGCCCTCCGCACCCCTGTTGCTGTGCTCTCCTCCGCTACTCCGAAGCTTTCCCCCTCCGCCACCTGCAGTCTCCGCCCGCGAAGGGGCTTGCAGTGTGTAGAAACCTTCCCTCCTTCACGGCTCCCTCCCACTGGTGCAGGTCCTGTCCCTATCCTATTGTCTCTGTTTATTCTTTTTTTCTTTTGCCCTACCCAGGTATGTGGGGAGTTTCTTGCCTTTTGGGGGGTCTGAGGTCTTCTGTCAGCGTTCAGTAGGTGTTCTGTAGGAGTTGTTCCACGTGTAGATGAATTTCTGATGTATCTGTGGGGAGGAAGGTGATCTCCGCGTCTTACTCTTCCGCCATCTTCCTCCGGGTCCGCCTTTTTTTTAACTTTAAATGTTCATGTTTGTGAGGTTTGTCCATAGTTTTGTATGTAATTGTGCATTGTTCATGCTCATTACTGTGTAGTATTCCAGTGCATGAATGACTGTGATTGATTTATCTGCTCTACTGGTGATGGGCAGTTGAGTGGCTACTAGTTGGAGTCCATTCTGGATGGTGCTGCTGTGAGCATTCTAGTACATCTTTGGATGAATACATGGATGCATTTCTGTTAGATAGATACTCAGGAGCAAAACTGTTGGGTCATAGAATATGCAGGTGTGTTCAGTTTCTATAGATGCTGACAGGCTTCCTCAGTGGGTGCACTGGATCACACTCCTGCCAACAGGGTATGAGTCTTCCATTGTTTCTATGTCCTCACTAATGCTTGGTTTTCTTCATCTCTTTTTCATTTTAGCTATTCTGATGGGTGTGGGTTATAGGCCTTTTAAACTTTTCCGAAGAGAAAGATTTATGTATTTTATCTCTATTTGTAGCAGAAAACCAGAAGTCTCATATGACAGTTTTGTGATTAATAAAAATTTGTACCTGCTGTAAAATTTTCTATTTTGCACACTTTTTGTCCATAATTCTTTGAAATTACGACTCATCTTGGGAGCTGCCTTTTGCTAAGCCAGTTTGAATACTTTAACTAGCTAATCCTCCTTCCCACCTCCTGGGAGGTGTCTGCATCACCCCCTTTCTAATGAAAATGTGGGTCCACCCACTCAAGAGTCCTTCCCTGTTGGTCTTTGCTGCCTCATTATCTTCCTGATGCTTTCACTTTTCAGGCCATTTTCCTGCTTAATCTCCACCATGCTTTTGAAACCTCTTCCCCCACACCCCCCACCCCACACCCCCGTCCCGCCCCACCAAAGCCACAAGCATTTCTTTCATTTTCTTTTCAGTATGCCTTCATCCTTTTTCAGAATGTCCTTGCGAGGATGCTCAGGTTAGTTTGCATTGTTACATAGTCTCCTTTGCTTCTAAACATTAATTTGTCCTTAGAGGTGATATAACGGTTAAGAGTGATTAAGAGTGTGGGCTCTGAGGTCAAGTGCCAGCTCTTCAATCTTGTGCAAATCACATAACTACTGTAAATGTCAGTCTCTGCATCCATAAAATGGAGGAAGTAATATTAACTCTCTCTTAGGGTTGTTGTAGATTAAATGAGATGTTAGCCTCATAGCTGGCACATACTACTATCCAATGAATGTTACTATTAATCAAATCATATCTTGAATTCCTGTAACTTATACCGTACGGAATTTCCTTTTCCTTCCCTTCATTCTTCCTTTATCCTTTTCTTTCTTTTTTTTCCTTCCTTCCTCAAATATTTATGAAAGTCTGCCGTGTGCCTGATCTTGTGCCCAGAACTGGGATACAGTGGTAAGCAAAGCAATCATGTTCCCTGCCCTCAAAGAGAACATAATTTAGTTTGGGTAATAGGAAATCAGATGTTCATACTAATACATCATTACAAGCTATGATATGTATCTAGGAAGAAAGGCATGGGTTCTTGGGTAGTGCCTAACAGGAAGATGTGATCTAATCAGATGCCCTGAGAAAGAGGCTTTTGGTCTAATGGGAGGAATTTTAAGTAGACACCCCACCATTGTCAAGAAGTATATTGTTAAGGGATTATTTGCTCTTTCAATAATTACCCTTTTTTTTTTTCGAGAAGGCTGTGTTGTAGACTGCTTACCTGGTGCCCCCCAGTAAACCGTGTATCCCGGTATTCCTACCCTTATGCAATCCCTTCCCACACTGACTGTGGATTTGGTCTTGTCTTGGCCAGTGGGATGTTAGCAAGCATGACACCAGAGGAAACTCCCTCTTTTTTTTTTTCTTTTTCTTTTTAAGTTTTATTTTATTGTGGTATGAACACTTAACATGAGATCTAACAACTTAATAAAATTTTATGTGTACAGTGTGTTATTATTGACTCTAGGTACTATATTGAGTAACAAATCTCTAGAGCTTATTCTTCTTGCATAACTGAAACTTTATGCCTATTGATTAGTAACTCCCCATTTTCCCCTGCCACCAGCCCTGGGCAACCACCATTCTACTCTTTAATTATATGAATTTAACTTTTTTAGATACTTGATATAAGCGAAATCTGCAGTATTTGTTTTTCTGTGACTAGCTTATTTCACTTAGTATAATGTCCTCAAGATTCATCCATGTTGTTACATATTGCAGAATTTCTTAGAAACTCCCTCTTGAAGGCTTGGACCACCATGAAAGAAGTTAGACTATCCTGCTGGAGGGTTCATGTGGAGAGATGCCCTGGAGTCAGTGAGACTATATGGAAAGTGAAAGAGAGACAGAAGTCCAGCCAGCCCCGAGGGGTTCTAGCCAAGGTACCAGAATGTGAGCAAAGCCATCTTGGCTTCTCTGTTCTCCAATCAATCAAGCTGCCCCAGCCAATAGCCCATGGAGCAGAACCATCCCTGCTGTGCCTCGCCTGAACAGTAGAATCCTGACCAATGAATGGTCACTGTTCTTTCAAGCCACTAAGTTTGGGGATGGTTTGTTAAACAGCAATAGATACCTGAAACATCCTGCTTATTTATCCTCCCTGACTTGGGCACTTCCTGTATTTCAGATGGGACAGAATGGAATCAGTGCCTTCCCTCATGTAGCCCAGTCAGACTCGGGTTTTTTTTTTTTTTTTTTTTTTTTTTTTGCGATATGCGGGCCTCTCACTGTTGTGGCCTCTCCCGTTGCGGAGCACAGGCTCCGGACACGCAGGCCCAGCGGCCATGGCTCACGGGCCCAGCCGCTCCGCGGCATATGGGATCCTCCCAGACCGGGGCACGAACCCGTATCCCCTGCATCGGCAGGCGGACTCTCAACCACTGCGCCACCAGGGAGGCCCCAGACTCGGGTTTTAACCTCAAATCCATGAACTCCTTGAAATTGTATTACCCATTGTGCATATGTTGTATTTTGTCCTGGGGAGAGGACTCTTGGCTTTCAGTATACTAAAAGCAGCGGTCCCCAACCTTTTTGGCACCAGGGACCAGTTTCATGGAAGACAATTTTTCCATGGAAGGGGGGTAGGGCAGGGATGGTTTCAGGATGATCCAAGTGCATTACATTTATTGTGCGCTTTATTTCTATTATTACATTGTAATATGTGATGAAATAATTATACAACTCACCATAATGCTGACAGGAGGCGGAGCTCAGGTGGTAATGCGAGCCATGGGAAGTAGCTATAAATACAGATGAAGCTTCGCTTGTTCCCCCGCAGCTCACCTCCTGCTGTGTGGCCCGGTTCCTAACAGGCCACGGACCGGTAGTGGTCCATGGCCCAGGGGTTGGGGACCCCTGCTTTAAAGGATCTGTGATTTCTCAAAATAAATAACAAGTGTTTCAGAAGAAAAAAAAAAAACACATAATATTTTCTACAAAAAAGAAATTTTGCATAAAGTGCTCTGTGGGAACAAAGCTGTGATTAATTATGCTAATTAGAATTGGGGTAATTGCCACAGTGGAAGGAATATAACTTCATCTCCTTCAATAAAATTGAGCCTTGAACCCATATGCCAAATAATTTGTTTTTTCTCTTGCATTACACAGAGTTCATTGTACCCCTGATGTTTTAAGATGGGCCAATGTCCTCACACTTTCCCTAAAGAAAAATAAGAAATAACTAAATAACAGATATTACAGTCAGTCATAAAAACTGAGGATCAGGTTTGTGTCCAGCATTTGTAGGGTCAAGGACAGGAGTAAAAATGGAGGCTTGCAAACTATGGCTGAATATTTAAAGTTATAAATTAAGCCGACAAACTCTTAAATAATAAAATATGTTCTAATTTCCTACCTTGTCAATTATAGCTTCAAGTGTAGAATTCTCAGAGTTCTCTCCTGGCATGTGGTGGTGTGGAGAGGGATGCCCGGGTTCCCTGGGCCAGTACCTGACCTGTCCGTCTTCTCTTCCTGGCCCCAGCTCTGTCCTGCACAGGACTCTCAATCCACTTGTCCATGCTCTGTTTCTATCTCTCCCACAAGCAGGCATCTCTTTGGACCTCCTCAAGTCTAGGAGTGCACAGAGAAGCAGCATAGTTCACCCTCAGAAGGGTGGCCCCTTCCCTATGATGGATCCAGAGAAAGGATCCATGCAAATCCTGGAAGTGGACTGTGGACCCTTTGGGTAGGGAATTTGAAAATCTCAGATATCTGGTGAATAATCTAGAAGGAGGTGTGGGGATCTAAGTAGGTAGGTCCCCTTGGCCTCACAGATTCCTTGCCCCCATGATGAGGGGTATAGCCAGAAGGGGAGCAGAATGGATCCTCCTAAGGCTGTGCTACCCAGTATGGTAGCCGCTAACCACATGTGGTTTTGAGCACTTGCAATGTGACTAGTCCAGATGGAGATCTGCTGAACAAGTTGATTAGAAAGTGCATATTGGATTTTGAAGACGTAGTACAAGGAAAAAAAGAATGTAACATATCTCATTAAATGTATTACAGTTGTTTCTTTTGCCCTTTAAAAAAATGTGGTTACAGAAAACTTTTCATGATCTGCATGGTTTGCATTTGTAGCTTTCTTGGACCATGCAGCTCTAAAGCATAGCTCCCAGGGCAGCAGCCCCTGTTGTCTTGGTATAAGGGTGTCACCATTGGTAATGCTCTTGATAGCTCTCTTCTTCCTCTCACAGACCCACCCACTCTCACACAACTCAACCTTCTTTGGATGGATCTTATCTCCGAGATTCTGACTTGTGGACTCATGTCCAGACTTTGGTGCACAACTCTGGACTCCTACCCTGGGATTTAACAACCTTCCTGACTTTCCCCATGTTGACTCTCCAGCACTTGTTTCCGACTTACTTCTCCTTTTGCCCTATCCCCCATCCCTCTTCCCTTTGTCTTGAGTGAGGGTCCTTGTTCCCATCTCCAGAACCACGGAGACCCAGTGCCCCTTGGGTATTACCCAGCCCATCGCTGGCTTTCCTTACGCGTGAGATCCCATATGCTCCTCGACTCTTTGGGGTTCATTTAGGGTCTTGACTGTCTTAGATATTTGCTATAATGACTTGGGTTTGATGGGTTTTAGCTTCATCTCTTAATCCTCTCAAAAAACATATTTGCATTTTTGCTTTCAAGTATTTCCCCAAGGATAGAATCCAGGGGCAGGCCCATGAAGAGGGCAAACTCTAGATTGTCCTTAAAGACCTTATAAATCCTTCTATTTGCAGTCCACTTGAAAAATAGTTTTTTGAGTTCCAGTCACTGTTCTTCTAAACCTGAGGGTGCATTAGTGAGTAAAAATGGAGAAGTTCCCTTTGATAAAGGAATTAAGAGCCAAGGAATCACAACAGCATCCACTATCGCAGAGGAGTGTTTGGTGCTCTAGGTGAGAGGGTGAGGTGGGTGAGAGAAGTCAATAAATTACTGAAAATGTAAATGGTTTCTTCAGACCCTTAATGAGGATTAGTGCTTATATGAAGAGGAGGGAAGCACAAAGTCACTGGTGACATCTTGGTGACATGTTGGAGTCCTGGCCTTGCCTCTCTCATGAAGGGACTTTTCCCTGCCTAACACGCTTGCCATAAGTAGGATGCAAATTTTTGGCCTTGCAGCAGTTCCGGAGCATGCGGAACTGGATTCCTCGACTCGGTAAAAGACCACATTGCTACCTTGTGGATATTTGGGACTATTCTCTGTCACAGGGGTAATATTTTGACATATTGTCCTGTGCAATTATTCTTTTTAGAAATCATTTTCCCTACAGGGCTTGCATTTCTAAAACTAGAGAAGCTGGGTTTGATTGTCCCAGAGAAAGGAAGATACAAAACTACTCAGAGTAAGATAAAAGTTGAATTCTTAGCTTTGGGGATTCTAAATAGATGCTATTGAGTCTATGATGAGACAAGGATCTCAAAAGTCAAGTGAAAAAACCAGGCTGTTGAAAAATGAAAGTAAATATGCTGTTTGTTCTCCTTAGGAGACCTGAGAGTTTGCCCTTAAACAGTAAATTGGGTAAAAGATTCACAAGGTGATGGGAGTTGGTGAATTCTTACTTATGCTTCAAGGCTACACTCCCAGACCCCGATGTGAGTGACTCTGAAGTAGGGACCCAATATTATTACTCTCGTGATGCCCCTGAGCATGGGCCTATATTCTGAAAAAAGGCTTTGGTCCTTCAAGCAGGGCTCATGTTTTATTTTGGTATCTCCAGCTCTAGCACAGCATTGGAAGAGTATTGATACTCAATAAATGTTATATTAAGTGAATGAATGATGGAGCCAACTCTCCTTTATTCTACAGAGTAGAGAGAAAACAGCCAGAGACAGGGTTGATAAAATGCAAGGCCATGAGGATATGCCTTCTCAATCAGTAATCAGTATTTCAAAACACTATTTATGGAAGTAATAAGGATTGTCCTGAGCTTTTGGGTGGCCACCCTAAGAAATTTCCATGTATCAAATGAAAAGTAATCATTGAGCCCTACCATGTGTCAGATGAAATAGGGCAATGGGCCCAACGTGGGGTTCTAATCCCTTCTCTGGCACTGACTAGTTATGTGACCATGAAAATTATTTTTTTCAATGGGAGACACCTTGGTGCCCATCCTATCTGACTTCCTCACTTTCAGGTGAGCAGACTGAGTGGTTTGTTAAAGGTAATACACAAGGCACTGGCTGAGGTGGTAGACCATCTCTCCCGACTGAGGTGACCAGCTATTTAACCAACAGGGTGTGGACCATGGTGCTTATACTGGCTGCCGAGAGAGGGGTTACAGCATGATTGAAACCAGGCATCATGGGCAAACTTTGGCTCCAAGACAGGAGACAAGTATGAAACAGGGAAATGCAGAGAAATGACGGCCTTGACCAAGGTGTCTGGACAAAAGGTGCTGAGAGAGGTGCCACCATCACATACCTGAAAGGAAGCAAAACCATGAATGAGCAAAGATAGATACGGGAGCTCCAGGAGGAGAGTCAGGCAACTTGGGTGGATTCTAAGAGTCCAGATTCAGTGCTGACCTTCCAACTCACCCTGCAACAACATCTTAAAAATGGCAGCCACAACCTAACAGTGCCTACGTAACAACTCTTGCAAAACGTGATGACAGGGCCTGTCAATGGTATTTACGGGTCTTAAGTTGCTGGCTCAGCCTGCCCATCTGTTCAGAAAACCCTGCCCTTTACATAGAGCTCAATCACTTTGTCATTTTCTTAAAGGCAGAGACTGTCTTCCAATTCCAGTTACACTCAGTACCCTGCATGATGCTGGGCACAGAATAATAGGGTTTGGTATTCGCCAGGTTGGAGAGACTCTGCTGGGTAACAAGCCCTGAAATCTCAGAGGCTTCACACAGCAAGGAGTAGTTTCTCTCTTGTGCAAGGTCTGATGTACTGGCAGAGGCTCTCCTCAAAGCAGACACTCAGGTGTCCAGGCTCCGTGCCCTAGAGGCTCCATTTCAACACATGGTCTCCATGGTACCTTCCCAAGAGGAAGAGAGGCATGGAAGAGGGACACTGGCACTTAACTGCCTTAGCCCAGGAGTACTCGTGTTGCTTTAGTGCAAAATCCTAGTCACGTGGCCCAAACTGACTGCAGGAGAGGCTTCAAAGCACAGGTAGCCTTTGGTTAGAGCTTAGTGTCTTTGCCTCAGTGCCACAAAGCTGGGTGGCTGATGGATGCAACACACATGCCAACCCAGCACAAGTGGAGCAGGCAGAGGTCAAGGTCCAGCTGTGTCGCTTACTTGCCCTGTGACCTTGGATACTTCCCTTAGCCTCTTTGTCTTGGTTTTCTCACCTATAAAGTGAATATAATAATAATATCATCTATTTTCAGGGTTGTTTGGAAGACTCATTGAGATGGTAAATGTGAATAGGGCTTTGTAAAATGTCAGAGACTATTAGAACTTTTATAGGTTTTTTTTTTCTCTTTCTTTTTTCCTCCAGGGCACTTTGTAACTGATATAATCTTACATCACAGTACATGTGAGCTACAGAACTTGTCCATGAATAAGGATAGTTTAAAGAGGACCGGGTCCTGTTTATTATTAATTTTTCTGTGTCTTCACTGCCTTCCAGGAATCCCAGCATATAAGGATACTTAACAAGCATCTTCTAATTGGATGAGTGGTTGAGCACATGAATTTTAAGCCTCACCAACGCAGTAAAGAGAGGGAATATACTCAAGCCCTCTGGTACATTTCTGACTTACATGTAAATCTCTGAGGGCTCTACCCTAGCATCCCACATGGACTGAGCATCATTCGTTCCCTTTTTCCATCCAACCATCCCACGATCTCTCCTCCTCTCCTCCATAAACTCTCTCCCTACTGCAGTGACCAGAATCATAAAATGCAATAATACATTCTTGGCTGTGTTTTCTCTGTCTCCAACCCAAACAATCATCCTTGCTCCTCTGCTAGGCTGGAACAACTCTAATAGTCACAGTCACAGGAACACCAGTAATAGCAGTGACTGTTGACCAAGCACAACTCTGCCAGGCACTATGCCAACTATGTGATGTCCATTACATCTGTTAATCCTCTCGGCAAGCTTGGGAGTGAGACCTTCTTTCTATCTTAGCGATGAGAGGATTGGTAAGGTGATGGTAGGGCTATAATTTAAACCCAGGTGCATCTGATTCCAAAACTTTGGCTCTGAACAGTTTTTCAGTATTGCCCCTTTCAGAGTAAGCCGTGATCCCCCTTCCAAACCAAGATGCTGAAACTATTTTGTATCTAAACTCATTGTAATTGTTTTCATTGTAAGCTTCTTTTTTTCTAAGAACTTCAGTTATATTTTAAGCATTCATGATTGGCTGTTTCAAACATAAAACAGAACGCAGCTGACAAATGTATATAGGAGACGCACAGAATTGGCGAAGAATTGTAGTCTTTTTACTTCCCCTGAAGGTTCATAAATTCATTTAGCCACTTTCCTATTCTAACTCTGTCATTTAGAATGTGCTTTCCATCATGCCTCTTAATCATATGGGTTTTAGTCTATGGCACTCTGAAAACTATTTGCTGGCTCAAGCCACCTGAACTTGGTGGTGTAAATCAACAACTCTTATTTGCTCACAGATTCTGTGGACCAGGAATTTGAACACGACAAAGTAGAGGACTCTTCCCTGCTCCATGATGACTGAGGACTCAGCTGGGGAGACCTGACTGGCTGGGGGTGTCTTGAACATCTGGGGGCTGGGGGTTGGCTAGCTTCCACATTGATTTCCTTACTTGCATGTCTGATGCTCGGGTGAAGGACAGGTTGTCGACCAGCACACCTACACGTGGCCTCTCCGTGTGGCATGGGCTTCCTCACAGCATGGCAGCTGGGTTCCCAGAAAATGTATATTGAGAGCAAGCAGTCTAAGAGCAAGTCTTTTAAGACAATCAGTGGGAGCTGAATGGCCTCTTCCGATCCAGCCTTAGTAGTCACACAGCATCATTTCTGCCTTGTTGTTCTCTTAGTGACAAATGAGTCATAAATCCAATCCGGATTAAAGAGAAGTGGAATTATATTCTACCTCTCAACTGGAGGAGTTTCAAAAAATTTACGGGCTTTAAAAAGAACTGAGCACTTCATATACATATTAATATCCTTTAGAGCAGCTAGGCATATTCAAAGAAGAGAGGACAGGATGGCACAAGCAAACATCAACGAAAGAAAAACTATATAAACTGGCAAATGGATTCATGGCACAATCTTATAAGACAGCAATTGTAGCCATTAAACTTATATGTTCAAATGATATAAAAAGCTAAGGAGAAATGTGTCAGTGTATTATTAAATAGAAAAATGCTGCAGATAGCACGTTGAACCTCTACCTATGCATCACAGACTGTAAGAATCTGAAGTTGTGGGCGATTTCTCTTCTCTTCTGCTTATCACTGCGCATGAATATTTTTACAATAAGCACATGCTTCTTTTGTAATAAGGAAAACAATCAGGAAGAAGGAGAAGCTTGGAAAGACGGAAAGCATCTTCATTACTTTCAAAAGCACCACAAAATGTTTTGGGTTCCGCTATTGTTTCTGCACATGTGTGCGCAGAGCTGGCTTTCTGGAGCCTTGGGGAGCTTGGGTGGTTGGGCAGTCTGAGGGGCCCTGTGACGCTGGAAAGGGCCTAGGAATTGTCATCCTCAAGCCCTGGCTCTGGGGAAGAGGAAGTCGGATGGGGAGTGGCTTGTGCAAGGCCAAACGGCTAGTAAGCGACAGGGCTGGCAGGTGGCACAGGGCTCTTAGTCTCTGGCTGGCTGGATTCTCCTCCACCTGTGGCTGTGAACTGAGAGCAGCAGGGGCTCCTGCGCCAGCACACTGCAAGGAAGACACTTCCACTCCCAGCGGGCGTCTTGCCTGAGGCATTGTGGCTGTTGAGGACTCTTGGGTGCTTCTGGCTCGTGCAAGCAGAGTGTGATTTTATGGAAACTGGACTGGATGTTGTGATAAACTTAGCAGCCACGGGTCACGTCTAATGACTGATGGGAATTTTATGCTGTAAGGAGCTGAACTTGAGAGTGAAGAATGGGAACGAGCTGAACAACAGGGAGCTTCCTCGGTTAAAGGGAAAATGAGGACGATCCAGCGTTAGAGGGGGTTTGGAGCGCGGAGAAGGAACCCCACACTTCGGACATTCTGTTTCTAAAGCTTTCAGGGGACCAGATGGCACTGGTGCCTCTAAAGGCAGCTCAGAAAGGCACCTGACATATTTTCCCTTTGGAATATGAGACAGGTTTTCTACAGAGCCCTGAAAACAGAGTACACGAGTCAACTGTTTTGCCATCAATATTTTCTATTTTTACTTTCAAGTTCCATCCCAATAGGGCAAAAGCCTCATAGATGTTTCTGGCCTTTCATACCTTCTTTTATCACCTGTTAATCTGTTCATAAAGAGGGGTTGCCTAAAGCAGGTGCAGATGGAAATACGAGAGTTGAGTGAGGGGGTTAGGGAGGAGGTGGGCTGAAGGAGCCAGCAAAGCGCAAACACTCACAACCTGGACACAGTAATTCAGAGGGTTTCCTGGACGAGACCACGGCCAGAAATATTTCCAAGGTCATTAGCTATGGAGCAAAGAGTTATGCTGCTACAATGGACAGGACTAAAGGTTGATTTTTTTTCACAATTTTAGTTCAGCTGGAAGTAACATTTTACAGATTGCTTTCATAGTTTTTTCTGGCTATTTTCAGAAAAGATGTCAAAGAATGTTTTTTTCATAAGGTTATAAGCCCATTGGATATGAACAGTTTTCCCTAATTCTTAGACAGTGTCCTTCCGCCAGTTCTGTTTCAGATGCTCTTTTCTGTAGAAAATAATGATACCTCCCTCCTCGTGTTCCTCTTCCTCCCGCAATGGATGCCTCCCATGTGTCTGGCACTTTATGGATATGTTTTTTTTTCAATTTTTACTAGAACTTTGTGAGGGTAGTTATGATTCGTTTGATTTAAAGATGAAGGAGACTGTAGACTAGAGATTCCTAGAGGTTAGGTACTTCGCCAAAGCCAACAGCTACTAACTTATTGAGATGGGTATCAAATCCATGCTGTATGGGGAGATTTTATATCCTGGGGCAGGGAAACTGGCTACTTTTGGTAGTTAGTGCTAGGCTCCCCAGAACACATATAACGTTTCCCAGGAAGAGTTTTGGGTGATGCAGATTACAGGGCCAACGTCTCTCTAGAAGATCATACAGCATTTGTTTTTCTCTGTCTGACTTATTTCAGTTAGCAGAATGCCCTCAAGTTCCATCCATGTTGCTGCAGATGGTAAGGTTTCCTCTTTTTATGGCTGAATAATATTCCACTGAATATATACACCACAACTTCTTTGGCCACTCATCTATCAGTGGACACTTAGGTTGTTTCTACATCTTGGCTATTGTAAATAAAGCTGCTATGAACATAGTTTGGACATCTTTTCAAGTTACTGTTTTCATTTCCTTTAGGTGTATTCCCAGAAGTGGAATTCCTGGATCATATGGTAGTTCTATTTTAATTTTTTGAAGATCCTCCATACTTATCCTCCATAAGATTCTCCACAAGATTTTCCATAGTGGCTGTACCAATTTGCAATCCTGCCAACAGTGCACAAGGGTCCCTTTTCTCCACATTCATGTGAGCATTTGTTATCTCTTATCTTTTTGATGTTGGCCATTCTAACAAGTATGAGGTTATATGTGATTGTGGTTTTAATTTGCACTTTCCTAAATGACTAGTGATGTTGAGCATCTTTTCATGTCCCTGTTGGCCTTTTGTATATCTTCTTTGGAGAAATGTTTATTCAGGTGATTTGCCCATTTTTAAATTGAGTTGTTTTTTGCTATTGAGTTGCATGGGTTCTTTATATATTTTGAATATTAACCCTTTATCAGATACATGATTTGCAAATATTTTTTCACATTCCATTGGTGGTCTTTTCACTTTGTTAATGATTTCTTTTGCTGTGCAGAGTTTTTTAGTCTGATGTAGTCTCACTTGTTTATTTTTTATTTTGTTACTTGTACTTGGTGTCAACCCCCCAAAAAATCATTACTAAGACCCAAGTCAAGGAGCTTTATTCCTATGTTTTCTTCTAGGAGTTCTATGGTTTCAAGTCTTACATTTATCTTTAATCCATTTTGAGTTAATTTTTGAGAGTGGTGTAAGATATGGTCCAGTTTCATTCTTTTACATGTGAATATCCAATTATCCTAGTACCATTTATTGAAAAGACTGTCTATTCTCTATTGAATATTCTTGGCTCCCTTGTCAAATATTAGTTGACTTTATATGCCTGGATTTATTTCTGGGCTCTTGATTCTGTTTCATTGGTCTGTTTGTCTGTTTTTATGCCAGTACATACTGTTTTGATGACTGTATCTTTATGGTATAGCTTGAAACCAGATAGTGTGATACCTCCTGCCCTGTTCTTGTTCAGGATTTCTTTGGCTATTTGGAGTCTCTTGTGGTGCCATATGAATTTTAAAAGTGCTTTTTCTACTTCTGCCTGTAGAATTTTGATAGGGATTGCATTGAATCTATGGATGGCTTTTGGTAGTATTGACATTTTAACAATATCGATTCTTTCAATCCATGAACACAGGATACCTTTCTATTTATTTGTGTCTTCTTTGATATCTTTCATCAAACTGTCTGACATTAATTATAAAGTATTGATTAAGTACACAAATAAGTTCATTAGACAGTTGGCTAAAATATCCTTAAAATATTAAATTGAGTACAAAATAGCAAAAGACACCCAAAGGGCACATTTATAGAATAGTGCAAATTTGGTATTTAAAATACAAGAATAATTCAGAAGTGCCTGCAGGCAAGTTTGTTTAAAAATGATTAAAAAGCCAAATAGATTTCAAAAAAGGATAGATACTGAAAAGGATTCAGAGCAGAATTAAATATCAGATAACTTGCTCATTAGGTGACTAATCATTAAGCAAATAAGCTTTAAGGAGAATTAGCTCAAGACCATAAAGATTCCCTGTGAGCTATGAGTGATCATGGCTAATGCTGTGGGGATTGGGAGTGATGGTTGCATGATGGTGACAAACTCTTCAGAGATCATTTGCTTGTGTGGCAGAATATCAGAATATCCAAATGATGAGAATGACTCTTACATTCTAGGTGTATGATTTTTTCTTGCCACAATTCCAGGTCAGGAGGGCTGATTTGATTGAGGGAAAAAAAGCAATGTATTCTTCCCCAAGTGGGAGAGTCACATGCTGAGCACAGGGGTACTAAAATGGGGAAATGACTGTTTTGGGTTTATATAGAGGCAGCAGGAGAGATGGGGAGATGCTTGGCAGCTGCTGCATGGGACTCTGGGCAGAAAAAAAAAAAAAGCTACCTAAAGATTAGTTTTAAGAGGAATGCCATGCCCTTGGTAATGCCACCCCTTTAAGGAAATCTAGAATAAAGGCAAATGTTATTCTTCAAGCTTCTAAAGGCAGATTTTATTGTTCTTAGATGCTTTGGCAAGCAAAGAGAAACCTCAAGCTTGCCCAGTTATATATTCAGCTTACAATCTGATAGAAGACACACGGGGAGATGTAGGCTAACATTTTGAGCTCTTTTAACTAATTTTCTTTTTGATGCCCAAGGCACTGTGCCAGGTGAGCTAATACAACGTACTACCAAATACCTGTGAGTGGGAAGGGGTTTATGGGGTGCTTTAAGTCAAGGGAACTACAGAACAGAGGGCATACACTGCAGGCCTGAAGATGTGCTATTTCATTATTTTTATTTAATTGAGCCAGAAGACAAAAATCTGAAAATTTCAAATTACAATTGGATTTCCAGTTTCTGGTGAAAAACTGTGGAATATGAGGATGACTTCTCACGTGCCATTGTTCACTGGGTCTGAGCAGAGGCGGTCTCCTTTCAGTGGGGTCTGTGCCCTCCAGCTTGCCACAAGCTTCAGCACTCCTTACTACACTGCCAGGCCTGTGTCACTCTTGGTGCCCCAGTCCCATAGGCTCCACAGTGTTTGAGGAGCCCTGAGCACCAGGAACCTGGCCTTGCCCAGGAGTCATCATGACCAGGCAAAGGAAATACTGAGGATGGGGCACATCTCCCAGATGCCATCTTCTGAGGATACTATACAGTGAGGGAGAAACAAGGACCCCCATGAATGAAACTGGAGTCTGGCAGCTTCACATGGTGACTGTGGGGGAGGAAGCTGGGGAGTATTCGTGGGCATTGAGGGAAGGCAGTGGATTTCATGAAGTGTAAAGCTCCATGGAAGGGAATGATGAAGTGGGTTAAAGCCAGGAAGTAAACACACATAAATATTTGATACAGAGTTCTAAAGCAGCAAGTAGGACAGGGAGAGGACAATAAATAAAGATAAAAAAGATAAAGATGTTCTTGAAATGTATTCAAATCAAGCCAGCCATCTTTGGGAAGGGACCATTACAGGATGAGAATGGGAAATAAGTGATGCATGAGGCTGAGAGCACTGTGCATTGAATTGACATTTTTCCTTGGGTATTTATGAGAACGCTAAGACACTGTCCCTGAATTTAGGCTGCAAGTTCCTCCAAGTATACCTCTTGTGCCTTCTGTGAGTCATAGCAGAAAGCTGGAGAAAGGGAAGGTAGGGCTGGGATTGGCAGAGCAGTAAACCATTGTCGGCATCATACCCCAGTGTGCCATGTGCTGCTGGAGATAACCAGTTCCCTCGAGGAACTGGCTCTGCTGGGGCCGCGTGCTTCGGCAGGTGGTACAGCTGAGTGATTAACCCACGAGGACCCTGAATCCTGTTCCCATGTGCCAAAGAAAGTGAGGCTCCTCTGCAGTCAGGAAACATTCCCAAGAGCCCAACCTGGATGCAAGCAAGCGTCTCTTGAGAGGGCAGCCCCCAGGGAGAGAGCATCTTCCCAAAGGATGCTTGGGCTCTCAGGGTCCAGAATATCGCTCCAAAAAAGGGTAGAGTGAGAAGTGTTCTATGTTCAGTCACTTGGGCAATGGAGAAATCACTTAGAGCAGAGCATATGCCAGTCATAACCACTCAGTTAAAGGAAGAAACTGCTCACAGGACCTTACTAAATGCAGAAGGAATGAAGATGGTTATGCTTATAACTGCTATCACGTCTATTATTTTAATTCTCTGGGCAAAAAACAAAACAAAACAAAAAACCAGGAAGGTTAAAGATAATTTTGGTGAAGATGGCTTCCAGCTATTTACAAGGGGACAGAAAAATGCCTCTCAGTTTTCTGAAATCACACACAACTAAGACTATCCTAAGTCCTGCTGTGTTGAAACCCTTGTTAAGAGAATGACAGGCAATTCATTAATCCATTTATTTACTCTTTCACTTTTTTCAACTTTGTCTTTCCCCTCTCACATTGCTTTCTCCCTCTCTCATCCAATTCAACGAGTCTTGCAGATCTTCTAAATATCTCTAAGTGTTGGTACTTTCTCTCCTGCCCAATGTAGTCTGCACATTTCTCTGCCCTTTAATTCGTTCTTCACATCCCAGCTATTGTCCCCTTTTCAGAATGAATATCTGTTGTGTGAAATCCCCCAAGAACTAAAATGAGCCAAAGAATGGCTCTTTGGATAAAAAAAGACCACAAAACAGAAACAAAACCAAAACTTCTTAACATGTTCTACAACCTTGCTACATGAAGTGTGGTCCCTACTCCTGTTAGAAATGCAGAATCAGTGCCTACATTTTCACAGGATTCCCCAGGTAATTCACAAGTACATTAATGCTTAAGAGGCACTGACCTGCAAGGTTTTGTGTTCTTTGGCCGCTGCCTACCTACCCAGTAAACCTGCCTAATATTTGTGGGTCCCTGAGCAAGAGTAGAAGTGGGGGCCCATAAGCCCATAAGTCCAATGCCTAAATATTTAAAAATACAAAATCAAACTAGCTGTTAAAATATTTTCTACCCTTCTATATTGACAAATACACCTTCATCACAATCTAGAAGGTTGGGTTTCCTTTAGAATTCCTGGACTCTTTGTAGCCCCATATGGTAATATACCAAAGAAGTCTTGAACCCAAATAGACACCCCACCCACCCATCCAACATCTGTCCACAGTCGCACAAACTGGTCCTGTGGCTGTTTTTCAGGACTAGAGGTACCTTCCCAATAACATGATCCACCCTAAGAAATATGGACCCAAGAAAGGTCACTCAGGCCTTGGATGCAAGGTGAGGGTTTCTTTGGAGAAGGAATTCTGTACATCCTGTACCAGAAGAATGGTCTAGAAAGAGAGGAGCATGAAATCTGGGAAAGCAACATCTTTTTAGCCTCAGAAGCTCCTTGCCTCCTGGAGAAAAATAGGGCTGGACTAATCCAATCTTCTAAAGGTGGGTCCTTCTAAAGTCTGGGCCTCTCTTACCTACATTGAAGGTCAATACTACTCTCTGAGCTTCTGTTGAGCTGTGGTCTTCATCCCTCACCGACACAGGCATCCTGGTCTTTTTTCAGTCCTTTGTTCTTACTCACTTCCTCTCTCACCATGTAGGGCCCTTGCATCTGTGGATCCTTCTGCCCAAATAAGTGTTTATTCCTCAAACCGTGTGCTTAATGCCAGGTATCCTTGAGATACCAACTCAAGCATTTTTTTCAAGGGAAGGCTTCTGCAACCTCCCTGATGAAGTCAAATTCCCTAATTTTGGATTGATACAATCACCTGTGTGGCACTTGTCACATTTTTCTATCTATCTATCTATCAATCTATCTATCTATCTGTCTATCTCCCATTTCCCCTTCAAAACCTAAGCTCCGTTAGGGTAGGAACCATGACTGGTTTTACTTTAGCATCAAGCACTGCCCTTTGACACACAATATGTGTTGGTATGTGTTTGTGGAGCGACTGTATGAATTAAAGTGGAATCTTTTTGACAGTGGGAACAATGAAACAGAATATGCAAGGTTTCAATGATTAAGAAGAAAAGGATTGTTCTATACTTTATAAGGACTAGGTCCAGTGGGTCACATTTGCTGTGTAATGTTGACTAGAATGTTTTAGGTGACCTTTTGACAATCTGCAAGATGGATGTAGGGTATTTCTCTGTTTATTCCAGTAAAGACCATTTGTTCTTTTAAACCTCTGTTTTCTAAAATGTCTTACCATTCTTCCTCGGAAAATGTATTACCTGTGCTTTAGCTCCAGGTGTAAAGAAACAAAATTCACTACCTTCTCATTTCTTGCTTGTCTTTTTTAAAGATGTGATTTGAACTGTTTACTTTTGTTTTTCAAACTAGCTTCCCATGGTTTGCCATGTGTATCAGCTTTTGCTACATAACAAACCACCCCAAAACTTAGTGGCTTAAAATATCAACCATTTTATTCAATACTTAGTTCATAATTCTGTGGGTTGGCCAGGAGGTTCTTCTGGACGGGCCAGCTGGTCTGGTCTCTGCTGGACACCATCATGCATCTGTGGTCAGCTGGTGGGTCTTCTGACAGCTGATTGATGTAAGTTGGCATCACTCACATGTCTGATGGTTTGGTGGCTATTGGCTTGGGTGGCTAGGTTTTCCTCTGTGTGATTCTTCATTTTCATCAGGCTAGCTAGGGCTCATTTACATGATGGTCTCAAGGTTTCAACCAGAGAAGACAAGCCTCAATTTACACTCTTTAATCTTCATTTTGTATCACATTTGCTAATGTTCCATTTTTATAAAACATGTCACATGGACAACCAAGGTTAAAGGGGTGGAGAAATAGCCTCCACCTCTTGATTAGAGGAATTGCAAGATTGTGACCACTTTTTCGATCTATGGCACTATGCTTAAACCACGATTTCTCAAGGCAATCCCCAGTTTATTCTATAGGATTGCCCTTCAGAAAGATGCCTTTTTTCTCTTGGCTTTGTCACCCATATATTTAACAACCAATAAAAGAACTAACAATGGCTTTAGCCGTGAAGCTCAAAAGTGACAAGGAATGAATAATGGGAAGGCCTGTGTGTGCCTGGTAGTGTCTAGGACTGATGCTGTGAGCGGGCACCCAGTCCAAGTCCAAGCTGGAAAAGTTCTCAGGACAAGATGGCACCAGCTGAATTTATCCCAAGTGGGCAGCAGGAAGAGAATGGGGGCATCTGTGGTTTCTATCCTGTCCTCCAGGAAACCTGCTATAGACTGTATTTCTGGATGACAGTGAAATCTGCTCTGTCAGATGGAAGCCACTCTGATTCATGTCTTAAGGCTATGAGACTTTGGAAATCTCCTATTTCACGATGTTGCCAGAACTTGATGCATGCAGGGGAAACAATATATCTCGTTTCCAAAAACTCATCTGTGTTGACTTTAATATTGCCTATAACATGATGAGGCCGTATCAGCATAGGACACCACCCTGGACCCAGATAGCCTGAGTTTGAATCTAATTTTTACTACTGATTTGCAGCATGGCTTTTATTAAGTTAGTTAAGCCATCTGTGCCATGCTTCAGTTTCCTCATATACAAGATTCAGGTAATGATAGCATTCACTGCACTGGTTCTTTTGGATAACTCATTGGATAAAGTGAGTACATATATCTAAAACAGGCACATCGTAGGCACTCAATAAATATTAGCTCTTTTAATTTGCCAGTGAAATAGGAGGAAAAAGGTCCATGGTGAATCTCCTTGATGAAATGGATCACTTCTATATTGGACTTGTTTATTCTCCTGTAGTCAAGCTAGATATTGAATTGGCGTTCGTTTCTCCTTTATTCAAGAGACACAATTATGAGTTGGTTCACTTTCTTGCTCGTTAGGAGAGCTAGTAGTAAGTATAGTAAATAATATAGTAAATAATAAATATAGTAAATAAATATAGTAAATAATATAGTAAATAATATTCTTCTAGAATAGAGGGGAAATAACAACTGAATCCACCTATGTGTGGCTTTTTGCCCCCTTAAATATCTTAAATTTTATCACTCCCCAAGCGATCATTAGTTATGATGTTGGCAAAAGGATCACTGGCCCAGGAGCCAAAAGACCTTATTTCTAGATTGGTTCCTGCTGCAGATCAGCAGGGTGGTCTTGGGAAATGTCCTTTGCATCTCTGAATACCTCTTTAAAGTAGAGAAGATGGAAACTCATAGACTGGGAAAATCTATACAAAATGACTGATCTGTATTGGGAGGACCAAAAGTACAAGCTGGTAAGTGGTTGTCTCAAGGGGGTGGCATGACCATTCCATGGCGAATGGTAATACTCGTGGAGGGACATTCTAAGGTGTGATTTATTCTCTCGCTTTCTCTGTACAGAGAGGGAGGTGGGGTTGGTATTGGACTTCCAAAAATAAAAAGTTTTGTGAAATGATAATATGAATTAGGGGCTCACGGTCTGAGATAATTTCACCTAGGAATCTGTAGCGGACTGAGCCTGATAGGCAGCTGCTTCTACCAAGCATCTGGGGCTATTGCCATGCCTGTGTTCAGGACCTTGCTGATGGCAGCATAATTGTGGCTTGTGGAGAGGCCAGTGGTGTGGTCATTCAATAGTATTTATTTCCATAAATATTTATGAAGTGTATACTCTGTTGTGGGCACTGTGTGACAGGGTGACAGACAGAAAACGCTCTGGTTTATGATTTCACAAATGGCCATGAAATACCATGTACCATCCAAAATCTCAGGCATTAGATATGTTAGGACACCAGGTGGAGAGTCTTGAACAAGGACAGTGACTGTAGGGCAGTGGTCTTGACTGAGATTAGTGTCCCTTAACTAGAGCTGAGGTGTCTAGTATGATGAATAAAGATGTATGAGGTATTTGGAGGCTTTCCCAGTTGTACTGCTGCTTGTACAACTGTGAGGCTTTACTTTTCTGGTCTAGGGAGTGCCTAAATGTAGAACTTGTGTTTGGTCTAGAGCAAAGTGTTCCCGTAGGTTGAGGATCCATGCCAGGAGATCAACTTAGAGCCAGATGCCGACAGAATTTTCTGCATATAGTCTGAAGAATGGCCATGATTTCTTAGTGGGAGTCATGAATTCCAGGTCCCTTAACAGAATACAGCCTTTCTAGTTCTTCAGACCAGGCACGTGTTGTATATGGCTGCAGGCCAAGGTGTAGGGAGATGGATCTTCTTTAGTCTTGTGCAGCATGCTGCCGGGTAAGTCCTTAGTTACTCCTAAGGAAAACGTGCAGCTTTCCCCAGACACAACATTTCTATAAGAATAACCGTGTTTTCTGCTACATTTTCCCCTCACCTCCAAGGATAGAGCTTATTACACCAAGTGTGGGTTCTCTATAGTGGGCAACCAAGCCTTAGCCCGACCATGACCTAGGACATTACCAGGAGTGGAGAGTTGAACAGGTTAATTAGGAATTGTCAAAAGAAATGAGTCAGTTGAATCCCCAGGTAATTCTTATGTTCAGTCAAGATCAAGAAATACTTTTTCTGGAAGTGAGGCCCTGAAATCCTTAAAGAACCAGGAAAATCATCATCTACTCAGAGTTGCCAGGGACATCAGCTGGGTAGATTTGGGACTCATTTTGGAGAATGGATCTCCTGGGAGCTTGCTGACTCTTTTGTGAGAAAATCTTTCTTCACATCCCAGCAGGTCAGGAACATTAGAGGCAGAGACCTTACCAGCAGCCTGTCCTATAGCGAAGTTTGTTTAGTGATGTCTCTAGGCTTGGGTATTTAACAGAAAGATAGAGATAGAAGGGTTGCCATTGAGTATGTTTCCAAGCCCATCTATGGAGGGTATAGGCTGAATATCTTTTTTTTAAATTATTATTTATTGTTTGGTAACTTCAGAACCTCAATTCTGAACCTTAAGGTCAAAGCATTTAGAGAAGGTCAAAAGCTCTCATTAAAGAATCTGATAGTTTGTATTTTACTTAAGCCAGTGATTAATTGTGAGAGCTTGGGAAGTACATTAAATGAGGCATTTCTAATCTGAGAAATGGACAAAACAGTACATCCATTTTATGGGTAGTTAGGATGACTAATCATATATGAAACCTTTAAGAAGTACCTGATACAAAGTCCTTGATAAATGAGACTGTTTATTCCTGATCAGGCAACTGAGTGATATAGACTTAAGTGGGCTTGAGTTTTTAATTGGTTAACATAAAAATTGCACAGTACACATTTTCTATGATGCTAAGAGATACTTTGGTATTTTTTCTTTAAACTGCTGCTGTTATCTATAGGTTATGTCTATATAGTGCAGTTAGATTGATTTTTTTCCATTCAGTTCTGCATTTTGTTTTTCAACTGGGCTAATGGGCAATTGAAGAGATATTGATGGAAGTTACTGAGCTTCCTTAAGACAACCAAGCAAACACATCCATCTATTGCTCCAGAGGAAGCAGCCCTATTGCAACTGCCAGAAAGCATTTGAGTCAGAAAATGCTGTTAGAAAATTCTGGCTTCTCCCATCATCCCCTAACCCTTAGCTTTCAACTATTTCTAATGAATTTGAATTATCTGGAGACTCACTGGTATTGAACAAGAAATGAGGACGAGGTATCAGTTATCTATGGCTGTGTAAAAAACCACCCCTAAATTTAGTGGCTTAAAACAACGGATACTGGGTTTCCCTGGTGGTGCAGTGGTTGAGAGTCCGCCTGCCGATGCAGGGGATGCGGGTTCGTGCCCCTGTCCGGGAAGATCCCACATGCCGCGGAGCGGCTGGGCCCGTGAGCCATGGCCGCTGGGCCTGCGCATCCAGAGCCTGTGCTCTGCAGCGGGAGAGGCCACAGCAGTGAGAGGCCCGCGTACCACAAAAAAACAAACAAACAAACAAACAAAACGGATACTATATTTGTTCCTGGTTCTGTGCGTCAGTCATCTAGACTAGGCACATTCAGGTGGTTCTTCTGCTGGTCTTGGTTGAGGTCACTGTGTGGCTGCATTCATCTGGAGGCGCATCTGGGGCTGGACGGTCTAGGCTGCTCTCCCTAACATGTTGGGTAACATGTTGGGCATGCTGGTTCTGGCTTGCAGTTGGGTCATACATCTCCAGCAGCCCATCTCAGCTTTCTTCACATGACAGCAGCATCCAAGTGGCAAGAACAGATGCCGAAAGACCACTTGAGGCTTAAACTCAGAAGTAGCGTGACATCAAAGCAAGTCAAAGGCAAGCCTAGAGTCAAGTTGTGAGGGAATAGTCTCCATCATTTAGTGGGAAGAGCTGCAGAGATATTGCAGCCATTTTAATCTACTGCAGGAAGGGAAGGGAAGAAAGAAAAGAAGTAAAGGAAGCAAACATTTACTGAGTACCAACGGTGCTCCTCATCAGACACCTTTCAATAATGATAGCCAGGGCTTCCCTGGTGGCGCAGTGGTTGAGAGTCCGCCTGCCGATGCAGGGGACATGGGTTCGTGCCCCGGTCCGGGAAGATCCCACATGCCGTGGAGTGGCTGGGCCCATGAGCCATGGCCGCTGAGCCTGAGTGTCTGGAGTCTGTGCTCCACAACGGGAGAGGCCACAGCAGTGAGAGGCCCGCGTACTGCAAAAAAAGAAAAAAAAAAATAATAATGAGAGCCAGCCTGTGCTGAGGGCTTGCTGTGTGCTGGACACTGTCAACACTCAGATGCGTACATCATTTGTGTTCCTAACAACCTTAGGAAGCAAATAACATTATTATCCCCATTTACCAGATGAGAAATCAGAGACTCTAAGAATCTTTTTCAAATTGAATCTTTTTCAATCTTTTTCAATCAATTTTTCAAAGCAATCTTTTCCTGCCACTTGTCAATGGCAGAGAGATATTTGATTTTGGATTTATCTTATGCTGAAAGGATGCTCTTGATTCTTATTCTCTTACAAATAAGAAAATTCACGGGAAAACTCATTGTCCTCTTTGTTTCTCTTTCCTTGGGTAAGAGGCTGATTGACTGGCAGCCAGCAAAGTGGCAGTTGGCAGTTGGCAGTTATCGGCAAATACAACTATTTTATTTTCCTTATGGACCCTCCAGAAGACCTGAGGTGTTTCATGGTCTCTGTCTCCTGCCTGTTGGTAACCTTTGATAACACCCCGTTACACCAGGTTGGCACTATTTCTCTTTTTAGAACTTTTCAGCCTGGGGGACAATGCTGGTCCAAGCTGCAAGGGGACCTGGGTAGGAACACCTACCCTATCAGGGCCAGCTGCACCCCGCGTGCTCTTTCTTGGTTTTAAAGTCTGAGCTTATGGGTTCTAAATATAACGAGGACCCTAGGAAGCCAGCAGGTGGATTGGTTGTCAACCCACCACAACCTGTAGCCTCTTGACTCCACTTCTTCTCGGGAATGACGTCTTCTCTTCCCTCAAGTACACTAAACTCTCATTTTACCCCTTTTCCTGGACCACATTGCTACCCCGGTTCTGCTGCCTTCTTCAGGGAAAAGGACATTTTTGTGGTTCTACTGTGATTTTTCTCCTGAAAACTAAATGATTTTCTGGCTCCTCTGCTACTAAAGTAGATAAATGTTTTAAAAACCCAAACAAATTAAATATTCACTGAGGCATTGCTACAATACAATGTGATTTTTACTTTCCTTTGGAATAGTTCTTTACCGTTTTTTGAGTCAAGGTTATTACAGAGAATCTGATGAAACGATCTTACTGAGAAAATTGTACATGCCCAAATACCCAATTTTGGAAGCGTTTGTAGCCTGGGTGTCTGCAAAGCCTGGGTTAGGAAGACACGCTGTAGAAGAATTTGAGTCAATGATTCAGAGAAGGGAGCAGACCAGAGCCACAAACTGTGCGGTCTCCAGACCAGTGGTTCTCGACCCTGGCTGTTCATTAGAATTGCATGGCGAGATTTCAAAAATGAAGATGCCCAGGCTGCCCCCTCGACCAGCTAAATCAGAATTTCTGGGAGTCGTTCTCGTGCATCGGAATATTTTAAAGCTTCTCAGGTCATTTCAAATTGCAGCCAAATTTGTTAGACCGACACCGCTCAAAACGCAGCTCAGACCCTTACTAGCTGCCTGACCTTGGGAATCACTAACTTCCACTGCCGGCCTTAGTTTTCTCAACTCCAGAATGTCGACGACGTTGATACTGAACTCATAGGGTTGTTTGGAGGAAATACATGAATTCCTGTACTTAAAGCTCTCAGAACAGTACCTGCCACGTAGCATGCTCTCAATAAAGTTATTAATATTTTTATTAGAAAATACAATGAGTTGACCACCATCCTTCCAAGCTGTATTCAAAACATCACTCACAAGCTGTTGTATTGTAGTACCAAAGGCTCATACTCAACCCGGTTTTCATTTTCATTTTTATTTTTTTAACATAGGGAAAACTAAGGGTGAGTTTGCCTGGTTGATGGCTTCAGGGGTTCGCAAGTGCCGTGTTCGCATTTCGAGGGACTGCTGAATCTTCTTCTATAGACTTAGGGGTCCTGCACTCCAGCTGTTCAGTGTTCTTTGGTCAAAGGTGTCACGTTGAGCCCTGGAGCTGGTTTTAAATTCTCTGGGTGCGGAGTCCACATGCTCTCTGGGATGTGTTTTATCTCCAGTGCTTATTCGATCTTTCCCCCTACCAGGGTAGCTCTGAGGGCTGGGAGGTTGTCTGCAAGCCTCTGCTGGCAAAGGTGTCTCTTGCAGTAGATGTAGGACTTTCTGATGTAGGTGGAATTTTCTGTACACAGACAGTACCGCCAACTTCCCCATAAAATAACTGTGACCGGCAGCTTTAGCTGAGACACTTTGAAGATCTCTTTTGCCAAGCTTGTAAACATAAACCTCATGTTCCACTCCAAGTGCACCTCCAATAGTCAGAAAACAGAGACTGTGACAGTGTACGCCCTAAAACATCAATCACGTCTTGCAACTATATTCCGTCTGCACGAGGAATTTTAGAGAAATAGCATAGGCACAGAATTTAGCCAGGCTCTGGCCTGAGGAGACAGATGATTGGAATGAAAGGCTTAGAAGAAAGCTGGATTGGTAATCATAAAATAAATTAATGTACAGCTTAATTCTTTTTTTTAAAACATCTTTATTGGAGTATAACTGCTTTACAATGGTGTGTTCGTTTCTGCTTTATAACAACGTGAATCAGCTATACGTATACATATACCCCCATATCCCCTCCCTCTTGCGTCTCCCTCCCACCCTCCCTATCCCACCCCTCTTGGTGGTCACAAAGCACCGAGCTGATCTCCCTGTGCTATGCGGCTGCTTCCTACTTGCTATCCATTTTACATTTGGTGGTATATATGTGTCAATTCTACTCTCTCACTGTATCCCAGCTTACCCTTCAAAACAGTGCTTCCTTAGGCAGTCAAGGCTGATTCACTGAGAGCCCATCACTATAGCCTTGGAAGGACCAAGAAATGTTGGTGAATAGAAATTGCTGTACAGGCTATTCCTGAAACTTAAGGGAATAATGAGTTGTTAGAGGAAATCAGTGTTCCCTAAATGTGACTGCACATCACAAAACAGTTAAAAAATTTTAGCTGTATATAATGATATATAATGTATAATTCATGTAACATTTTTGTTTTGAGATATAATTTACATATAATAAAATGCATTAGGGCTTCCCTGGTGGCGCAGTGGTTGAGAGTCCGCCTGCCGATGCAGGGGACACGGGTTCGTGCCCCGGTTTGGGAAGATCCCACATGCCGCGGAGCGGCTGGGTCCGTGCGCCATGGCCGCTGAGCCTGCGCATCCGGAGCCTGTGCTCCGCAACGGGAGAGGCCACAGCAGTGAGAAGCCCGCGTACCACCAAAAAAAATAAAATAAAATAAAATAAAATAAAATGCATTAAATCATAAGTATTCAGTTGATGAGCTGGGATTATTGTATCCAGTCACATTACCACCAGCCAAAGTAAGATAAAGAACCTCTTTGTTACTCTAGAAAGTTACCTTATGCTTCTTTCCAGTCAATTCTCTTTTCCCCTGGAGACCAGCACTTTCTGATTTCTCTCACAGTAAATTAATTTAGCTTGTTCCCCTTCGGTGTAGCTTATCTTGGGTCTGGCTTCTTTTGCTGAATGTAATGTTGATGAAATTCAATTTTATCATTGTGAGAGACATTCATTTTTTATTGCTGAATGGTGTTCCATCGCATGACTATACCACAGTGTCTTTATCTGTTCTCCTGTTGATGGAGATTTGGATTATTTCCAGATTGGAGTTGTTTTTCTAAGGCTTTTATGAACATTCTTGTACAAGTCTTTTTGTGACCACATCCCTTCATTGCTCTTCAGTAAATATTTAAGAATGAAATTGCTGGATCATAGGGTAGATATATATTGTTGAATTTTATAAGAATCTGCAAAACAGTGATTGTACCATTTTATACTCCAACCAGAAATGTACGGGATTCTTTTTTTAACTGAAGTATAGTTGATTTACAGTGTTACAGGTGTACAGCAAAGTGATTCAGTTATATATATATATATATATATATATATATATATATATATATATATATATATATATATATATATATTCTTTTTCAGAGTCTTTTCCATTATAGGTTATTACAAGATATTGAATATAGTTTCCTATGCTATACAGTAGGTCCTTGTTGTTTATCTATTTTATATGTAGTGGTGTGTATCTGTTAATCCCAAATTCCTAATTTATCCTCACCCCTCTTTCCCCCTTGGCAACCATAAGTTTGTTTTCTATGTCTATGTCTCTGTTTTGTAATAAGCTCATTTGTATCATATTTCAGATTCCACATGTAACTGATATCACATATTTGTCTTTCTCTGTTTGACTTCATTTAGTATGATAATCTCTAGATCAATCCATGTTGCTGCAAGTGGCATTATTTCATTCTTTTTTATGGCTGAGTAATATTCCATTGTGTATATGTACCACATCTGCTTTATTCATTCATCTGTCAGTGGACACTTAGGCTGCTTCCATGTCTTGGCTATTGTAAATAGTGCTTCTATGAACATTGGGGTACATATATCTTTTCAAATTAGAGTAGAAATGTATGTGATTCTTGAGTAGCTTTTCAAAACTAGAGATATCTTTCCTCCCATCTCCTTCAGACATACTGTTTAAGATGCTCTAAGCATTTGTGGATAGGGTTTTGTATGCTTACAGGCTATCCAGGCAAATATTTAATTAGCAATCTCACAAAAGTTCCTAAGATTAATAGTGAGCACGTGGATTTGTATGATTGTGTATTTCTCACACTTCAGGTTTCTTTCCCATTCATTAGTTCAGCAATCTTTTTTTTTAATTGAGACATAATTCATTTTTTAATCTTATTTTATTTTTGGCTGTGTCGTGTGGCCTGCGGGATCTTAGTTCCCCAACCAGGGATCGAACCTTTGCCCTCTGCAGTGGAAGTGTGGAGTCTTAACCACTGGACCACCAGGGAAGTCCCAGAGATCTAATTTACATACCATAAAATTCAGCCTTTAAAAACTGCTCAATATGGTAGTTTTCAGTACAATACCAAAGTTGTGCAACCTTCACCACTACCTCATTCCAGGACACTTTCATCATCCCAAAAGGAAACCTTGTTCTCATTAGCAGTCACTTTCCATTCTTCCCTTCCCTCAGCCCATGGCAACTACTAATTAATTTTCTGTCTATGGATTTACCTATCTTGGGCATTTTATATAAATGGAGTGATACAACATGTAGCCTTTTTGGTCTGGCTTTTTTCACTTAGCATAATGGTTTCAAGGTTCATCCATGTTGTAGAATGTATCAGTACTTCATTCATTTATATGGCTCAACAATATTCCATTGTCTGAAGATCCCAAGTTTTATTTATTCACTCATCAACTGATGGATATTTAGTTTGTTTCTACTTTTTGGCTATTATCTATTATGCTCCTGCAAACATTTGTATAAAAGTTTTTGTGTGGACATATATTTTCAGTGCTCTTAAGTATATATCTAAGAGTAGAATTGTTGGGTTTTATGGTAACTTTATCTTTAACCATTTGAGGAACTGCCAGACAGTCTTCCACAACAGTGTGTGAGGGTTCCAGTTTCTCCACATTCTTTCCATAACTTGCTTTATCTAGTTTTTGTAAAAAATTATTATTATAGCTATCCTAGAGGATACAAAGTTGTATTTCATTGTGGTTTTGATTTGCATTTCCCTAATGACTAATAATGTTGAGCATCATTTCATGTACTTATTGGCCACTTGCATATATGCCTACTCAAATCCTTTGCCCCTTAAAAAAATTGGGTTCTTTGTTTTTATATAATTGAGTTCTAAGAGTTCATCATATATTATGAATACAAGTCCCTTCTCAGACATATGATTTACAAATATTTTCTCCCATTCTGTAGGTTGTCTTTCTACTTTCTTGACAGTATCCTAGCATAAAAAATTTTAATTTTGGTGAAGTTCAATTTTTCTTTTTTCTTTTGTTGTATGTGCTTTTTTTGGTTATATCTAAGAAACCATTGCCTAAACCAAAGTCACAAGATCTATGCTTAAGGTTTCTTCTTAAGAGATTTACCTCTTGCTCTAAGGTCTTTGATCCATTTTGCATTCATATTTTTATATGTTGTGAGGTAGAGATCCAACTTCATTCTTTTGCATGTGGATATTCCCTTGTCTTAGTACCATTTGTTGAAAAGACTGTTCTTTTCCCATTGAATTGTCTTGGCATCCTTGTTGAAAATCGATCATAAATATAAGGAATTATTTTTGGAATCTCACTTCTGTTCCATCTAAATGTCTATCCTTATGCTAGAACCACATAGTCTTGATTCCTGTAGCTTTATAGTAAGTTTTGAAATTGGGAAATGTGGGTCCTTCAACTTTGTTCTTTTTCAAGATTGTTTTGGTTATTCTGGCTGCTTTGCATTTCTATGAGAATTTTAGGATCAGTTTGTTAATTTTTGCAAAAAAGTCAGTTGGGATTTTGACAGTGATTACCTAGATTTTGTAGATCAGTCTGGGGAGTATTTCCCTGCAGTGGACTCTAGGTTGCTGGCTTTCTCTGTAATTGTGGCTGTTAGTTTTCAAGGCTACCTTGGAGCTGGGTTGAGGAGATGGGTATAGAACAAGTTAAAACACCATAAAGCTCTCTGTTCTTACCAAGATCCAAACATTTTTATTGAATAAACACTCTCTACATTGTTCCAAGACTTTGATTAATTTTCAGAGTTCTTAAAAGTTTATTTTTATTTTTTGCCAGTGTTCTTACTGCTTTTACGAAAGAGAGGATTTTCGAAGGTCCTTACTCCATCTTTCCTGCTGATGTCGCACTCAGCTCCTCCACCTTTTCAACTTTGGGATTAGAAGTCCTGCAGAACAATTCTGGCTTAGTCATCTGTCAGCTGGTGACCCTGGGAATGTTACTTAACCTCTCAGAATCTAAGCTTTTTCTCCTGTCTAATGAAATTCCACTGCAGGATGTGCAGGAATATTAAAGGACATATGAGATTGCAATGCAAACTCTAAGAGCTCTATGCATATATATATATATTTTTTTTCCTAGTCTATGCTTCAAGGTGAAGTTCAGTAATACCAGTATGCATTGATTTTTTTCTTCTTCTGGATCTCAAGATCCTTAATATCTGATCACTTCCTCTTGATGCCTCTACATCCTGAGATTGGCACTTCTCTTTTTGTTCTCTGGGATTGAGCAGACTTTCAGGTGGCTCTGTGATTCCTGCCTCTTAGGATTCACACCTTTGTATAATCATCTCCCTTTGAACATGGGTAGAAACTGACTTCTAACCAATGGAATACAGCAAAGTGATGGAATGTCCCTCCCATGATGTTGTGTTATATTGACTCTGCCTTGCTAATAGACTTGCTCTTTTCTCCTTTGCTGGTTTTGAAGGAGCAAGTTTCCATGTGGTGTGACACAGCCTATGGAAAGGGCCACGAGACAAGGAACTGCAGGAGCCTCTAGGAGCTGAGGGTGGCCTTTGGCCAACAGCCTTGTCGTGTGGCTGCCAGGAAATTCTGACAACTTGAGTGAATTTGGAAGCAGATCCATCAGCTTTCAATGACTCTTACGAGAACCCCCAAACCCAGATAGACCAAGTAAGATAATCCCTACTTAGAGATAAAGGTTCTGAGATAGTAAGGGGGTCTGATTCTTACTGCTCACATATGAAGAAGGTGTTAGAAAACACTAAGGAATCTAGGTTGTCTTCCTGCTGGAGAAACAGAAGATAAGAGACCCCCTTGTCCTTCAGAGACAAATCACAAAGCTTCCTCTACCTGCTCCCTGCAGTTGGACAGCAGTTTGTCCTAGTCTCAGTCCTTTCATGACACCTGATGCAGGGCCCTCAGCCAGATGCCAGAGAGTCCTGGCTGCAGGGAGCAGCTGGTGGCCCTACTCCTCACGTGATTCCCCACATGCCAGGGAACATCACACCGGCAGGCACCTGCTCACAACTTCCCCATGCTGGATGTAGAGAAAGTCTCTGCTCCCACACCAAGGAATGCATCACCACATCTGTCTGGTGGAGTGGGGGCCTCTCCAGCTGTCTGGCACATGACTGCCCCCTGTTCTTACAAACAAGGTACCTCCGGGGAGGTCAGCTGTGCTCCAGCAAATGACAAATGGTCCCCAAAGGTGGTGGAGATGAATGAATTTGATGAATTTGATGAGCCATTATCCCAGCTGCTCTGTCTTAGCCTTGCTGCCGCAGGCTCCACCGTCTGCATCTCCATACACTCAGGCACAGCTCCAGGTGGAGGACAGGCTTTGTCCCACTGCAGGTGCCACTCACTGCTTTCCCTGCAGTTCTCCCTGGATCCCATCACCTGGCAAGTTAGCCTGGAAGCTGGTACAATTAGATGTCGGTTTGCCACCAGGTGGGCAGAGGCCCCCTCAGGGCTGTTGATTGTCATCTGCGATGAGAGCGGGGCTGCTCTACGCCAGCCCTGAGCATCCTCAGGGCTTTGGAGCCAGTCCAGGGCCTGCCATGCCTTTGTGATGCCTTAACAGCAAGAACTAGGGCCACTGTGGGCTTACAGGACAGTCCTGACCCCCCAGTTATTCTGTGTCAAAGTCTGCGCATGTGAGTGAGCTTATTTTTCTGGTGAGAGCCTTCATAGTTTCTATGATATTTGTTAATCCATAGTACTGAGATTTTTTTCCAGCTACTGTTCTAAGCACTTAACACACCTTGATGCCCTTTAATTCTCATAATAACCCACTGAGGTACGGATTATTATTACATTCATTTTACAGATGAAGAAATCGAGGGCTGGAGATAGTAAGTTACTTGTTTAAAGTTGCACATTGAAGAAGGTAGGAGGGCAAGGATTCAAGTTCAGGTTGCACCACAAGAGTGTCTGTGACCCCACAAAAGGCTGCGACGCCTTGCTTGAATGAGTCCATTTGGAAAATAACATGACTCCCCCTTCCTGGCAGCTCGAGACACAGCTCTGGCTCACCACGTGGTTGTATCTCTTCCCATCCATCAGTGTGATGCATGGCATGACCTTTACAAGTGACTTGCTCCAGGACGTATTTCTGTATTTTTAAAGTTTCCCTTCTCCCTCCTTCCCACCCTTCCTTTCCTTCTTCTTTAGTGTTTAGAGTAGTCATTGACAGTATGTAGCTTGATGACATTTTTCATACATGAACACGCATGTAACCACTACTCAGATCATGGTATGCAGTTGAAGTCAGCAGACTTCTTCTGTAGAGGGCCAAGCAGTAATGATTTAGACTTTGCAGGCAAAGTAGTTGTTGTTTGCAATACTCAACTCTGCCCTTGCAGGGCACAAGCAGCCAGGTCCACATGTAAATGAGTGGACGTGACTATGTCCCAAGAAAATGTTATTGACCAAATCAGGCAGAGGGTCAGATTTGGCTCATGGCCTTAGCCTGCTGAATCTTGTTATGGGATATTCCCAGCACCTCACAGAGCTCCCTTGTGTCCTTTCATAACTGAGAGTAACCCTCCCCATCCATCCAGAGGTAACCACTATTTTGTCATCAATATTTGTTTTTCCTGTTCTTGGACTTGGTGTAAATGGAATCATACTGTATGTATTCCTTTGTGTCTCTTTTTTTTTCTTCACTCAACATCGTGTGTGTGATTCATCCATGTTGTCGTATGTAGCAGTATTTCATTTATATTTATTATTATTTCTTTGTAGGTTTCCACTGTGTGACTATACTATCATTTATTTATCTATTCTCCTGTTGATGAAAATTTGCATTGTTTTCAGTTTGGGGCTATTATGAATAGTCCTGGGTGAAAATAATTCTTCAGTTCCTTTTGAGGAGTCTATAAAAAGGCAAACAAAACTCTGGATAGTATCTTGATTGGTCACCATGTTAATTAAATTAATAAATTGCCCCGGTGAACACTTTGAAAACATATACCTGAATAGAGCAGGGTTCAAGTCTTCTCACATTATGGAGCCTCCCATCTTTCCCTACTCTTGTTTAGAAAAAGTAAAGACACATTTTCAGTGACCATTTAATGAGTGCCCGCTCCAGGGTACAAGGCAATGGACTTGGAACCCAACGGCCTTCCCTGTCACCTGGGGGATCTGTGCATTTGACTATAGCAGGTAACCTCTCTGAGCCACTTTCCTCACCTGTGAAATGGTGGGGGCCCGTATGTGAGAATAAAATTGCTTGTGGACTGTAAATTGTTATAGACGTGATATAGAAATAATTGGTCTCTGTCCTCAAAGAGAACCCAAAGTAGTAAAAATAATGACCACAAAGTATGGTATGTGATCATGCCAAATAATCAACCCTGAGGAGACTTCATGCTTGGACCATCCACAGTGCAGGCGGGTAGTGATTATGGCGGACTCCCCAGGGAGAGCCACCAGGGTTTGCTGATGGACTGAATATGGGGTGTGAGAGAAAAGAATCCAGGATGATTGCAGGGTGTTTGCCTGAATCACAAGACCGATAGAATTGCCATTGACTGGTGTGGGAAGGCCGGAAGGAGGAGGTGGGTTCTGAGCTGTCCTGTGCAGATGGACAGGATTTCCCTAAGAGGAGGATATAGTACATTCTAAAAAGGGAAGTCCATCTCATTTAAAGGGGAATTGGGGAGACCTTTGGGGAGTCAGTTGGTCAAAGCTGAGGATGTAGGGAAAATGAACAAAACAGCAGGAAAAATGGTGACAGATCTTGTAGACCAGCTGATGGACATGGCGGTTGTCCTTGGTGCACAGGGAGACAACTGGAGGGCTTCAAGCCACCGGAACTTAGAGCCTTGGGAATCAGTCAGTGAGACCCTAAACACTTCTTACTGACTCTCTTCTTCAGGCCAGTTTGCTCAGTGAGTTAGTCTTTGAGGGGGATCCTAAAGTATTGAAACTACTCTGAAAACAGAAACAAGTAATTGCTGTTGTGTTGATTCTCATATATCCAATATATCCCATGTCAGCCCCATAAGCCAAGGCAGGAATTGTTTCTGGGGTCTTATTTGTAGCTGTTGGAACTGAAGTAGGGAGGCAGATGAGGCCATGCTTAGAAACACTCATTTCCTCAAATGATTCAAGAACCCAGTGTGTCCAAGGAAGACCAAGCACAAGAGAAAATTTAAAGCAAAATAAACCATGATGCCCAAAGACCTGGGTGTGGTTCTTCTCCAAACCACACAATCATTGTGTTATCTTGGGCAGATTACCCACTGAGTTTAGTGCCATGTTCATCTGCAAAACCAAGGTGGCTGTCCCTTCTTGGCCTTCCTTCCAGGGCTATAATAAAAGTCTAATAAGATGCTGTAAGTCAAACTCCATTACATGCTGCAATGCGCTAATCAGTCTCCTTGCAGAACAATGAATTAAGGCAGCAGACCTTCTCTGCTGGCAGACCCTGCTTGTTTCCTGCAGAGCCAGCCCGTCTGTTTTGCAGACTCTTGAATGGGTGGCTTGTAATTCTGCAGGCCTCTGCTAGCACAGGGCTGGGACAGGCAGGGAGAAGAAAGTAAACACCAAGGGCTCACTTTAGAGGGAGGCACTGATGTGACAGTGGCTTCCTTTCTGCAGATGGAACCTGGCAGTTTAGTCTGAGGTTCTCATTTTTAGGGTTCTCTTCTGAGACCCCCGAGGGGGTCTCAGGGCACCTTTCCCTTCTAAGCTCTTTACCAATCAGGGTCAGCATTAAAGACCTCTGGTAGAAACCTCTGCCTGGGCTTAGTCAACCTTCTAGCCTACAGTCTGCACCCACACACATCCCATGAAGCTTTATGAAACCTCACTCATCGGTTGCAGCTTGCGGCAGAAATCCTAGATATAATGATTGATTAGTACTGAGCCAAGTGTAGTCAGTAAAGAACAGCTCATAGGACATCATCATTTTAGACTTAATAAGAGGTGGTTTGGTTGTTATATAGAGGCTATTTAGAGTCAATGAGCTCAATTCAGTAAATGAGTTCAACTTGATTTTTTATTTTCAGCCTAGAAAGTTGGGCTCTGTCCTTTATCACCTCCCAGGACTGGGGAAGAGATTTTAAGATTAGTTACATGAGACTGAATTTACCCTCTAAAAGGTGATCTTGCAGCAGCTGAAAGGGCGGTGAGTCTGAAAGGAAGTGGAGAATGGGCTGAGATTGGGTCGCTCCCAGGGGCACTCAGGGGTGGGCGGGCAGGAACTAGGCAGGACTCCTCACCTGGCAGCCTGAGCTCTTATATGCTCTCGTCCATTTTCTGAGCATTGGGACCAGCACAAGTCCCATAGGAGAGGGGAAACCTTTGCATGTGTCAAGTCCAGTCAACTCTGTCTTGCCCAGGCTTGGCAAGAGACTGAGGAGCAATGACATTTTATCTTTTCAGTGTGAACAAGCAGTAGTAACAACCACCTCCCCCAGCTGTTGGAGAGGTGCTAAGAATCCAGCACTTTATGAGCCTTGTCTCCAGTCATTACAACATAGCAGTTACTGTTCTCATTCCCCACTGACAGAGGGTCACCAGCTGCCCAGGGATGTTAAATAACTCACTCAGATACACACAACTGGTTGGGATTCTAACCCAGGGAGCTCATGGCCCTTACACTATGCTCTACTACATTTTACACTAAGCCAAGCAGACCTAGAAATACTTCCAGTGGTTATAAGGTCCAGTTCCTTCCTCCAGGTAAAACTAAGTCAAGAGCATCTTACCTTTTTTTAAAAAATTAATTAATTTTTGGTTTTGGCTGCGTTGGATCTTTGTTGCTGCGTGTGGGCTTTCTCTAGTTGCGGTGAGTGGGGGCTACTCTCCGTTGCGGTGCGTGGGCTTCTCATCGCGGTGGCTTCTCTTGTTGTGGAGCATGGGCTCCAGGCATGTGGGCCTCAGCAGCTGCAGCATGTGGGCTCAGTAGTTGTGGCTTGCGGGCTCCAGAGTGCAGGCTCAGCAGTTGCAGTGCATGGGCTTAGCTGCTCTGCGCATGTGGGATCCTCCAGGACCAGGACTCGAACCTGGTCCTGGAGGATCAGGTGGATTCCCAACCACTGCGCCACCAGGGAAGCCCCACATCTTATCTTTATAATGTGCACTGGTCTGAGTCTGGTGAGCAGAGAAAATTCAGATATTTCTGGAGAATGTTACCGGCCATCCCTTTTCTGAAATAAGAGGTTCCTCTGTGTTGTTAACCCAAATGTCTATTTTCCTCAATTCTGCTCTCAATGGGCATGGAAGATGCATTCACACTGCCCTCACAGGAAAACTGAGAAGTGTAATTTCCTTCCTCTTAAGGCATCCTTTCATCATTGACTCATTGTTCATTCATTCATTCATTCACTCAATTAAGCATTTATTATCTACCATGCTTTCTTGCTTCTAATCTTGTTTCTGTCCTTAGCTTGATTGTCATCTAAAAGTTTTGACTCGTTTTTATATAGTCTGTAAAAGAAGTATAATAAAGTGGACTATAGCTGAGCCCAAAAGGAATTCAAAACTCTTGGGAACATTAACCTTTCCGTAACCTGGGGAACTCCCATGTGTAACTGAAGGCTAAGCTCGTCATGCCTGGAGCAGGTGAGATTTGTGGTTCTTAAGACAAATGGCCAACAGGTATATGAAAAAGTGCTCAATATCATTAATAATCAGGGAAATGCAAATCAAAGCCGTGATGAGGTATCACCTCATACCTGTTAGAATGGCTACTATCAAAAAGACAAAAGATAACAAGTGCCGACGAGGTTGTAGAGAAAATGGAAACCTTTTGCACTGTTGGTGGGAAGGTAAATTTGTTCAGACACTATGGACACCAGTATGGTGGTCCCTCAAAAAGTTAAGAATAGAACTACCATGTGATCCAGCAATTCTACTTCTGGGTATATATCCAAAGGAAATAGAATCTGTGTCTTGAAGAAGTATCTGCACTCCCATGTTCATTGCAGCTTTATTCACAATAGCCAAGATATGGAAACAACCAAAGTGTTTATTGATGAGTGATATAGAAAATGATACATATGACATACATATATACAATGAAATATTATTCAGCTTTACAAAGGATATTTTTTTATCCATGTGACAGCATGGATGAAATGGGAGGATATTTTGCTCTAACATAAGTGAGAGAAAGACAAATCCTGCATGATCTCACTTATATGTGGAATCTAAAAAAGTCAAACTCTTAGAAGCAGAGAGTAGAATGATGGTTACCAGGGGGTGGGGAATGGGGGAAATGGGGAGATGTTGGTCAAAATGTACAAAGCTTCATATATGGAGGATGAATAAGTTCTGGGGATCTAAAGTACAGTATGGTGACTATAGATAAAAATACTGTATTGTATACTTGAAATTTGCTGAGAGTAGACCTTAATTGTTCTCACTAAAAAAGGAAAAAAGATAACTACGTGAGGTGATGGATATGTTAATTACCTTGATTGCGGTAAACATTTAACAACATACCTGTGTATCTAAAAATCACATTGTACATCTTAAATATATACAATCTTTAATTGTCAATTACACCTCAGTAAAGCTGGGGTAGAAAAAACGTATGGAAGTGATGGCCGTAAAGATTTTGCTTAGTGTGGGTCTATAGCAAGTATTCAATGAAGGACAACTATTGGTATTGTTATTTAATCAAACTGCTTATACCAACTGTGATAATTCATTCCATTTTGAGAACTTTTAAAATAAATCTGCTTTATATGGGGAAAGAATCCAATGGCTTGTGAGCTGGAGAGTATGGATTTGAATACTGGTTCTGTCATTTATTAACTCCAGTGCTCAGGGGGACGTTTTAGCCTCTCTGCCCCTTGGTGTTTTCATCTCCCCCCTGTAGGAACATTTACTGAGCGCTTCTTATGAACTCCACTTTTTTCTAGGTTTTCAGAAGATAAAAATATAGTTAAATTAAGATCTGGTTCTTGTCTTGGGGGTTCTTCTAGCCTAGCTGGGAAACTGAGGGGGAGTGGCCACAGGGGAAATCCTGGGAGGAAAAGAACTGTGTGGGTGGAGAGAAGTTCAGAGTAGGAGAAGATGAACAGGGCTCCGCTAATCGTAGGACATCGGCTGAGCCTCCAAGGTGAGGGAGGTGTTAGGCACAAACCAGCTCCGAAGAAGGCCATTTAAGCAGGAGGTGGGAAAGGAACAGTGTGGACTCTGGCTGGAATAGCAGGGGTGTGTTCAGAGGAATTGAGGAGATAGTGGCCAGAAAGTGGCCAGAAGCACATTGCCGCCTGTGTGGACCGCAGGAGGCCCTGTCCTCCAAGACAGAGCTGGTCTCAAAGAGACAAGCTAGGATTCCTGATTTTCATTTCAGACGACTCCACTTCTGATTTATCAAACTTCTAAGGTGCTTTCCCCAGGTCTATGCTTCCTGAAGGTTTTCCAAACAAATGTCAAGAGCAAAATGTTTTCTTTTCTTTCATGTTTTGGAGCCTGCCTTCTTTTCAGAGGGGTGGGCGGGTGGGTTGTGGGGAGCTTCGTTCTGTTTATTAATGTTGGATGAACATCTGTTCTACCTCCTTGCAAAGGTACCAGGGGAGAATGGGTATGGACACATCAGACTCAAGACTTTTCAAAACAAGCTCTGGCTACCAGCTGAGAACAACTCGAAAGCTTTGCTTGGATCCGATGTGGTGTAGCTGTCAGGGTGAGGAGTGTATCCTCTCTTGCTTAATAATTCCCTTAGCACTTTACAGATCTCTTGTTGGTGTCTGAGAACACACACATAAAAAGTAGTTTAGAGCAAAAGTGGCTTTTTAGGGATTGGAGTAATGATGATTGTGGTTCTGAGCCACCAGGACTGAAAGGCCATATTACCAAATACTCGGAAGGCACGTGAAGACTCGAGGGCAAGGTAACAAGGCTGGTGCCCTGCCTTCCTCAAAGTTTTCTCTCAGTTGGTCAAAAACAGTTTGGTCATAGCATACAAAATTAGAAAAATTGGTCAGAGCTTACAAAATTAGAAAAAGGCAAAGAAAAAAATAGTCACAGTCATCTGGACAAAAGCTTAACCCCAAGAGCCTGGCTCCCTCATTTTTTAATAGCACGATGAGAATAAATATGGATTCAGAAGAATGCTGGGTTCCCAGTTTGAAAGAAGAATGGTTTCCTATTTTCTCAGGATTATTGAAGAGACTATTAATATACAAAAGTAGGTCCTCCAGGTCACTTCTGTTTGTTGTCCTCATAAACCAGATGAAAAGAGGAAGAGGATGAACAAACCAGAAGGTGGAGGCAGGGGCGAGGGTTGCGTCCTCCCAGCTCCCACCATGTCCTCATGTGCACTCCACCCCTCCATCCCAAAGGCTTGGTCTAGTGTTACTTCCTATTCCTCCCACTAAAGAAGACAGAACAAGCCTCACATATGTGGATTTTGTGTTTTGAATTTTGTGAATCTATTTGAAACCATAGCTAGAGGCCAAATTCTGGCTTGGTCAGAGGGGCAAGATTTTATTTTTTTAATAAGTCAAAAGCGATTGGCAAAGGAAGGTCACACCTTCATGGGTCACACCTCTACTGGCCTGAGCCCTGAGAATACGCTTCCACTGGACAATGCGCTGGGCTTGCCCTGCAGGCAGGTCATGAAGAAACCTGAAGAAGAGAGTGCTGGTTAGCAGCCCTGTCCCCTCCTCTCCCTAAATTTGTTTTCCACATCTGACATCTCAACAGGAAAGTGGTGAATTTAGCACTATGTTTAAGAACCATTAAAATATTCAAACTCTTTGCCTCAGGCATTCTGTTTTTAAAAATATTTTTCAAAGTCAATAGTTCTAAATATGGGAAAAGTTGTATGCATGGAGATATTCCTCAAATTTTATTTCTAGGAATGCAATTTGCAAATAATTTAAATGGCCAACAAAAGAGGAATGGCTCATAGTATATTCACTTGAGGGAATATTATAAAAAGCAAAATTTATTTGTATAATAAGAAAAATTTTCCTATTATAATGATTTAAAAACAAAATATCAAATACTGGCAGAAAGCAAAAAAAAAAGCCTAATGTGTGCGTTATTGTCATATTGTTATTTGTAATGAGATTATGAGTGATTGTCTTTTCCTTTTTCTACCATTTTCTTTTCCTGTTATTTTTCTTCCATAATCATGCTTGCTTTTTTTTTTTTTTTTTTTTTTTTTGTGGTACACGGGCCTCTCACTGTTGTGGCCTCTCCCACTGCGGAGCACAGGCTCCGGATGCGCAGGCTCAGCGGCCATGGCTCACGGGCCCAGCCGCTTCACAGCATGTGGAATCTTCCCGGACCGGGGCACGAACCCGCATCCCCTGCATCGGCAGGCGGACTCTCAACCAGTGTGCCACCAGGGAAGCCCGTGCTTGCTTTTTAAAAAAAAATAAATTTATTTATTTTATTTATTTACTTTTGGCTGCGTAGGGTCTTCGTTGCTGCCCACGGGCTTTCTCTAGTTGCTGTGAGTGGGGGCTACTCTTCGTTGTGGTGTGTGGGCTTCTCATTGCAGTGGCTTCTCTTGTTGCTGTAGGTGCACGGGCTTCAGTAGTTGTGGCACGTGGGCTCAGTAGTTGTGGCTCACGGGCTCTAGAGAGCAGGCTCAGTAGTTGTCATGCACGGGCTTAGTTGCTCTGCAGTACATGGGATCTTCCTGGACCAGGGCTCCAACACGTGTCCCCTGTATTGGCTGGTGGATTCTTAACCACTGTGCCACCAGGGAAGCCCTCATGCTTGCTTTTTAACTAGAAATAACATTTTAATGAAAAATGTTTAAGAAGCAGGAAGAATAAAACTCCCTCTCGAATTATTCTTTGTTCCTTTACTCTAGAAAAACAACTACCAGACTTCCCTGGTGGTACAATGGTTAAGAATCCGCCTGCCAAGGCAGGGGACACAGATTTGAGCCCTGGTCCAGGAAGATCCCACGTGCTGCGGAGCAGCTAAGACCGTGTGCCACAAATACTGAGCCTGCATTCTAGAGCCTGCAAGCCACAACTTCTGAGCCTGCAAGCCACAGCTACTGAAGCCTGCATGCCTAGAGCCCGTGCTGCTCAACAAGAGAAGCCACCACAATGAGAAGCCTATGCACCACAATGAAGAGTAGCTCCCACTCGCCGCAACTAGAGAAAGCCTGTGGAGAGCAATGAAGACCCAATGCAGCCAAAAAAATAAATTAAAATAAATAAATAAATAAATAAAATTTAAAAATAAATAAATAACATTTAAAAATAAAATTTTAAAAAATAAAACTTAAAAATAAATAACATTAATTAATAAATAAAATTTTAAATAAATAAATAATATTAAAAAAAGAACTACCATTGTTATATTCCTTTTCTGCAGTGGTTACATATCAACTGAATCATTTTATCTTTTTTTGGTTAGGGTGTGATTTCTTTTCTTCTGGACCCCTGACTGCTTTGAGCTGTGAAAATCCAAGGACTGTGCTATTATGTGACCAAGAACTCAAGCGAGTTGCTCCTGCTTAAGTTAGCTTCGTTGTCTTTCCTTGAATTGCCTGTTTATTCTAGAACACACCAAGGTCTCAGAAAAATACGATGAGAAGGAATCTCTGTTCAATCCATCTGACTTTGACAGACACTCATGAAGTAGCTGCTTCAGGCCAGGCAAAGCCCTCACAGCAGAGCTGTACAAGGATGGTTTCCCTGGCAAGTGGGCTGACTCCTGGCTCCATGGCAAGGTAGACTGTAAGCAACCTAGGAGAAGAGATGAGTTTTATTTAAGGAGTGGGGGGACATGGAAAACCATTACAGAGGATGAAGGGCAGAACTAAGCACCAGATCAATCCAGTGCATATAGATGGCCAGGTGCAGGGGAGGCTGGGAGGAAAGGTTGAGGCCATGAGGGGGAAGTCCTCAAGTGCCAAGTTGGCAGTTTGGGCTTTATTTGTAGGTGATGGAGAATGATTTTTTTTTTTTTTTTTTTTTTTTTTTTTGCGGTACGCGGGCCTCTCACTGTTGTGGCCTCCCCCATTGCGGAGCACAGGCTCCGGACGCACAGGCCCAGCGGCCATGGCTCACGGGCCCAGCCGCTCCATGGCATGTGGGATCTTCCCGGACCGGGGCACGAACCCGTGTCCCCTGCATCAGCAGGCGGACTCTCCACCACTGCGCCACCAGGGAAGCCCGAGAATGATTTTTGAAGCAGAGTTGGAACAAAGTTATATCTACTCCTAGGAAGTTAACTAGTACAGAAATTGCAATTTGGTGACCCTTGGGCTGGATGGGACCAGCAGGAAGGGTTGGTTTGATTCCAAGATGTTTTGTTTTTAATCAATTTTTTTCATGGCAGAGACTTAACTTTATAAAAATAATTCAAATTTCAAACTTTTCTTGAAGGAAAAAAAGGAGATCTGTGAGTACCAGGCCACATTCCTCGGGGTGTTTTTTGCAGCCGTCTCTCCCCACCTTTCCTGCATTTTATCACTTGTGTCATTACCATGGGCCATCTTGCTGGGGACATCAACTAGGAATGCCGTGGAGGAGCTACTGCTGTGCTGTTCAGTATGGCAGTCATGAACGTTGGTATCTATTTAAAGATTAAGTTACATGTAAAAGATTTCTCAGTCACACGAACCACATTTCTAGCGCTCACTGGTCATGTGGGGCTCGTGGCTGCCATATTGTGGTTTCTTTATATCTTTGGATGTAGAATATCTTTTTTTTTGGGGGTAGGTTCCAGTCTTTTTTACTGATGGTTGTTCAGCAGTTAATTGTGATTTTGGTGTGTTCGTGAGAGGAGGTGAGCTCAAGGTCTTTCTACTCCACCATCTTGTCTCCAGTCCTCATGGCTGCCATATTGGGTGGTGCAGACATAGAGCATTGCCAACATCACAGAAAGTTCTATTGGGTAGCTCTGGTGTTGGGGGTGACCTAGGAGGCTACTGCAGAGTCCATGGGAGGAACTACAAGGCCCCTAAGAGAGGCAGTCATGGTGGAAATGGAGCGTGATGGCTCTCCTCTCTCGAGCACTGTTTTGGTTGGCTTCTTTCTGACACAATTAGACTGAAGTCCGCTGTTGAACTCATTTTGTTGAGTGTTTGAAAGCACATTTTTGTTGCTGGTGGGACAACGTTTGACAAGTGTGTATTCAACAATACTGATCATTTTTGCCCTAAGATGGTTTCTCTGAAATGCTTACTTGTTGGTGTTTGAGACATCTGAAGTGCTAAGTGCTGTGAATGCTCATGAAAGCAACAAGTGGGGAGCATGTGGAGTGCTGTAGAGGAATGGCGCTCCAAATGTTGTAGGCATTATTATTCTCAAAACAGTATCAAGAGGCTCCTATTTCTGACCTCCATCTATTAAGATTATAGACAGAGGGAACTTGCTGGTAATGACAAGAATGGGTCTGCCAGATTTATCATCCCTGATCCTGTTTCCTCACAGGATGTTCTGTGAGACTCAAGGAACTGAGAATGCAGGACTCATACTCATGTGTGTGTTGCTTCCTCAACACTCATAGACACACCAACACTGACAGGAGAACAAAAGCTTCTCCCCTTGACCCTGCTCAGTTCCTCTACAGGAATTGCACCCTGGGCACAGCCTGGTGATGTTCTTTAAGTTGGTCAATACAAATAAATGTCAGGAGTTGTGTGTTGGGTGATGGCTGGACATCCATCCATCATCAGTGTTTCTTAAAAGGATGCTTTTAAGAAACACTGAATTACAAGACAGGAGATCTAGCAATTAATTATATACTTCTAGGGGATTCAAATTCCTTATCCCATTTGTTTGACCCTTTTCAAGGCCAGAGAAATCTTCACATAAACCTTTCCAAAGTAAAAGTATCCAGAGACTCACTTACTGCTCTAAATCTTCTTTGTTGGAGAATAACAAACTCCGTTTTTTGGCCCAGGGAACGTTCTTTCAGTGGATAATTATTGTCTCTGTACAAATAATATTTGTCCCAAAAGCTTGAAAATATTTTCTGTTTTTGAAAAAAATTGTTTTATTCTCCCAATTATTTTGTACATCTTGACCTCCCTTCATTAGAAAAAATTCCTTGAAGATGTTGGTCACAGATTATTGATTCTCCCTGACTCTTATGTCCAGTAGGGAACATAACATTTAAAAATTTATTTAAAAGGTTTAATAATAAATGTTTCATTGAAGTATAATATACTTCCAGAAAAGTGTACAAATGGTAAATTTTTGGCTCAATTAATTATTACAAAGTGATGACACTTGCATATCCAACACCCAGGCCAAGACCAGGAACATGATCAGCACTGCAGAAGCCCCCTCATACTCCATCCTGTTACTTTCTCTTCTCCTTTCTCCCTGAAGGTAAATATTATCCAGAATTATAACATGATGATTTGTTCTATCTGTTTTATTACATATCATGTGATATGTACTTTTCTTATGGTTGGCTTTTTTCCAGTACACAGTATATTTGTGAGATTCATGCATATTGTTATGTAGACCATTCCTTTTTATTGCTATGTGATATTTTATTGCATGAATATATCATAGTTACTATCCATTTCACTGTTTATGGACATTTGGGTTGTTACCAGTTATGCTATTACAAATAATGTTATGCTATTACAAAAAATATTACAAATAATGCTATGAGCATTCTTGCCCATGTTTTCTTTTTTTTTTTCCCATGTGGAATTACTGGATCATGGGGTAAATATATGTTCAACTTTATGAAGACTTCTAATCAGTTTGTCAAAGTGAGGGCACCAATTTGTACTCTTACCAATTTTGGTTTCTCCATATTCTTCTGAATTCTTGGTATTATCAGTCTAAAATTTTAACCATTCTAGAGTGTGTGTAGTGGTATCTTTTAGTGGTTTTAGTTTGCCATCTCTTGCTGATTAATGAGATTGAATATGGTATTTACTTCTTCATGTATTTACTAATTGTGTGAATATCCTCCTTAAGTGACTACTCAAATATTTTTTTCCATTTTTCTATTGTGTTATCTGTCTTTTACTTAGTGATTTGTAGGAGCTCTTTACACAGCTTGAATGTGAACCCCTTATCAGTTGAGTGTGTTGAAAATACCTTCTCCCACTCTGTGACTTGTCAATTCATTTTCTTAATGGTGTCTTTTGATGAACAAAGTTCCTAATTTTAGTATAGTCAATTTAACAATTTCTTCCTTATGATTAGTGTTTTTTGTACACTCTTAAAACAATCTTGGCTTACTCTAAGTTGAGGAAGATATTCTTTTATGGGCTTTTGAACAGCTTTATTACTTTACTTTTCTCATTTAGATTTACAGTCTGTGCAATTGATTAATTGATTTTTGTACATCATTTTTCACTGTTTCCTTAGTACTTGTCTAAAGGCCTCATTTTCTTCCATGTGGATATTCAGTTTATCCAGCCCCATTTAATGGAAAATCCATTCTTTTTCCCCTGCTCTGTTCTGCAAATTTTGTCATGAATCAAGTGTCCATCTATGCATAAGTTAGCATCCCACCTCTATTATGCTCCATTGCTCTATTATCTGTTCTTGTTTACTTATTTACTGTAGGCTCATAGTACTTTTTTATGTCTGGGAAAGTAAATCATCCAACTTTATTCTTTTTGTTCAAGACTGTTCTGGGTTTTTGGCTCTTTGCTTATATTAATAGTTTTAAAATCAGCTTATAAATTTTGACACAAACACAGACAGTTGGGATGATACATAAACTTAGAATTTACATCTATACAATATTGTCTTATAAACCCATCTATTTGGGTATTCTTTAATTTCTCAAACTTAGAATTTACATCTATACAGTATCATCTTACAAACCCATCTATTTGTGTATTCTTTAATTTCGCTCAGTAAAATTTCATGCTTTTATGGGTAGACATCTTTTATTAGATTTATTCTGAGGAGTTCCCATCTCAAAGGGAAATCATTTATCATTTTACCATCAAGGATGATGTTGGATGGCTTTTGGGTATGGTTTTATTTTGTTATGAAATATCCTTTATCAGGTTAAGGCATGAAAACATGATGTTTTGACATTTTGCCATGTCGTTTTTAACCCTGGGCATTTTAAAAGGACCTAAAATCAGTTATCAAAGTTTCAGCTGTGACAGGGTTATGAGCACAGCCTGTTGCATTCAGCCTGTGAGCTGCAACCCATCTCTTGCTCCACCCCTGAGCTGGAAGGAGAGAGGAAAAAGATGGTAGGGCTGAAGCCTGAAGACTATAGGAGATTTGGGAGATAATCCCTGGGAAACCCAGAATTATTTTTAAAATAATTGAGGACAGTCTGGTGTTCTCACATAAAGGGTGAGAGAACGACCAAAGAGATGTCTTGAGACAGACTTACGCATGTAACGAAAGCCTGGCACATTTGCATTTTTAACATCCCATCTGTTATGTCAATGGATCTTTATAGCAACCCTGGTTTCAATATAGTACAATTTTACAGGAGAAAAAAAAAAGATGAATCAATCATCTAACATCATAGAATGAGAAGAGGATGAGCTGGAACCAAAAATCAGGTCTCCTGGCTTCCTGGCCTGGACGCCTCTGATTAGAACATAAAATCATATGAAAAATCCCCAATACGAAAGCTCTCCTAAGTCACCCAAAAGGAGACTATCATGTTAGAATATGCAAAATGTAAAAATATAACATCCGTTTATAAAAAGTGCCTCTTGTAAAACCATGATTCCTCCTCAAAACAAACTGTTGTGGAGGTTGCAAGTGGAGGTTGCTCCTTCACTCCCCACCGGAAGGGCATGAGTTCAGTCTGCCTTCTTTCCTCTTCCACATCTGCTCTTCCCTATGTGACTTGCTTTGGCCAATGAAGTGTGGGCAGAAGTGACCTGTGTCACGTCCAGATGAGAGCATTTCATGGCCAGTGCTTGGCTCTCCAGCCCATTCCCCCTTGTCATGGAGACCACGGGAGCCCAGGTTGATGTGGGGGGGGCAGTGCCAGAAGGTAGATGCCAACTAGGGATTCTGAAAATTCCTGGAGAGTCATTCATATCCACAGCAGGTTTTATGTGAGTAAGAAAGCAACATTTGTTTCTTTTTTTTTTTTTTTTTTTTTTAACATTTGTTTCTGAAGCCACTGAGACTTGTGGATTGTTTGTTCCTGCAGCCTAGCCTAGCCTAGCCTAAAGGCTATAGCTGATCACAAGGTCAGCTTCTGGTAGACCCAGCCAGTTCTCAGCTCTGTGGTTTGCATTTTCTCCTTCTGTGGCCCTAGACAAGTCAGAATGCCTCTGCTCTAAAGGTGCAGCTATCCTCAACTCAGCTGATGAGGGAGAAGGGAGAAAGAGCCATGAAGGCCACTGTAGCCTTATGTCCAGCTGTGATCTCCAGTCCCACATTAGCATTAGTAAGAGTGCTTTGCTTTTCCAGGTTTCAGATGCTGCCCACATTCCTTGGCTCATAGCCCCATTCCATCTTCAAAGCCAGCAGAATCTTCATCACATCCCGTCAAAAAAAAAGAAAAAGAGGGCCTCCCTGGTGGCGCAGTGGTTGAGAGTCCGCCTGCCGATGCAGGGGATACGGGTTCGTGCCCCGGTCTGGGAGGATCCCATATGCCGCGGAGCGGCTGGGCCCGTGAGCCATGGCCGCTGGGCCTGCGCATCCGGAGCCTGTGCTCCGCAACGGGAGAGGCCACAACAGTGAGAGGCCCGCATACCGCAAAAAAAAAAAAGAAAAAGAAAAAGAAAAAGAAAAGGGCTTCCCTCCCACAAGGTTTTCTGTTTCTAAAATAGCTTGGATTTTTGCTACTCAAACTGTGATCCGTGGACCATCCAGCACTGTCAGCATCACCTGAGAGCTTGCTGCAATACAGAAGCTCAGGCCCCACCCCAGGCCGTCTGCATCATAATCCACACTTTAAAATCCAAGTGATGGGCATGAACATTTCAGTTTGAGAAGCACTGGCTGAACCTTGGCAGTGAGGAGAGAGAGTGATTTGGTTTTCCTCAGTTTTCACAGTCCTCATGGTGGGTGAATGACCCCTGCCCTGACCTCCTGACCCACCATTCCCTCTTTTGAACCCTGCACAGATTCCTGCTGCAGCTCCTATAATAGAAGGTGAACCTTGAGGTTTCTGGTCTCTGGTGATGCTTGTCCTCCTTTGCATCACATCACAAGTCAGAAGTGAGCCCAGACGTAAGGTATGAGGATTCCATCCAGCTCTCCTTCCTCTAGGTGTGATGGCTGCCACGCATATGGGAAAGGCAACCTGGAGGTTTCTTCATGTCCCCTGTTTCCATCTCCTGCTCTTGATCTTGCTCAGGCCCCATGGAAACAGAGGAACTTGGCAAGTGCCGGGGCTGCTGCTCATGTGCTTTCTCATTTCCTCCCTAGCCTCAGTCCCTGCTGCTGCGCTTCTTCTCCAGATCCTCCAGAAGAGTGCCAGGGACAAGCCAAAACTGCTCCCTGGCCCTGCTCCCAAATGACAAGAAGCCAAAAGCTGATTCAGGAAGCGTGCCTCGCTGAAACCAGGGCTGGTGCTCTTGGAGCCCAGGCTGTGTCTGCGGGTGTGAGGTTCTTGGATGACAAGGCACAGGCTTGTCTTTGTTGCTCCCGTCTCCTGCCCCGGGCCGGCCTGGCTCTTGGCATCTGCTTCCCCATTTTCCACATGCTGTTGGCAACCCAGGGCTGGGGGGTTGCCAACAGGAGGCCACCATCTACTGCTCGGAGCTGCTTCCTCCCTGTTGTTTGTGAAAGCAGTTCGTCACGGGAGCACGACCTGATGCCTTCCACAAAGAATGACTTTCATCAGGGCTGTGGCGTGGGCTCTGCGTTGTGGGCTGGTGGACCAAGCGAGGGCCAGGAGGGCGGGTAGGTAGTCTGGCTACAGCGGCAGATGGAATCTGGCCCAGGGCGGATGTCGAGTGCCTTCTTCAGTATGCCTTTTCCTTTTTACTCTCCTCTTGAGCAGAGCTGATCACTTAGAGCTGTAATTATTTTAATCTTCTACCTTGCCGTCCCTGTCTGACTGCCTGCCACTGCCCATCGACCATTTATGCTAATGATGTACTCAGGTGGCAGCTTTGCTGAAGCCATTTCAGGCAGCCCGTCTTCGTAACGGGCCAAACAGTGATGCAGGCTTGCCTGGCCAGGGACTGTCACCATCCCTTGCTGAGTGACCTTTGGCAAAGCAACACTCTGGAGATGATTTCTCCTTGCAAAGCAAGTCAGCAACATGGGTGGGTGAGGGAAACAAGATACCAAATGATAGCTATACAGCATTTATAGCATGCATTTCAGCATCACCATAATTTTAAGAATATCATTTCGGAATCAGGAAAATCTGAGTCCTCTACCTGGGCATCAATCTTTTCATCTCTGAGTCTCTGAACCCTCATCTGTTAAATGCGTATCATAATAACTTCTTCAAGAGTTGTAAGTGATGCATGTAGAGCTCAGAGCATAATGCTGGGTCCTAATGGCAGTTGGATAAACAAGCTTTTTTTCTATATCATTAGTTATGTCCAGATTTTCCTGTGACTGAGGGAAACAGGTGTTTGGAGAAAGGAGTCGAATTAGTTGTCTTGGATTTGTGCTATCGTTATGGGCCTCTTCCTGTACCATTATGGATGGTAACATGAGGAAAATAACGCAAACTAGATGTCTTTGGAATACTTGAATAAAACTCTTTTTTACCTGTAAACTCTTATGAAGTGAAGGGAGTGGATAGTCCCTGGCTCACACGACAAAGACTTCCATGTTCTGATGGGTCTTGGGCCAGATAAACAGTAGTTCTTTTGGATCTTGTGAGCTTGGTAGTTATGGATTGTCCAAGGGGGAGAGTCTAGGCTCCAGCCTGTGAGTAAAGCAAACCATCCCTGGCAGATTTCTCTACTTCACTCCCCGCTCCCTCTTAATCAAGCATCTCATTTTGTTCAGCTCAGCATAACACAAAGAAATGAGTTAGGGGCTTGAAAGACAAAGACACTTGGGACAACGTTTCTGCCCCTAAGATCAAGGGTCAAGGGCGGGCAGAGACGCATAAGTAGAAATTATAGTGGCAAGTATTATGCAGACGTAAATTCTGATTCCGTAGGAAAACATACGAGGGGTTAGCAACCTAGCAATTGAGGGTATGTGGGGAGAGATGGTCAGGGAAGGCATTGCAGAAGAGGAAACACTTCTGAGGTGATTTCTCTTTCCAGGTAATGTTTAGATGTGAGGAAGACGGTCTTTAGTGTAATCAGGAGTATCAGTGAGCTTTTGCTGCATAAAAAACAACCCAAATATTAGTGGTTCTGAACAACAATTTATTTAGTTCACCACTCAGGGGTCAGGGGGGTGGTTCTTCTATCTGGACCAGCTTGGCTGATTTCTGCTGGGCTTTGCTCCTCTGTGGTCATTTGGCAAATTGGCTGGTTGGATGATCTAGGACGGCCTCACTCACAGCTGGAGTACATTTGTTCCCCTTCACACGGCCTCTCGTTCTCAAGCCACCATGTTGGGCTCATTTACACAGTTGTCTCAGCAAGAAAGCAAGCCCCAATGCTCAAGGGCTATTCAAGTCTCTGCATCATGGTCTCTAACGTCCCATTAGCTAACGCAAGTCACAAGCCCAGCCCATATTCGAGGTGCAAAGTAGCCTCCACTAGTATACCATATTGCTTATATTTAGGACACAGAGAACAAGAGTGGGCAGAGATAATGAACTCTAGAGGTAAACATCTGAATAATACAATCTATTTCCCTACTAGGAGTCAAGTTCCCAATATTCCACCCTTGAAGACACATTCTGCTGCGTTAAGCATTGCCCAGCCCAGTTGTCCCTGTTGAAATGAGTATACCCTTGGAAGGCTGTGGCACTTTCAAGAGTAATTAGTCACTTTGAGCTGTCACTTAATAGCAATGAAGGCCATGACAGCAACCTCATCGGAGAATTGGTGGTAGTGGATGAAACGTGGGAGAAGGGGGCAGGAATGCAAAGAGGGAAGATCCAAGCTTGGTTTTAGCTACCTCCCAGTTCTGCCTAAAGCTGGACCTGCATCTGTGCGTTCAAGGGTGAGACCCATTACAAAGTCACTTGCAGAACTTATCTCACCAAGCTTAGGAGCCAGATGTCCCTGAAAGGATGTTAACAGCATGCCAGGGCACCTCACTGACAGCCTGATAAATGGTCTCCTCCCTTGTCCCTCCACCAGCCCAGCTACTATCTGAGCAGCAGTGCCTGCGGCTGGCTGTGGAACCTGCCTCAGTAACTGCTCTCGAGTCCAGCTTCCAGGGGGTCATCTGGGGGGAAGCCAAGGGCTTAGAGTAGTAGTTCTCAAACTTGAGCGAGCCCCAGATTTCCCTGGAGAGTTCATTAAAACAGATCTCTGGGCCCCCCACCCCAGAGGGTGATTTCTGATTCTATAGGTCTGGGATAGGGTCTAAGCATGTGTTGTGCTAACAAGTTGCCAGGTGATGCTGATGGTGATGCTGATACTGCTGATTCAGGACCACATTTTGAGACCTCCTAACCTAGAGCTTGGATACCTTGTCCTTTAACATAGGGTTTCCCTTATTGCAGAGGTTCTCGACCTTAGCTGCTCCTGCGGACAACTTCAAAAACATGAATATTCAGGCTTCACCTGCAGAGAGGCTGATTTAATTGGTCTGGGTGATCCTGGTATTTCTAGTTAAAAGACTCTCAGGTGATTCTGATACACAAGCAGGGCTGAGAACCACTGTCTTATTGTAGTGGTTCTCAGGGAGTGGTCCTCAGACCCACAGCAGTAGCGGTATCACCTAGGACCTTGTTAGAAATGCACATTCCCAGGCTCTACCCCAGACCTACTGAATCAGAAACCCGGGGGATGAGACCCCACAGCCTGTGTTTTAACAAGCCCTGCAGGGGAATCTGATACACACTGAAGTTTGATTCACCAGATTTTTCAAATGAAATGAGGCCTGTGAGACACCGTCTTGGAGGAGCTGCTTTAATACCAACTTCAGAATATGAGCCCCACCTTCAGAAGATGAGCTCTGGAGAGGTGACATGCAGTTTGCAAAGTATGGGGTTTTGGATGTTCCATCATAAATCTTTGAAATAAAATCTTAGAAGCATGGGATATAGACAGACCTAAAGAGAATTCTTAGGCTAGAGTGGGGGAAGGACTTTGTACATCCCCTGGCTCTGGCCTCCAAGGCAGCCCCTTGAGATCCCTCCCCTCAACCCCTCTACCCCTCAACATGGAGTGGGAACCAGGAACTCCGGCCCTAGCTCCAGCACTAAGTTAATCGTGTGACCTCTGAGTCTTTTCTTCCTTATTCTAAATGTACGACAGGATTTGCATCAACCAAATCATCTACCTTGCTGTTCTAAGTTGGTCAATGAGATTTCACGGGTATGGTTTGCTAGTGTTTTATGATCATTCAGGAGGAAGAATGTTAATGAAAGACTTGCTCTTGTCTCATGTACATGCAGCTGGCAGGGCTACCTTCCTCAGCTTGGGAAAAAGCCAAGTTAAAAATCACATCCTTTTGATTGTATAAATTAATTGTTTGAAGCCCTGACATGCCCAAAGTAGCAAGGAATATATCGGAATTTAGGAATTCCTCACCGGACCTCTGCCACCCCCAGTTTCCCTAGGAGTTCTAAATCTCCTAGGGTTTATTCCTGGGGAACTTAAAGCATCAGACCTGCTTCCAGATGCTGACGCTCAGAGCATCTTTAACGTGATCAGTGGGGACCATGGCTCATCCTGCCTCTTCTACTGCATAGGTGGATCTGGGCAGCCCAGGGGACGCTCTTCACTTGGTGATGTTCTTGCCAGTCTTGACAGGTTCTAGAATTGTCCTCTTCTTGGGCCCCAAAGACACTGTTCTTTCACACACACACACACACACACACACTCTCTCTCTCTCTCTCTCTCTCTCTCTCTCTCTCTCTCTCTCTCTCTCTCCCCCTCAAACTACCAGGTTGTAGAGTCTAGAGGGGCTTTCAGCCTGGGTCTTGCTTGAGCCAGAGTCAGGCTTCCCCATGAGCTTGGAGAACAGGTACACTTATTCAGGTGCCTTCCAGGAGTTAGCAGGACACTTAAATGAGAGAAGCAAGGCCGGAAACTACAGCAGACGCTATACCTAGTTCCACTTTACTAGATACTCGTTGCCAAAGTCTCGTCTATTCTCTTGGATTATATAAGAACGAGGCTCAGAACCCAAGAACTTCCATGGGGTCTAAGCAACAGAAAGATTCTCTTTCCAGTGGATGTTGTCACTATGGGATGGTGGCTTCTTGGGGCATCTCCTCCGAGCCAGATCAATGTGATGGGAAAAGTGTTTGTACTAATGTTTTAAGCCAGTGGTTCACAAAGGTAATCAGGTCAGAACATCAGTATTGCTGAGGAACTAGTTAGAACTGAGGCCTCAACTGCACCTTTGAATCAGAAGCCCTGGGGAGCTTTACGCCAGGGGATTTTAATCTTCGCTGCACATTAGAACCACCTGGAGAGATTTAAAAACTCCCCATGCCCAAGACATACCCCAGACCAATTAAATCAAAATCTCTGGAAGTGAGAGCCAGGCATCAGTATTTTTTAAATCTCTCTATACGATTCCAATGTGAACAAAGGGAGAACGATAACTTCAAAACCACTGCAAATAACCAAATGAAATCAACTGTACAAGTAGTTTCTTCCATTGCAACCATTACTGATGGCTGAAAATAAAGACCATAACAAAATAAAATGGACCTAAAAACTGTTTAAAAACAGACTGGGTCTCACTGGTAACTTGTAGCAGGGAACTGAGCATTGACTCACAAGTTCTATCACTGTAGACGATCCCACTGATAACTTGAGCTGTTTTCCCCTTCACTCCTGCAATTTCTTGGTGTGGAAGAATCACTTACTGGTGCAAGACAGAGAAAAAGGGTAGGATCTCATGAGGAGCAAATGCCACAATAGATGTGATATGAGTCTGCTTTAATATAGAGGCTTAGTCCAAGATGGGGATTTTGGTTTTTTTTAGGAACCAAATTCAGGAAAGGCAGTTCTTACTCATAAATGGCTTTGCCTATGAAAGTGCCTCAGTCCGTTTAGCACCACTGAATTTAATCAAAAGGCTTATAAAGCAACCCTCCCCCTTCAGCTTTTATTACAGCGCTCCGTGAGATCATCCTGCCGGTTTCTTCCAGCTGCCTGCCTTCTCTCGCAGGGGCTCAGAGGATGAAGCAGTGAGTCTGACCCTCTGACACGGTCAGGCTCAACTTCAGCAGCGTTCTGTCTCTATAGCGACTTCGACCTTAAGGGATGTGCGAGGTGATTTAACTTTGAGTTAGAAAATCAAGCCCTCTGATTTGGATGGCTGCCCCGATGGGCAATTCACCTGTGTGATTGATTTCAAGAATCTGTTCTGTTGCCTCTTGGTATTATGAGCCTGGAAGCAGGAGAGAGGGAGGGAGGGAGGGAAAGAGGAAAAGAGAGAAAGAGGGGTCTTGGAAGGAGGTGTCTGCATACAGGAGAAGCAGGAGACTTCTATTTTTACTTTGTGAGCTGCCTTTAATGAGAGTAACACTGTCTCTTAATCACCTTAACGGTGCGCACCCTGAGGTTGGCTGTCCACGGTGCTGTTTGTATCAATATATTCTCTGGGTCTATATCTCATTACACCTTTGAATCTCCCTGGAAGATCTATTCTCACAAAAGCAGCAGTGGCCTAATAGATTTTACTAAATAATTAATACCAGAATTGGGTTGCGAGTGGGGTTCTGTTCCACACTCCAAGGCAAAGGACTTAAAATCTTCATGGACATTTCTATTCTCCAAGACTTCTCTTTAGCTGGAGCATTGTAGGGTTGTGGTTTTGATCTGTCTTCCTCCCTAAGATTTTCCCTTGGGAATATCAAAATGTTCTCATCTTGAATTGGTGTTTCTAGGAGTCATGGGTGTGGAGGGAAGAGGAAAAGTGATGGAGGAAGTGTCAGAAAAGTATGGGGGCTCTGTGGAGGGCGAGGTAGAGTGTCTCCTCCCACCCACCCACCCTCTGCTCCCCGTGTTCTCTCCTTCAGCTCCTTTGTCACTGATACTCTTGACTTTGGCTACCAACCAGAAGGCTCTTGGCAACCGACACTGACTTTGTCTCAACTGAATTTGGTGGGTGCCATTCTCTCTTTCTGCAAGAGACCCTGGTCTGACCTTTGCTTTGGCTCAGTCTTCAGCTGGCAAATGGCATTTACTCACTGAAGCTTTGCCCAGCATATAGCCTAGATCCCTCAATAATCCCAGCTGAAGTTCTTCCTTCTTTGTTTTGTCCTTGGCAGTGAGGTCGGAGTGTTTACAAAAACTCATCTTTCCAGACTGACGAATGGAAGTTCTTATTTGCATTTGAAGAAGCTGGTTCTTGGCAATCTTCTTTAAGATAAAGAATAGCTGGAGATCTTGGGATCACATAGAAGAGACAGTTTCTCAGTTCTCGTGACATTTGCCAGTTTATCAAGGGTACCAGGTGAATATCTCCAAGTTGTGTTGGCTGAAACTATATATCTTCAGGGAAGAGAGCCCCAAAATAGGCTGTGTGGGATGACGTCTTTAAATGTTGCCTCTTGACCTTGCATTTTGGGCAGGAGGTATAAAGGAGTGAAGGATTCCTGGATTCCTGGATTCCTGGATTCCTGCCAAAAAGAATTAGCTTAAAAAAATAAAGCTGAAGAACAGGAGCAGAACAGAAGCACAGTTTTTGAAATGCATAAATTCCGTATAAGCCGGAAACACAATCCTCTTCTTGTTCAGTTGGGGTAAATAGGAAAGTTGTTGCAACACAAGAATACAGCCCAATTCTTTTAAGACTTCAGAGCCAGTAGGAAAGCAAACACAAACTAGCAAACTTGGTCTTGGTTTTGAGAGAAGTTAAGTGTGAAGACCATTCCCCCCAAGCTGGGACTGTTTACACGTGCTGTTCATCTTTCTTTTATAAACATGTGCCTTGCATCCCATTCACAACGATCTGATTCCTTCCTTATTTCCTGTGTTCATTCTGCTTCTCTCTAGGCTGAATTGCTTTTCCTGCAGGTTAGCATATGGCTTGATATTTTTAAAAATTGGCTTTAAATCTTGTAATGAAAGCTTTCTTTTCATCTAAGTACGTATAAAAAGGAGTTTGGCTTAAAATGTATTTCCAGCCAGCTTGTGTGAAGCGTCTGCTCACTAAGTGAGGTTGTATAACTTCCAAGGCAGGGGGTCAAGGGCAAATCTGGCTTTTCCAGTACCCAGCCCCCCCCCAATTTTCTCCATGTTCACTCATTTGGAGACACTCCTGACTATGGCAGCACGTGGAAACTTAGAAAACAGATCTAGGTATCATGGGGAGATGTGCATCTTCTGGAGTATTGCGTGTCGGTGTGTGTTCACAGGACACCTTGTAAGTAATGGCCACAGAGTTTGTAAGGGATGGAGTTGGACTTGAACCCATGATTGCATGGCTCCTGCATGTAACTAACTACTCAATGAACTAACTAATTATCATAAAAAGCGGCATTAGCTATAGGCTAAACTGTGGTAGAAGGGAGTTGGTATAGAAAGGCAGAGGAAAGAGAAGTCAATTCTGACTTCACTAAGGCAGTCTTGTATGAGCAGAGCCTCGAAGAATCAGCACGATTTTGATAAAAAGAGAAAGGGAGGTGGAGAAAGACTGGCAGGTATTGGACACGAGGGCATTGAAGAGGAACCACCCCCGCTTCACCCCTCGCCAGCTGTGCGACCTTTGGAACATGCCCAAAGTTTAGTGTCCTCATCTGTAAACGCTGCTAATAACGATAACTTCAAGTGGTTTATGAGAATTCGATGAAATGATGCATGAAAAGCGTCTAGATCAGTGCTCGTTAAGGGCTCAGTGAGTCTGAGCTATTATTATTTCAGCCACAGGCAAGAAAGGGCATGTCATGTTGTGATGCTTTTTTCCCCTTACGTTAACTTTAGCCCAAATGTATGGAACACCTTGGTGCACCGCAGAACGCACGGAGCTGCTTGCCCTGAGTGCTGCGGGAGATGCTGTAATTAGGAGTCTTGAGTGGACTCTGGAGGAGGGAGCTGTTGTCTTTACATTCAGACCCCTGCGGTGGCCAGCACAACGCTGGTGTTAAGTAAACAGAAGTTTAAAAATATTTACTGCATTGTATTTTGAATTCCTAATCCAACCTATCTGCCCTGGGATCAAACTCCAGAAGGCAAGAGTAATTTTCAGAATCTCTTGATGCCCCATTTACGGTTCTCCTCCTGTTCTTCTTGGAGGGCCCTGCTCCAATCCCCATGGAATGTCCAATGCTTTTCTATATCTCCATCCCCTAGTGAATCAACGAAATTGTCCTACCCACAAATTTGTCCTTTTCTCGAAGCTAGTCTCTGTTGGGGCCCAGGGCAGGCCACCCCAAAATGTGCCTCAACGGCATATGGATTATTCTGAGTTACAGTTACTTAAGAAATGGCTGATGCAAGACCGACACTCTGACCCCCCTCTTTGTCAAAGGGGCCCTCAGGCATCTGGAGACATGGAATTCGGGCAGACAATTCTTCTTTAATTGACTACCCTGAGCCCAAACTCTGTTTAGATTGTTCACTAATTAAGCACTCAAAGCCCACGTTTCCTCATCCTGTCAATCCTTCACAAATTTACTGTTTCTTTGTCTAAAAAGTATAAAAGCTGCCTGTTTTGGCCACCTCTTAGGTCCCATTTCCACCTCCGTGTACACGAATCAAATTTGTTTCTTTTTCTCCTGTGCATCATCTTGTGTCAATTTTGTTGTTAAACCAGCCACAAGAAGTCAGGGGGGTAGAGGGGGAAATTTCCCCCTCCTTGGTATCACATCTTATGTCCAAATGACCCTCTTGCCTTCCTCCTCACCTCCACCCCACCCCCACCCCATCTCTCAAAACTGAGATGAAAATGGACAGGAGAAGTGCTTGAAAGAGTTGGGGCTGGTGTCTCAGAGCTGGTGGCTGGAGTGGGGAATCACGCAAAAGGAATGATGGATGGAGAAGACCAAGAAAACAGCTGCAATATCCAGCTGGTGGCTGGAGCCAGATGTTAAGTCAGGCTGTTAAACTGGAATGCAGGTGCTGAAAAATGGAAGCAGATGTATGTGTACTAAACGGGGGCAAAAGAATATTAGGGTAGAATTTGGAGGCCCTTAAGTCTATTTGCGCTTCCCAAACCTTTATTCAGTTGTGGTCATGGTGGGTCTACAACTGGGGAAAGGACTGAGCAGTGGACAGCCAGCATCTCTGTTCTCATGGATGACATCCTAGTGGAGCAAACAGGACACAATACACAGGGGAACATGGTGTTCAGGATGATCCTCACAGCGTGGTGAGAGTTAGGAAAGAAAGGGAAAAGTACTTCACGGTGACTTCAGGGAGAATGAGTGTTCGATGTGGTCAGAGGAGCTGCAGCCTGAAGCATGGGAAGAAACCAGCCATATTAAAATGGGGAAGAGCAGCTGGCAGAGGGGATTCCAAGAGCAAAGATCCTGAAAAGGGGATAGAACTGGCATTTTTCAAGGAAGGAAAGGAAGGTATGGTCAATATGTTTGTCATTTGTAGTCTGCCCTGCTCTGATCCTGTTTCCTAATTTTGGGGGAACCTCCCATCAACAAGAGGCAGAGTCCATTTTTCACTAAGAAAGAAAAAAAATGTGGGTGATATTGGCTCTCTCATATCTTAGAAGCCAGAGCTGAGCATAGGGCTTAGGGCCATCCAGCCAACTGGGTGCTCCTGATGGGACTTTGAGCCTTGAGTAGGTCATTCAAAGATGAAGGATCGGGCTTCCCTGGTGGCGCAGTGGTTGAGAATCTGCCTGCCGGTGCAGGGGACACGGGTTCGAGCCCTGGTTTGGGAGGATCCCACATGCCGCGGAGCAACTACGCCCGTGCGCCACAATTGCTGAGCCTGCGCGTCTGGAGCCTGTGCTCCGCAACCGGAGAGGCCGCGGTAGTGAGAGGCCCGCGCACCGCGATGAAGAGTGGCCCCCACTTGCCGCAACTAGAGAAAGCCCTCGCACAGAAACGAAGACCCAACACAGCCAAAAATAAAAAAATAAAATTAAAAAAAAAAGATGAAGGATCAGGTTCCGGGAAGGTGGGCCCGTGAGCCATGGCCGCTGAGCCTGCGCGTCCGGACCCTGTGCTCCGCAACCGGAGAGGCCACAACAGTGAGAGGCCCGCGTACCACACACACACACAAAAAAACCAAAAAATGCTGAAGGATCAGGAAGATTAGGACCTCCCTCACCTGTAGCTGGTGAACACAACCTGTAGCTGGTGGTGGAGTTGGTGGTTGCACTACTCCTTTGAAAACTTCTACTTTTAACAAATAAGAGTAGGAATGCCATATGCCTCTGCCTGGGCCAGAAGGGGACAACAAGGTTTTTCCTTCAAGTCAGACCTTGCAGGGATAGCTGCATCCCCTTATATACAAGACCTGCTCTCACTAAGCCATCCTTTGGCTTAGGACTGGACCAAAACGGTGACCTTCAGCACTGAGACCACCTGGTCAAAAGCCCCCATCATAACTGCCTTTCTCCTCCACATGCCCGAGGCATGCTGTGGTTTCATGCTGGTGCGCTGAGTTTCTTTGGTTGCGTATTGTGGCAAGTCTGGAGGGAGCAAACCCTAAGTATTTTTGCTGTAACGACAAGTGTCTTGTCACAATCACAATTCTGCTTTCTTTCTGTCTATTGCTTTTTAAATTCAGTATCTTATAACTGACTCAGGAGTGCCAGTATTTAGTGCTAATGTTGAAGTTTGGTTCCCATGTTTATGGACTGGTGGTCCTTCTGTTAAAAGATATGATAATCTCTCCAGCAATTCACTCATTTGGTGCCTATGGTTTCACTCATTGGGATTTTAAGATGTAAATAGTTAAATATGTGTAAATAAATCACTTGTCAAATATAGTAAATAAATAAATAGAAATAGAAAAGAATATGCTCCTTCCAAAGAAGATATATAGATGATAAAGAAGTATATGAAAAGATGCTGGGCTTCCCTGGTGGCGCAGTGGTTGAGAGTCCACCTGCAGATGCAGGGGACGCTGGTTCATGCCCCGGTCCGGGAGGATCCCGCATGCCGTGGAGTGGCTGGGCCCGTGAGCCATGGCCACTGAGCCTGTGCTCCGCAGCGGGAGAGGCCACAACAGTGAGAGGCCCGCGTACGGCAAAAAAAAAAAAAGATGCTCCACATTGTATATCATTAAGGAATTGCAAATTAAGGTAACAGTGAGATATCACTACATGCCTGTTAGAATGGCCATGTCCAGAACAGTGATAGCACTAAATGCTGGTGAGGATTTGGGACAACAGGAGCTCTCATTCATTGCTGGTCGGAATGCAAAATGACACAGCCACTTTGGAAGACAGTTTGGAAATTTCTCACAAAACTAAACACATTCTTACCATACAATAGAGCAGTTGTGCTCCTTGGTATTTACCCAAAGGGGTTGTAAATGTATGTCCACACAAAAACCTCCACACAGATGTTTATAGCAGCTTTATTCATAATTGCCAAAACTTGGAAGCAACCAAAGGTGTCCTTCAGTTGGTGAATGTATAAGTAAACTGTGGTCCATCCACAGTTTATTATTCAGCACTAAAAAGAAATGAGCTTTCAAGCCATAAAAAGACACAGAGGAACCTTAAACGCATATTACTAAGAGAAAGAAACCAATCTGAAAAGGCTACATACTGTATGATTCCAACTATATGACATTCTTGAAAAGGCAAAACTATGGTGACAGTAAAAAGATCAGTGTGGTTGCCAGGGGTTGACGGGGTGGAGGTGGGAGGGATTAATGGACAGAGGACAAAGGATTCTTAGGTCAGAGAAACTATGCTGTATGATTTTATAATGGTAGACATGTGTCATTATACATTTGTCCATAGCCCATAGAATATACAACATCAACAGTGAGCCCTGATGTAAACTATAGACTCTGGGTGGTGATGATGTGTAATGTAGATTATAACAAACGTACCACTCCGGTGTGAGATGTTGATACGCGAGAAAAATAAAACAAAAAACCTATAAAAGCTCTAAAAAATTAACCTTTCTAAAACAATAAAAGCTCTATGTAACACTAAAAATGCTGTGAAAATAATATAAATAAATAATTCAAATGATAAACATAATAAGCATAAATACATGGAAATAGAAATAATAGTAAAGAAATGTTTTAATGCTGTTATGATTCTATTTTAGGTTTTTATAGATTGTGGAGCATCACCCCAAATGTCTGATACCCAGTTGTCATGAGAACAGATCAGGAGTCCCAGAATGAGCATCAGGGACACGGAGGTTTAGAGGGGTCCTTTAGCAGAGCACGCACAGGGATGTCACTTGGTTTTACCTTGGTAAACAAGCAGAGGCATTGTTTAATTTTAACAGTTGGGATACAAGTAAACATCTCTCCCCATGTAGACTTTTTACTGTTGCTCCTGATTTTGGAAGGCCATCACTTCTCTTGTAATAAAATAGCTCAGCAAGAGATAGACAATATCATTTCAAATTGCAACCATATTTAGTGTATTTAATGAAAACTGCCCTCCACGCTCGACCTTCACCTAGCAATTCTTATCAACGCCAGAAACCTGGCTCATTAATTAAAGCTGTCCTTGGACTGAGCTGCATCCAAAGTGATGATTGGCTAGAGAAAAACAAAAGTCCTGGTGAGGAAGAAGAATGCTTGGAAGGGCTTCTAGGGGAAATAGCACTGGTGCATCTAGTCCGTTGAAGATTCTGGGGCCCCAGTCTGGCACCCAAGGACTCAGATCCTCAAGTTCACGTAAAACCTTTAAGGATAACACCCTGTTGTCTAACGGCCTCCTGTAAACACAGGAAGATTTCATATCTGTCAAGCAAAGCAGATGCGAAAGCCTCATGGTAAACCAAAGTTATAATAATATTTCAAATTCATAGAGCATTTTGTTGTTTAGAAATGATGAAGAGCCTGGGCTTGAAGATCAAAGTCATACAACTAGCAGGTTGTGAAATCACAATTTGAACCCAGGCCCGTATGACTTGAAAATGTGTATTAAGCACTTAGCACAATGCTGACATTTATTAAATACTCAAAAAATAGTATCTATTGGTAGGTAGGTATAGTAGAAGATCATTATTGAAATTCTGAAGTTTCTAGCCAGCCGGGGATGGCAAATGGAAATGAATCAACAGGACACTCTGTTCCCTCTGTTACTAATTTAAAATGTGGAAAATGTAAATCATAGTCTACTAATCAGCACTTCGTGGTTTTTTTGCATGAATGAGTTTATAAGAGCTTTCATAGGCGTCTTCTCATCTTTTACCTCCAATGAAACACTCTTCTTTGTAAGGTTCTAAGTGGATCAGTGTGAGTTCACCTAAAAAGAGTTTTAAAAACTTAATGCTCGAAGTTGCGCAAGGTTTAATGTTTAGGTGAAGGAAATAAGCACCCAACAGCATTTGGGAACACTGTTCTGAGAGATTTAGCTGAAGCACATCTCAAAACTGATTTTTTTTCCCCTCAAATATCATCAGCAGGTTATTTCCGCCTTTCGGGTTGCTATAATTGCATTTTTCTATGGAAATGTCAAATCAGGCTATGAATACAGTATAATTACTGTGCAGGAAGGAAGCTAAACAGGTGACTATAGGTTTTAGAGACAGAACTTGGAAAAACTAGAAGGTGGCTTTCCCTAGAGAGGCAGGTGGGCCAGGCAGGGGGCTGGCCGGGACCCAGGACAGGCTGGGCAGGGAGGGTGGCAGATAAGGAACGAGGAGGAGGTCAGGGACAGCAGACAGGGCAGCCCTGGTGTGTGTGTCGGTGGGGAGGCTGCAAGGCTGAGACACCCTGGTGAAGAGTGCAGTATTTCAGGCTGAATAAAAATCAAGAATTTGGGTATAAAAATGGAAAGAGACAGGATTTCTGAGTTGGGGCTGAAGTTTGCACGTACAAGTCCAAATCAATTCTTGCTACTGAAAATTGCAACAAACACTCCACTGGTTGGGCTTTTATCAAATGGTGGCTTTTAGCTGTAAAACCAAAAGTCCCTAACATCCAAACCATGGTGACTGCCTCATACAATTGATTTTATCTATATGGCTTTTAACTTGTTTTAGTCAATAAGCTCTCCATGGAAGAAACAGGCTTGTCTGTCTTTCATAAAACAAACAAACAAACAAACAAAAAACCCAACCACCCCCCAACAAGCATTATTGAAATAAAATTTAAATACCACACAGTTCACTTATTGAAAGACTACAATTTAGTGATTTTTTAGTGTATTCACAAAATTGTGCTGACATCACCACTATCTAATTCCAGAACATATTCATCACTCCAGAAAGAAAAACCATACCAATTACAAATTATTCCTATCTCCCTCCAACAACCCCTCACCCCCACCCCAAGCAACTATGAATCTACTTTCTGTTTCTATAAATTTGCCTATTCTGGACACTTCATATAAGTGGAATCATGTGATATGTGGCCTTTTGAGTCTGCCTTTTGCATTTTCTTAATGTTTAGTGATGTTGAGCATCTTTTCATGTGCTTATAGCCCTGTTGTATATTTTCTTGGGAGATGTCTATTCAAATCTTCTGTGCATTTTTTATTTGAGTAATTTGTCTTTTATCGTTGAGTTACAAGTCTGTTTATGTATTCTGGATACAATTTCTTATCAGATATATGGTTTGAAAATAGTTTCCCCCATTTTGTGGGTTGTACTTTCATTTTTTTTCATGGTGTCCTCTGAAGTGCAAATGTTTTAATTTTTATAAAATCCAGTTTATCTACTTGTTCTTTTGCTGTTTGTGCTTTGAGGTTCATATAGGAGAAAATATTGCCTAACCCAAGGTCATGAAATTTACACCTATGTTTTCTTCTAAGACTTTTACAGTTTTAATTTTTATAGTGGCCTCTGATACATTTTGAGTTGATTTTTCAATGTGATATGAGGTAGGGGTTCAGTTTTTTGTTTGTCTGTTTTTGTTCTTTGCGTATGGATATACAGTTCTCAGTACTATTTGTTGAAAAGACTATTCTTTCTCCTTTTCTCCATTGAATGGTCTTGGCACCCTTGTTGAAAACCAGTTGAGTATAGATTTATGGGTTTATTTCTAAACTCTCAATTCTATTCCATTCACCTGTAGGCCTGTCCTTACGCCAGTACTACACTGTTCTGACTATTGTAGCTTTGTAGTAACTTTTGAAATAAAAAAGTGTGAGTACTCCAACTTTGTTCTTCTTTTGCAAGATTGTTTTGGCTATTCTCTCATTTCAATAGGAATTTTAGAAACAGCTTATCAATTTCTTCAAAGAAGCCAACTGAGATTTTAATGGGGGTTGAGTTGAATTTGCAGATGAATTTGGGGTATATTGCCAGCTTTACATATTATCTTTCAATATATTGACATGGGATGTCCTTCTGCTTATTTGGGTCTTTCATTTGTTTAAGAATGTTTTGTAGTTTTCAGAGTATAAGTCTCGTACTTCTTTTGTTAAACTTATTCCTAGGTATTTTATTATTTTTGATGTTATTGTAAATAGCATTGTTTTCTTAATATCATTTCAGTTTGTTTACTGTTACTATATAGAAACACAATTGATTTTTTTTTTTTTTTTTTTTTTTTTTGCTGTACGCGGGCCTCTCACTGCTGTGGCCTCTCCCGTTGCGGAGCACAGGCTCCGGACACACAGGCTCCGCAGCCATGGCTCGCGGGCCCAGCCGCTCCGCGGCATGTGGGATCTTCCGGGATCGGGGCACGAACCCGTGTCCCCTGCATCGGCAGGCGGACTCTCAACCACTGCGCCACCAGGGAAGCCCCACAATTGATTTTTGTATATGGTTCTTACATCCTGTAACTTTGCTAAACTCATTTATTAGTTCTAATAGTTTTATAGATTTCTTAAGATTTGCTATATATAAGATCATGTCATCTGCACATAGAGAAAGTTTTACTTTTTCCTTTTCAATCTGGATGCCTTTTATATAATTTTCTTGCCTAATTTCCCTGGCTAGAAATTCTAATACAGTGTTGAAAAGAAGGGGCAAAAGTGGAGATCCTTGTCTTGTTCTTAGGGAGAAAGTATTTAGTCTCTTTACTGTAATGTCATTTTCTAACATAACACCATTAAGTGTGATTATAGCTGTGGGTTTTGTGTAGATGCCTTTTATCAGGTTGAGAAAATTCCCTTCTACTCCCAGTTTCTTGAGAGTTTTTATCATGAAGGGATGTTGGATTTCATCAAATGCTTTTTATTCATCTGTTGAGGTCATAATGTGATTTTTGTCCTTTATTAATATGGGGTATTACATTGATGAAGTGTGAGAAGTGTGGGTGAATCAATGCTGTTATGGCATTTTGCTACAAGGGTCTTGTATAATTAGCTAGTATAAATATCACCTCCTAGAAAATTGTTGTTGGGGAGATATTGTTACATCCATTCAAAGTTTAAGAAAACATTGCTTTAAAAAGAAAATACACGCTACACAGAGCAGGTTCTTTTCTTTGAGAACTCTTTTCCAGTTAGGTCACCTGAGGTAACCAGAGCTTGAATTTAATTAGTCAAGCAATGCTCTAGCTCTCCTATCAGACTCTCCCTTTTATCTTTACCAAGGTTTAAAGAAAAAATAAAAGTGGCATTGACGTGGATCTGGGCATATCTCTCTATGATTCATTCCCCCTGTAGAGTATAGACATTAACACGAAGTGCTAGTTTAAGCTTTCTTAATGTATGTGTATTCATTTATTTCTTTTGTTTGGTCATTTAATCACCCATTATTCATTCAACACATGTTTGCTGAATCCCCCCTATTTGGAGATTTAGTAACTCTTCCCATGTCTAAATGCAATTTCCACTTCCTGCTACTAAAGCACTTAACATACGGTATTATAACTGTTTGTATAACTGCTCATCTATTCGATAGACTGTGATATCTCCTAAAATAAGAACTGTCTGATTCTTTGTATCCCTAGATTTTTATACAGTCTGATATAATAGGTGCTCAAAGGTGTTTATGAAAATGAATCAACAAATGAGTGGGTGAATTAAAGAATACAAAGCAATAGGTGTGGTCCTATGCAACATGCAAAAGCATTCTTCATGGTCTCCAAGTGATATGACTTCAACCTGAAGTCATATCAGGACACCAGGCATGATAACTGACACTGATGTTTACCTATACGTTAGCCGTATCCCCTATTCCCCTGCTAATAGAATTCCAATTTTGTTTTCAGGTAGTGAGTGGCAATCCCTCGATTTCCAGGAAGACTGCCCCCCCCAAGAATGAGTTAGGATTGGCTAAATCCTATCATGACAACCCCACTTTTCTTTGCTGGTGATTGGTCCAGAAGTAAACATGTGATCCAGTTTGAGCCAATAAGGCAAGACAGAAGTCTTCTGGGAAGTTAACTCTTCCCACATAAAATATGAGAGACACCTGAAGGTAAAAACCTTTTGCCTCATGCTGTTTCCCTATTGCTTGGAGAGTCTACCATGAGCAAGGCACTACTCTGGACTCTTGAGAATATAGTGGTGAAAGAGCCAAGATCTCAGCCCTCATGCAGATTATATTCTAGTAATAAAGGCAGAAAATAAACTATGAACACGTACATAAATAGGTCATATACTCAGAGGGAAAATAAATCAGGGTTATTTCACAGAGAGAGATGGGTTGGGAGGGAAGTTTTTTTTTAAGCCAAGACCAGAAGATATCTGGGGAAACAATATTCCAGTGAGTGAAAAGGTCATTCTAGAAACATAAATATGGCCAGTGTAGGTGGAGTAGATAGAGAGAGTGAGGGTAAGAGTGGGAAGGTGGTAGGAAATGAGGTAGCAAAAGGGCAAGAAAAAATGAAGTGAGTTAAAGGCCTTGACAAAGAATGATTTTTTTTTCCCCTTAAATGTGATGGGAGCCACCAGAGGGTTTTATCCTGGGGATTTATTTCTATAAAAATGTTAATGGGGCTTCCCTGGTGGCGCAGTGGTTGAGAGTCCGCCTGCCGATGCGGGGGACGCGGGTTCATGCCCCGGTCCAGGAAGATCCCACATGCCGTGGAGCGGCTGGGCCCGTGAGCCATGGCCACTGAGCCTGTGCGTCCGGAGCCTGTGCTCCGCAACGGGAGAGGCCACAACAGTGAGAGGCCCGTGTACTGCAAAAAAAAAAATGTTAATGCAAACTAAGCTTTTCATTAATTACCATGAAATTTAAAGGCCTTGAGTTGAAAGAGATTAATCTAAGTAGGAAAGACCTAATTTACTAGCAATCCTTGTCCTAGGCTTATTTCTTTATTTACTTAATGGCATTTTCTATTAATCTTATTCGATAATTTGGGTGTTTAAAAATGTTTGGTTTTATTTTTCACTGTGATAGCATTCAGTTAAAGCTATTTACAGACTTTTACAAGCTTTATGAGAGAAATGGATTTAACAGATGTTTTCCCCCAGAGTTGATAGGTTTTGACAACTTACTGGGTGTGGAAAATGAAGTAAAAAGTAATGTGAAAACCACATTATGTCTTCAGGTCTGCCCTCTGTTGTAGCACCATCCAAATTTACTGCTATTAAGCTTTTATCACAGTTTTTTTTTTTTAGGACTCCCTCAAAGCCTATCATGGTGCCTCATGAGAAGGAAATGCCCATAAATTGGGTTGATTAATTAACTAAGAGTCAAGAATAGGTTACAGTTATGTTGTAGTTCTTAGACCATGCAAAAGGGCCTCCACATCTGTCTTTCTTTCTCTTTCTTTTGCCTCTGCTTCTCTCTGTGTGCCCTCTGACTTACCCCACATTAGCTTTTCCAAATGGTAGAAACATGGCTGCCAAGAGCTCCTAGCCTGGAAATCACTAAGCATCTGTCTTTCTGGTCCCAAGTTTAAAAGTTCAGGAAGAGCTCTGAGAACTTGTGCTTGAGTTGGATGCCCACCCTTGGGCCAATCACCATAGTTACCAAAATATGGCCCACCTCTGTCATGTGCCCCTCCCCCCAACCACGGAGGGGTAGGGCTGTTTGAAGATGGAATTCCAGTTTGAACCAGCAGGTTGGAGTCAGGGGATGCCCATTTTGAGTGGAACAAACACCACCTTACCTCTCTTGAGACCCCCACCTGCACATGCAGCTTCCCACTCTGTTATCTCCGTTGAATGTTTCACGGACACTTCAAACTCACTACCTTTTCCTTACACTATCCCCAAACCTGATTCTCCACAGTACATGGCCCTGCCATATTTCCAGTTGTTCAAAGCAGATACCCAGGAATTATCCTCAACTTCATCTTCTCACCCCTGCCGCCACCACCTCGTCTAAGCCAACATCATTGCTCTCCTGAAGGAGTTATTCTACCGGTACCCTAGTATCCACTTTTGCCTGTCTCCAATCGATCCATTCCCTGCACCTGCACTGTCCAATATGGTAGCCACAGGCCACATGTGGCTATTTAACTTTACAATGAAGACGAAATACATTTAAAAGTTCCTCAGTTGCCCTAGCCATGTTTCAAGTACTCAAACAAGAGCCCCCTGTGGTAGGGAGGGGCTACCTCATTGAGGCCCCCTGTGAAGGATCCAGCTGGAGGTGGAGCAGGAGTCTCAGCTGCAGGTGGATTGCTCAGAAATGTGATTATACACCAAAGTTTGCTTTACCCAAGCTTCCAAGACACTCGTCAGGCTCTTCCCTGCATCTTCCCAGTCTCACTGGCTTCTTCCTTTTCTGTCACATAGCATGTTCTTAGCTCAAGGGCTTCATAAACCCTTGGCCTACTGTTTCCCCACCTTCCACCCTCCCCTCCCCTTGCTCCTTACTAGGTGGCCCACCGGCCCTGTTTGGCCAGTTTCCCACATCCCAGGAAACCCCTCAGACCCAGGCAAACCAGAACAGACATCCTACCTATTTTTAACCTGGCCACCTATTAAGTAAGTATCCTTCAGGTCTCAGCTTCAGCATCCCTCAGGGCCTTGCTCCTCAAAATGTGGTCCCTGGACCACCACCCCAATCCGGCTTAAACACCTCTACGGTTTAACACAGTGCTGAGGTGATTCGGATGAACATTAACGTTGAAAAGCTTCAGGGGATCTGTCCTACCTTTCAGACCAGATCTTATACAACTCTCTTCCCCATTAGTCTACAGACTTCACAAGGGCTGGGGCATGTCTGTCTTGTTCTCATTATGGCCTGAGCCCTGACTAGTGTGCCTGACAAAGTGGAGTGGTTTCCTAAATTTCAGTGGCTACATGAATAAAAATCCCAGATTCTATGAGGGAAAATCAGGTAGCCTGTGGTAGACGCTGTGGATATCCACCCCAGAGCCTCACAGCCCAGCTGAATTCACCTGAAGTGGCAGCGGATGCTCCTCAGGGAGGTCTCAGCTTCCCATCTCAGGTCCTGGTCTCTCTTGTATTTTTTTTTTTTTTTTTTTTTTTTTGCGGTACGTGGGCCTCTCACTGTTGTGACCTCTCCCGTTGCGGAGCACAGGCTCCGGACGCGCAGGCTCAGCGGCCACGGCTCACGGGCCCAGCCGCTCCGTGGCATGTGGGATCTTCCCGGACCGGGGCACGAACCCGTGTCCCCTGCATCGGCAGGTGGACTCTCAACCACAGCGCCACCAGGGAAGCCTGTGGTCTCTCTTCTTTTCTGCCCGGGGGGCCTTTCTTCAACAGAGTGGTTCTCAACCTCCAGTGGGCATCAGAATCCCCCGAAAGGCTGTGGAAACAGATTGCTGGGCTCCACTCTCAGACACTCTGATTCACTAGGTCTCAGATGCGACCTGAGAATTTGCACTTCTAACAAGTACCCAGGTAATCCTGCTGCTGCTGGTGGTCTGAGAACCACTGTTCCAGTGATGTGGCTCAGCCGCTCAAAGGAATCACCTGGGAGTGTGGGAGAGTAAGTGCCTCCTGGGGAGCCCTCAAGCACTGGGGAACTGGATAGACACTGGAGATTCCTGAGGTGATTCTGAGGTACGTCCCACACCATTTCCCAGAGGGTCCCGAGTGAGATTGAGCCCCAGCTCCTCATGGATATTCCCTTTACTGGCTTCCCTTTTTCCCTTTCCCTCATTTGTGTTTCATGGGATCTCCTTACACGTAAGCTCTCTGCACCCAACTCCTCAGCTCAGGCTCTGCTTTGAGGGGAACCCAAACTAAGTCAAAGTCTTCTTTCTCTAGTTTTATTGAGAAATAATTGCCATACATCACTGTTGAAGTGTAAGGTGTACAGCACGATGGTTTGATGTACAAATATTGATGTACGTTGACCACGATAGGTTCAGCTGACATCCATCATCTCATATAGGTACAATAAAAAGAAAAGAAAGAAGAAACAAATTTCACCTTGTGATGAGAACTCTTAGGATCTATTCTCTTAACAACTTTACTGTGTATCATACAGCAGTGTGAACTACAGTCATCACGTTGTACATTACATCCCTAGTACTTATTACTTATCTTCTAACCAGAAGTCTGTACCTTTGGACCACCTGCCTCCAATTTTCCCTCCTAAGTCAGTCTTATATCCATATCCTTCTAGGCCCCTTGACTCTAATCACTGGTTTTCCCTGGTGTATTCCTCAGAGGGAACTCGAGGCAAAACCCACACATCAAAGAGACGTGTACTCACAACACTGTGTACTCCATTTTTGCAGCATCCATCACAATTGTATTATTAATTCATTATGTATGTAATTGTGTGTTTAATATCTGTGTTCCCCACTAGACTTTGGAGGCTGGGTCTTTCCTGTTCACTATAATCTTTTGTGCCTAAAGCTATACTTGGCAGATAGCAGGCACTTATTAAACACTTTGGAATGAATGGCCTAATGAACTCTTTATGTATCAGTTAATATTGGTACCTCATATTTATAAAGCTGTTTACAAAGCACTTTACTATAAATTCCCATTTTATTCTCCAAAACCATGAGAAGTAGAATCGACCTTCTTATTAATATGTCCTTTTAGAATTGATCAAGTGGCTCTTATGTTCCTAGCTCTTTGCTAGGAGCTGGGATACAGAGATGTCTGAGATGGTGCTTCTCGAACTTCAGTGTGCATTCACATCACCTGAGAACCTTTACTCCTCCTGAGTTCTTTGACCTTCCTTAGGATCATTACTCTGAACTCTTTCTCGGGTAGATTGCCTATCTCCACTTCACTGAGCTCTTCTTCTGGGGCTTTATCTTGCTCCTTTGTCTAGAACATGTTCCCCTGCCACCACATTTTGTCTAAGTTGCTGTTTGTATTTTTCTGTATGTGGTAGGTTAGATCCGTTTCTCGACCTTGGAGAAGTGGCCCCCTGTACGAGGTGTCCTATGCCTCCCTGCAGTGCACTCCCCTCTTGTCACCCAAGCTCTATGCTCTAGGGGTCCCCCCTCAGAGGGCTGCAGGGGTCCTTCTGTTGTGGTGGGCTGACTATGTGGGCAGTCTGGTGGGCTTGGTCAGCCTCTAGTCCAGTTGGTTGCCAGGCCCTGCCTTGTGTGGATGCCGCTAGCTGCTGCTGTTCAGTGGGGCCTGGTCACGGGGTGGCTGGTTGCGGGATCCTAGGGGGCCCCGGGGCTAGCGCTGGATCACTGGTGGGTGGAGTCAGGGTACGGAAGACTCCAGGGTGTCGCCCGCCCACTGGCAGGTGAAGCCAGGTCCTGGGGTTAGTGTGGGACTACTGGCAGGCAGAGCTGGTTCCTGAAGTCTGGCTGCAGGGCCCAGGGATCCCAGAGCTCGTTTCAGAGCATTGTTGTTGGGTGGTAGGGGGCCAGTTCCTGATACAGTTGGGTATAGGGTCTGGGGTGTCCTGAAGTTTGCATTTTCCTGCTAGTGGGCAGAGCCGGGGCCCAGCCGGTCCCAGGGAAGGGCCTCGCTTGCGTTGCAGGATTACAGTTTTCTTGTTTCTGATGTCTGCCCCCTGGTGGGTGAGGCTAGACTAGAGGCTTGCGCAGGCTTCCTGGCGGGCGGGGCCGGTGCCTGCCCACTGGTGGGCGGAGCTGGGTCCTGGCCCTCGCGTGGGCTGGGACATGTTTAGGGGCGTGTCCAGAGGCAGGTGTGGGCTCTTTAGTCTCTCGGCAGCCTGCCTGCAGATGGGTGGGCTGTGTCCCTGCTCAGTTAGTTGTTTGGCTTGAGGCGTCCCAGCCTTGTTGCCTGCGGGCTGTTGGGTGGTGCCAGATCTCAGTGCAAATGAGCCAAGGTATTAGCTTCCAGCAGCAGTGCTCCTGGGGCTGAATGTTCCTCGCTGTATCTGCCACCAGTGTTCACGTCCCCAGGGTGAGCCACAGCCGCGCGCCCCCATCCGCCACCCCCTCCGCTCCCCCGGAGACTCTCCAAGACCAGCAGGTAGGTCTGGCCCAGGCTCCTATCAAATTACTGCTCCTGCCCTGGGTCCCAGTGTGCATGGGATTTTGTGTGCGCCTTTTAAAAGTGAAGTCTCTATTTCCCCCAGTCCTGTGGGGCTCCTTCAATTAAGCCTCAATGGCCTTCAAAGCCAAATGCTCTGGGAGCTCAGCTTCCCGGTGCTGGACCCCCGGCTGGGGAGCCTGACGTGGGAGAACCTCTGCAGTATAATTATTCTCCTGTTTGTTGGTCGCCGTCCTGGGGGTATGAAATTTGGTTATATCGCAAATCCGTCCCTCTGCCCCATCTCATTGTGATTCCTTCTTTATGTCTTTAACTGTAGAAGATCTTATCTGGTAGGTTCCAGTCATTTTCATCGATGGTTGTCTGCAGAGAGTTGTGATTTTTGTGTGCTCGTGAGAGGAGGTGAGCTTAGGGTCTTTGTGCTCCGCCATCTTGGCCGCCCGCCTAAATCACCTGGGAATCTTGTTAAAGTGAAGATTTTGATTCTGTATGTCTGGGAAGTAACTTGAAATGCTGTGTGTCTAACAAGTTCTCAGATGATGCTTATGCTGCTGCTCTGGCAACTACACTCTGAATAGAAAGAATCTAGGTTAGTGTTTTTCAAACTTGTTTGCACATTGGAATTCCCTGGGAAGCTTTAAAAGTACTGCTACCTGTATCTAATGCCCAGAGACTTGGACTTAATTGGGTTGGGATGTTTGAAAACTTCCCAGGTGATTCTAATGTTTGTCCAACTGGTCCAGAACAATGGTTCTGAAAGCCCATTGTGCACGAGACTCACCTGGAGGACTTGTTAAAACATATATTGCTGGGCCCAACACCAGAATGTCTGATTCAGTATATCTGGGGTAGGGCCTGAGAATATGCATTTCTAAAAAACTTCCCAGGTGTTGCTGATGTTGTTGGTCTGGATTAACATACATTAAGAAACACCTAGTCTAACAGACGTAGAGAACAAACATGGACACCAAGGGGGGAAAGCGGCAGGGGTGTGGGGATGGTGGTGTGATGAATTGGGAGATTGGGATTGACATGTATACACTGATGTGTATAAAATGGATAACTAATAAGAACATGCTGTATTAAAAAAAATAGAAAAACCTATTTATTAGGTTTATAGACATGTGTGCAATTAAAAAACAAACACTACTGTTACCTTGAAAAAAAAATGGTACCTATGGTAAAACAGAAAAATGTGTTTTCAAGATATCACGTAGATTCATTTTTTTCTTTCCTGTCTTTCAGCTTCTACAGCTGTCTTATTTAAGCCACTCTTAATATGTAAAATATGCCACTGCCAAAAAAAAAAAGAAACACTAGTCTACAATCAAGGCAGTCATGTAAATAGAAGATTGCAGTAAAATGTGAGAAGTTCAACAGTAGAACCATGTACAGCAGTAGCAAGAGAGAGAAACCTGGTTCGGAAAGGGCTTCCTGGAGGAGGTGATGTCTGAGTTGGGATCAGAAGGACAGAGAGGATGGGAAGGAGGGGGTGAAAGAAACAGTTTTAGCCAGAGAGAACATGTGTAAAGATACACTGAGATGAAAGGGCAGGGTGCATTTGGGGGACCCCATGAAGTCTGAGATTGTGAGAATATATCAACTCAGAACAAGGTAGTTAATATAGGACGCAAGGTTGGATCAGAAGGCTGGGACCAAGGCATGAGGGGCATTCCATGCTATTCTTAGGCTTTATTCTCAAAGCACTCGAAGGGGTAAGATCAACTTGATAGTGATGGGGGTGGGCCTCAGAGACAACAGATGCACATAGAAGCAATTGGAACCACTCTTGGTGGAGAGCCTGAGGACGTGAACTGGGTAGTGGGAGCCCATGAGAATGCAGAGGAAGGTCGTAAACCTGAGATGTCGAGGGAATTAGGTTGATGGCATCACCTACTGGATGTTAGCATTGGGGTCAGGGGATGTTGGCTCAATTGACCAAATTGATGGTGGCACCAGATAAACAAGGAGAAAGGTATTTAGGGCTGGGGTGGAGACGGCGCTAGAGGAGGAGATAAAGATTTGTATATATTGGGGATGTATGGTAGGCAATGAGACTTACAGCTTTATAGGTCAGAAGGGGAGAATCCAAGCAGATGGTAATTTAAATAATGGGAGTGATCAGCTTGTGCAGAGAGGGTGTACAGAGTGAAAAGAAGACCTGGGGAGTAGTGAAAGCCATGTTCCGAATACTATTGTTGCATGAAAAATACGCCCAAGCCTTCAGGCTTAAAGGGACAATGATTATTTATTTTGCTTATGAGTCTGCCACGTGGGCAGGGCTCAGTGGGGACAGTTTATTTCTACTCCACGTATTTTCAGATGGGGCAACCTGACTGGAAGGAGAGGAACCACTTCCTAGATGGAACTAGAATTTATTTATTAAAAAATTTTTTTCTTTTATGTTGGAGTAGAATTGATTTACAATGTTGTGTTCATTTCAGGTATACAGCAAAGTGATTCAGTTATACATATACAAATATGTATTCTCATTCAGGTCCTTTTCCCATTTAGGTTATTACCGAATATTGAGTAGAGTTCCCTGTGCTATACAGTAGGTGCTTGTGGATGATCTATTTTATATATACTAGTGTGTGTATGTTAATCCCGAACTCCTAATTTATCCCTCCCACCACCCCCCCTCACCCTCGACCTTTCCCCTTCGGTAACCATAAGTTTGTTTTCTAAGTCTGTGAGTCTGTTTCTGTTCTGTAAATAAGTTCATTTGTATCTTTTTTTAAGGTTCCGTATATTAGTGATATCATATATTTGTCTTTGGCTTACTTCACTTAGTATGATAATCTCTAGGTCCATCCATGTTGCTGCAAATGGCATTATTTCAGTCTTTTTTATGGTTGAATAATATTCCATTGTATGTATATGTGTGTGTATGTGTGTGTGTATATATCTATCAATCTTTCTCATATCTCCTTTATCCATTCCTCTGTCACTGGCCATTTAGGTTGCTTCCATGTCCTGGCTATTGTAAATAGTTCTGCTATGAACACCAGGGTATGTGTATCTTTTTGAATTATGGTTTTCTCCAGATTTATGCCCAGGAGGGGGATTGCTGGATCATATGGTAGCTCTATCTTTAGATTTTTAAGGAACCTCCATACTCTTCTCCATAGTGGCTGCACCAATTTACATTCCCACCAACAGTGTAGGAGGGTTGATCTGGGGTGTTTTAAAGTACAGCTCGCTTCTATGGCTGGCGAGTTGCTGTGGGCTGTCAGCTGGGAGCTCAGCTGGGGCTGTTGACCCTCAATTCCTCTTCACCTGGGGCTCTCTGTGGATGCTTGGTCTCCTCCCCAGTAGGGTGGCTGGTTTCCAAGATGGAACACCCCAAAAGAACCAGAGGAAACTGTATCGCCTTTCATGACCTAACCTCAGAAGTCACAGCATCACTTCCTTGGTGGTCGCAAGGCCAGCCCACGCTAAGGGGAATGAATGCAGGCCCCGCCTCTCAATGGGAGGAGAGTTGAAGTCACACAATAAGAAGAGCTGGCAGATGGGAGTAATTATTTGGCCTTCTTTGGAGCATAGGTCTACCACATGCACTGCTTTTTGGGGGAAGCCTGAGGAGAGGAGTAGCCCAGGTGCCCTGGCTGTGAATCTGGTGCTCCTTCCTCTCTGCAGTGCAGGCTCCTGACAAGGTGATCGGTAGGGCAACAGCAGCATCACCTGGGACGTGTCTGAACTGCAGAATCCCAGCCCAGCCTCAGGGCCTGTCATCTAATAAGATGCCCAGGAGATGCATGTGCACTGTAGATTTAAGGAATCTCTCTCTCGGGCTTCCCTGGTGACGCAGTGGTTGAGAGTCTGCCTGCCGATGCAGGGAGCGTGGGTTCGTGCCCCGGTCCGGGAAGATCCCACATGCCGGGGAGTGGCTGGGCCCGTGAGCCATGGCTGCTGAGCCTGCGCGTCCGGAGCCTGTGCTCCGCAACGAGAGAGGCCACAACAGTGAGGGGCCCGCGTACCGCAAAAAAAAAAAAAAGAAATCTCTCTCTCTGTACCACGCTGGCTCTCTGGCTCTGTTGACCAGGGTCTCATCTCAGTTTCCAAGTGCCGTGTGAATTCCTCATCACGCCTCTTTCCAAGCCTCCTACACACGATGTGTCAGAACTGCGGTCCATGGAGATGCCTCGGGGGCAGGCACAAGGCTTTCTGGAGTGGTGTGTGCTCGCTTCCTCTCATGCTAATCCCTGGCTAATCCCTGGCAGGGCTTTCAGAGAGAGCATTTTTCTAGGACATGGCAGACATCCTCCGACAACAGGCTAGGCCCAGCTGACTGGCAGATGGGCACTTGGAGAGAGAGGGCTGCTCAGTTCATTACTTTCTTGCCTCACAGCACCACCGGGCTTGCGGAAACAGGACAAGCTCAAAGCCCCTTTGGGAGCTCCATTACCTCTACAGACTGGGACACAGGCCCTTAGGCCTTCTGCTTCTGGCAACAGATTACAAAATAGCTTCTGTTTTTATTTGTCAGGATCCTCTACGTGCAAGGGACATGGAGATGGTTCTTTTGGGGAAAAAAAAACAAACCCATAGCCCTTTGGCATGCTGATATATGAAGGTCAATTGTCAGTTATGTCCTCATGGCTTAAAGACGGATGCCACTCAGTTGAGCGTCTCAGCCTCTGTGGTCGTTGGCTCATCAAAGATTTGCGAGCTCTGATGCTGTGCCAGGTGCCGGGGATGCAGCAGGGAACAGGCCCCCTCCCTGCACGGGGCAGGGAGATATAAAAGCAAAAAAGCCACATGTTTGGGTTATGAGTCAGGTTGATGGCATTCAGCCTTGCCAGCCTAGTCCAAGTCACACTTCTTCACACTGAGGGTCACAGCCCCCAGGCTCTGCAGTTGTGCTGTTGCAAGGGACGAGGCCGGCAGACACTGGGGTTACTGTGTTTTGGCCTCTGAAGTGAGGGCCTGCGTGGCCAGCCCTTCCTACCGCGTCATGACTGAAGCTGGAAAGGTGAGTACCTGCAGAGGGGACAGTTCCCTTGTTGGCCTGAGGCCAGGGCTTGCTGCCACTAATCCACAATTCACATTCCTGCAGCATCTGGTGCCTTTCAAAGTCCCTATATACGGGCAAAATGCCCCTGGAATGCCTGAATAACCCTCAACGCCAAGGACAGTTTTATGGACAAAAGAGTTGGTGCTCCAAGACTCAGGCTAGCCATCTGCGTTCCCACGGCTGGTCACCCCTCAGCACAGTCACCTCACGCCTGCTTCTCCAACTTCAATGTGCTCCGGTCATTTGGGGACCTTGTTAAAAACAAACTGTCGAGAGGGGCTTCTGGGGTGTGGTCGCAGATTTGGCATTTGTAACAAGCTCCCATGGATGCCGAATTCCCTGACTCAAGGACCATACTTTGGCTAGCAAAGGTCTAGAACAGGGACTGCAAACTACTGGTCTTGTAAATCAAGTTCATTTATTTCATTTATCAAAGCCACACGCGCTGATTTACCTCTGGACTATGGCCGCCTTCAGGCCTCAACGGCAGAGCTGAGTAGTAGGGGCAAAGACCATCTGGGTCACAGAGCCCCAAATCTACCTTTATGGAAAAGGTTTGCAGAGCAGCCCCGCCCCGCCCCAACCTGGTACTCAATCAAGTCCTCTATTCAGATCACCTGGGAAATGCCAAACACACTGAACCTGGGCCCCACCCCCAGCGAGTCTGGTTTAGTTGCTCTAGGGCACAGCATGGGCATTGCCATGTCTAAAGGCTCCCAGGTGGTGCATATGGGCTGCAGGCCTCTGTGGGTTAATTGGAGCACCATTCGGTGCCCTTGCCTCCCTCCTTCCTTTGCCTCCACCCCCGTTTGGCCACGTGACTTTCATTTTTAGAGCTGGAGTTTGCAGCTGATTTCTGCAGCTGCTTTGGGAACAGATTTTGATAAGAAACTTAGGATGCACAGCTGAGTACCGTGGTTCCCCTGCCCCCAGCATATTTATATGCAAATAACCAAAAACCTTGTTTCTTCGGCTGCTTCTAAAACTGAATCCGAATCTAGAGGTCTTTTTATGTTGCTTAACCTTCTGGTTTTTCCCTTTGCTTTTCTGGGCACATTCATAATCAGTGTCTTTCATTTTCCCTCTTGCAGCCTCCAGCCCACGGGCAGGCTTTTGGTGCCTCCTTATTAATCAAAGCAGATTAAGCCTCATTTTCTTATAGCTGCGTTTGGTAGCAGAGGTTGATATTTAGTGTTTGCCAGTTTCCATAGGAAAGGCTCATCCTTCTGTGTAGCAATAAAATAAATTGTTTGAAAAAGGAACATCCCCAAAGCTAAGAGTGGAGGTAACTACTTGTCTGAAGTTGGAGATTACCTTGAGATGCCACCTGATCTCCTTTCTTTCCCCAAGGGGCAGCGAGGGTTTTTGGAACTATAATTGCCTTTCTTAGTGTGGATCTCTTCCAGGAGGAAGACACAAATTCTTCTAGAGAAACATCTTTCTGTTACTGAACTGAACTTGGATCCACAGCAAAGCCAATCTATTGACACTGGGTTGTGGTGAGGGAAAATACAGCATTTATTGCAAGAAACCAAGCAAGGAGTATGGGCAGCTGATGCTCAAAAGACCCAAACTTCCCAATGGCTTTCAGAGAGGGTCACAGGGTGTGTGATCAGCTTGTGCACAATTCTCTGATTGGTTGATGGTGAGGTCACAGGGTGATGTTTCGGGAATCTCCATCAGCAGCCTTCTGGTCCCTTCCAGTTTGGGGTCTACATGCTGGTGGACAGCCTGCAGTTAACTTCTTCCACCTGGGTGTGTAGGGAGGGTGAGTTTAGTATCTGCAAAACAACTCAAGGATATGGCTTAGGGTATTATCTATAGACCTTAGGAGGAACTAAATGTCCTTGATTTTGTTTTATGGCTCAACTATTATTATTTTATTTTGCTTAACCATCTTCCATTGTTTCTGCATTTTCTCTCTTCTCTGATTGAATTTGCTCTTTGGAACTTGGGGGAAAGCCTAGAAGGCTAAAACTTTTCTGCAAACAAGAGGCAGGGGACATGGCAGGGTCTGTCCCCGGGAAGGCCCTGCAGGGTCCTGCTCAGTTTCATTTCAGAGTCTCAAAGGATGCTTCTCTTGTGACTGCATGATTACATCCCCCTTATTCCAGCCTTATCTCTGATTCTACCCCAAAGAGGTTCCTTTGAGTCTAAGGTGGCAAACAGATGCTCTGGGAGGAGCTGACACAACCTCAGAAGGAAGGGGCCTTTTTGTGCCCTTTGGACAGAAGAAAACTTTAAGGCAAAGCCCCCTAAAGACTTTTAAAATCCAAGGTGTGATTCTCAAACCAGGTTGCACTTTAGAATCATCTAGAGAGCTTTTAAAATTGACTGTAGCCAGTCCCCAGTCCCTAAGATGTTGATGTATTGGTCTGGGGTGTGGCCTGGGCAATGGCCTGGGTACTTTTTTCACATTTTATTTTGAAATAATTTAGATCTTCAAAAAAGATGCAAAAAAAAGTACAGAGGATTCCTATGTATCCTCACCCAGCTTTCCCAAATGTTCATAATTTATGTAACCACAGTACTATGATCAAAATCAGGAAATTAACATTGATACATGTTGTACTGATACGTTATCTACTCTACAGACCTTAATCAAATTTTGCTGATTGTCCCACTCATGTCCTTTTCCAGGATACTGCATTGCATTTAGTTGTCATATCAAGAATTCTTAGTGTCCTATAGTCCTATAATCTGGGATAGTTCCTCCATCTTAGTCTTGACCTTAACACCTTGGAAGCATACTGGCCAGTTATTTGGAAGAATGTCCCTTAATTTGGTTTTGAGCAGGGCATGTTGAAAATCTCCCTGGATGATTCTAATATGCAACTAAGATTGACAAGATCATTATACTCAGTAAATCGCCCCTTGGGATCATGAGAAAACCGTGGGGCAGGGGCTTCCCTGGTGGTGCAGTGGTTGAGAGTCTGCCTGCTGATGCAGGGGACATGGGTTCGTGCCCCGGTCTGGGAGAATCCCACATGCCGCAGAGCAGCTAGGCCCATGGGCCATGGCCGCTGGGCCTGCGCGTCCGGAGCCTGTGCTCCGCAATGGGAGGGGCCACAACAGTAAGAGGCTCGTATACCGCAAAAAAAAAAAAAAAAAAAAAAGAAAGAAAGAAAACAGTGGGGCAAGGACTGGAGAAGAGAATAAAGGCCAACAGGACCTGGATCTGTCTTTCATTTGGTCTCTACCCAGACCTTTCTCCTGGACCTCTGATCTTTATTCTCTTTTCTCTTTTCCTTCTTTATATGCAGGTCCCAAATCAAAGGCTTCACTTGGTATCAGCCCAACTCCCTCATGCTGTGTTGACATAGATCCACTTTCAAAGTTGGATCTTGTCCCTCCTTTGCTTAAAATCCTGCGAATGTCAACCCATCTTCCTCCCTGGCCGTACGTGATGGGACCTGGCCTCCCCCCTACTCCACCTCTTCCCTCGCCATCTTCCACTCGCTCACACTGGTAGTTCTCCCGGCTTTTGCCTTTACTGTTCCCTCCACCAGATGCTCTTCCTTCAGATGCGCACACGGCTGGCATCATCATTTCTTTCAGGTCTTTACTCTCTGATCCTGCCCACTTTGCCCCCATGGTCTTCACATCTCCCTCCCCTGCTCCCCATGGAGAGGATCTTTGCCTGTTTTGTTCACCCCTGTTTATCCAGAACCTCGAGAAGTGGCCGATATGTAGCAGAGGCTCAATATATATTTGTTGAGTAAATGAATGAATGAGTGGATAAAGAACTTAAAAAAATAACTTGACAGAGAGGAGATTCCATTTATAACACTGAGTGCATTTATTTTAACATCTCTCTTTTATTTGACCAGCTGCCCAGACTCCCATTGTGCAGATTGGGCCTCCCTTTCTGGCACCTTCCATTTTTCCAGTTCACCTGTCTCTTCTGCAGAAGGAAAGATGGCCCCTGAGATGAGTCAGCCAATAATTGCCTCTCAGCCGGAGTGGGGAACAGATTGTCAAATACACACACTTTCTTTTTTTTTTTTATCCTTATCACAGTTAGAAGCTTTAAAGAAAGTCTGGGTACCTGATGTGACCCTGGAAAATTTTACTGCAGTGGCATCTCAAAGTTAGATTTCTCTGCTGATGTCTTGGAGGAAGGAAGGAAACCAGATACCCTCTTTTTACAAAATACATAACCATCATTATTTCTGTATGCCAGGCAGTGTGTGTGTGTGTGTGTGTGTGTGTAAAATTTACCTTTACTAAAATCCTAAGTGGTAAATAATTGTCATTTTTTAGATATGATAACTGAAGCTTAGAAAGGTTAAGTCAGCGTGTAAACAACAGGACTGAGATTTAAACCTAGGTGTTTTGATGCTCCAGCCAGTGCTCTTAATTATCTCCAATATTTAGATAGCTGCCTATAATTAACATAAATAGGAAGAAGGTGGCACCTTGCAGGCAATGCCGGCTTTGGGGTTGCTTTAGGAACTGGAAGAACACAGATAATCTGACTTTAGAAACTGAGAATTAGCTGCATAGCTTAATCACCCTCCAGGTCTGTTTAATCTTCCTCACCTTCCCAGGAACACACCTGCCAATCACTTCTGCGTCGTGCAGGATGGTGGTTCTCAAAACATGGTTCCTGGGGCAGCACCTGGGAGTTGATAGAAGTGCACAATCCTGCCTTTCCACTCCTGACCTTATGAATGAGAAACTCTGAGGTCGGGGTCCAGGAATCCATGATTGGTTAAGCCTCCGGGTGATTCTGATGCCCACTCAAGTTTCAGAATTCCTGGCACAGTGCTTAGAAGAGTAATCTCTGGCTCCAGACTTCCTGTGTTCAAATCATAACCCTACTGCTTACTGGCTCATCAGCTCTGTGCAAAAGATTGTCTCTTGGTGCCTCAGATGGCTTATCTGTGAAGTGGATAATAACAGTATCTATCTCACTGTTGTCAAGATGAAATGAGTGGACGTATACAGAGTGATTTGAACAATGAATAACGTTGACATTAGCTATAGTTATCATACTTTTTCTATATTTATCATACTTTCTGTTTGAAAAAAAAAGAAAAAAAAAACCTTTCCCCCCCACCGCCCCCGCTCCCCTACCTCGCAGCTGGCCTGGATCCTTTAAAGAGGACCCAGCAGCTCTGATACTATTGTGATGTCTGGCAGGGTAGGCTGCTAATGAGTTTTGGTTGGGCTGGATAATGCCAACACCCAGCGTCACGTGAGAGGAAACCAAAAGCTGGGAAATTGCGTTTCAGTTTATTTCAGGAAGAACTCAGACCCAGACAGTGGCAGCAGGAGCATTTGGTAACCGAATGCTGTATTCCTGTGTCTTTGGACTCTGAAGAGTCCTGTGCACCATCTCGGTTGAGCCCTTAAGCACTTGTTTGCAAAATGAGTGATGATTACTCAAGGCACAGTGATATTTACCTAGCTTTTGCCTCCCAACTCACTATGCAGAAACCAAATGACTCAGATGAGATGGAGGGGACTGAATGTCAAGGCAGGCAGGAAAAGGCTTCGGAGCAGAATATTTGGAAACTGATTGTTATTCAGAGCACAGCCCAGCCTTGTCAGGAGGTCAGCAATGGACAGGATTCTTCTTCTCTGGAACATTTCAGGAAGCTGCATTTATAACAGATGCCCTCTCCCCTTAGTGTCTGAACTAAGCGTGGGATGACTAACCTGGCTGGCTCATCCATTTTTCTGGGGATGTTGAGAGAGAGGGGAACTGAAAAAGGGGGACTATCTACAGGAGGGAAATGTGACAAAGCTATTTAGAGGTTTATCTGAAACACTAACCAATGAGGAATAGCCAAGAACATTTGAAAATGAAGACAGTGGAGGCATTGAATTTGCCTTAATAGACATCAGCACCTATTGTAAACTACATTAAGAGTAACAAAGTGGCACTAGAGAAACCAAAGGAGCATGTAGCCTAGAAAATAGATTTTTGTATAAACATAAAATAAGTGTGTTTTAAAGAAATAAACTCAAGACAATAGGATCCAGATGTATTATTTAATAATTGGTGCTGGGGATATTTTTAAAGTTAGTCAGTTAAGTTACTTCCTACCAACTAACAAATACCAAAATAAATTCAAGGCGTGTTAAAGATGGAGGTGTAAAAATGGATATCTAAAAAAAAAAAAGAGAGAAAATATAGGTTAACATTTGGAACAATTCCCCATCTCTAGGCAGGGAAAGATGTTTGCATTTCAAAAGCTGTGCATTTTCAGACCTAGAAAAATCAGACATGCACATTTCCCCTGGACTGGGTCTTCTTTTGATTTGAACAAGTGATAGAGGCCAGTCAAAGGCTTATTCTATGACATCCTTATGTTCCTAACCAAGACAGTGCAAAACAACATTCTGATTTTTCCCCACCACATGGTTAAGTCCTCTTCCCAACATGGGATTGCTTTGATCATCTAAAATGTCCAGACCTCATGCTCTCCTTAAGCCAGTGTGGCTTGTTTGCTCTTGGGGAGAGGAAACAGAGGGCAGCACATGGCTATGTTTCAAAGGAGGAAGTTGTTTTGCTCCCAAGGCAGAAGCAAAGCTAGGTAATCGTCAAACACGTTTCATTTTCCTGCTGGGTACTTAGCCAACCCACATTTTTCCAGGAGTTAGAGTGGGGCCAGGTGACTGATTTGTGGCCAATAAAACATGGGCACCAGTTGCGCAAGCTCTCCTGCGCTCATCACAATCTCTTTTCCCTCTTCTTGTTCCATGGTGACCTTGGAGAAAACGTGCTGAAGGTGACAGCGCCACAGGGTGGGTGAAGCAAGGGGCCCCTGTCACTGCCTGTAGGAAAGCTGCCCAGCTGACAAGTGAGAAGTCAAACCTTCATTGGGTTCAACCATTGAGATAGTGTTGTTTTCTCAGAGTAGTCTAGCCAGTCTCACCTACTGTGGCCCCTGTCATCACCCACCCTTGGATAAGAAGATGGACCATGGTAACATCAAAACCCAATCCTTGCTTTGTTTGAGGCAGGATGAATGAACAGACCCATTTCTTCTTCCTCTTGTTTTTTGCATTAAATAAGGAGTGGGCGTACTTTCTGAACCAAAGGGAGTCCTCACAATAATTTTGCAAACACTTTGAGCTCTCCCATTGTTCTGATACCTGTCTTCTGTGACAGGATGCAGAGCCATGAACTTGCTTAAGAGCGACAGTTTAATTTCATCTCTTCTCTATATTTTTCCCCAAAAGAAAGAAAAGAAAAGAAAAAAATAACCCAGTCAGGTGGTCATCAGTCTCATAACAGGGAATTTGCCAAGGTTTTTCCAGAACAAAGTATTGAGCGTAATTCCTTCATTTGTTCAACAAATATTTAATGAGCACCTATTATGTGCCAAGTACTGCTTTGGTGCTTGGGGTTCTTCAGTGAACAAAAAAAATCCCTGCTCTCACTGAGCATCTTTTCCTGTCTTTTCCTCATGGAGCCAGAGGAGCTTTTCAGTAGTTCTTTGTTTAATAAATAAGTAGATTATATGGTTTATTAGAAAGTGGTACATGTCATGGGAAAGGGGGAAAAATAGAGCCTGTGAGGAGGGCCAGAGCTCTTTACAGCATTTGAGAGGGATCATGATAAGCATCACTGGGGAAGCTTTGAAAAGATTCCAAGGAGGTGAGCAAAGTAGCCAATGTATATCCAGAGGAAGAAAATTCTAGAAGGACTAGGCTAGAGCTTTAGGTGAGGAACATGGCTGGTATACTTGAGGGGTCAGTGTGGCTGGAATAGTGAAGCCCATGGCGGACAGTAGGAGGAGATGTTTGCAGAGGTAATGGGGTGGGGTGCATGTGACATCATATGAGATACTCAGGACATTTTAAGAATTTTATTCTTTAATCTGGGAGAATCAGAGAGCCATTCAGCTACAAGACCCAGAAACCTAACTTAAAATTGCTTCAAAAAGGGCATTTATTGGCTCACATAACTGAGCCAGGAGAAAAGCTACCCAAATCTCCAGGTTTACATGTTCACTGTGACTTGTGAATTTCTCTCTCCCAGTTACTATGTATGGTCTTAAGGAAGACACTGATTGGTCCAGTTTGGGTCACATGGCCTCTCTAAACCAATCACTGAGGACAGGGATATAAAGTCCTGTGATTGACCAGTCGGATCTATGTCCGTCCCTTCTAGAGATTAGGGTTGGAAGATCAACTTCAGAAAATGCATAAAAGGAGTTTTCTACCAAGCTGAAATATTTCATCACCCAAAGAAACAGGAATGGATGCTCAGCAGGCAAAAATAATAAATGTCAACTACAAAAGTGATGAAAGCCAGTACAAAGGGAAAGGGAGATCTGACTGCATCAAGATTTGACTGCATCAAAAAATCTCATCAAAAGAGATTTGACTGCATCATAAGTCTGAATGTCAGAAAATGTCACGATCAGAATTATAAAACAAAGCGCAAGTAGAAAGTTATATGGAGGAAACATGACAAAGGATAATACTCTCAATAGGTAAACAGTTCACAAATATCTATTAAAATCAAAATCCCAATTGACAGATAACCAAGTAACATGAACAGATGAATTCCCCATCAGGAAATACAAATAGCTGACAGAAATCCATCCAACCTTATTAGTAAGTGAAGAAGTGTTAGTTAAAATAATAATGACAAACCATTTTTCACACTGACATTTTTTAGTGAGTGTTTGTACCACCCTCAAGGTCACTGAGGGTTCTACAAAATGGAAATTCTCGTTTTCTAATTGCTAGCAGTACAGCTTTGCAAAGTAATTTGGTGATAGGTATCGAGTGTTCCTGAACCCTGGCAGTCCTCTTCTGGAAATATACCCTGATGAAGACAAAAATTTGTGATGAAAAGTGTTCAGTGTAGTTGCATTTAGAATAGGAAAAACCATCAAGTAACCTAAGTGTCATAGAATAGAGAAGTGATCATATAAACTTAAGTGAAAAGATGAAATGTTTTTAAATGACTTTGGAAAATCCTTGATTGACAAGAATGTGCTTGTGACACAACCAAGTGAAATTACAGTGTATACAAAGCATATACCATTTGATTCTACTATGAAAAAACTATGAAATTAAAGCATACTGAGAATATTACCTGGGATCATTCCTAGGCTTTTGACAATTTGTACATATTATTTTGATGGATAGACACACAGACATAGATACTTGGGGGCTTTTTGATATCTTTTCTCATATCTGCTATGAATTTGGTTTATGTGGGTTTTCTGCTTCATGTTGCATTTTTACCTTGAAAAATATCCGTTATCTTTGACTTGTTGGTTATATTGTTATGCATAAAATTTAACTGTACTTAAATTTTCTATGTTGCTATCCTTTTGAAGTTATTCACGATACTTGCTTAAATTCTATTTAAATGGATCTTCAAAGAACCAATAGATTTATTTTAACATTTTATTGTTTAAAATTTTTCTGTTTTATATATGTGTATATATATATCCTCATTTTCTTTGGATATTTTTCTTTTTCTGAAATCTAAATTTGAATGCTTTTGTAGTGTTTTCTCTTTTTTTTTCCATTTTAAAAAATTAGAGCACTTAAGACTGAATTTTCCTCTAAGAACAGCTTTAGCTTTATCCTACATTTTTATAGTTAATGTTCTTTTTGTTATTTTCTAAATAGTCCATCATTTTATTCTTGATATCCTCCTTGACAAAGTCTTTATTCAGGAAATTGCTTTTTATTTTTTTATTTTAATTTTTTTTAGCAAGTCTTTAAAAAATTTTTTATTTTATATTGTAGTTGATTAACAAGGTTGTGTTGGTTTCAGGTGTACAGCAAAGTGATTCAGTTATACGTATACATGTATCTATTCTTTTACAAATTCTTTCCCATTTAAGGTTATTACAGAGTATTGAGCAGAGTTCCCTGGGCTATTCAGTAGGTCCTTGTTGGTTATCTATTTTAAAAATCAGTCTCCCAATCTATCACTCCTCCCTACCCTTCCCCCTGTAACCATAAGTTCGTTCTCTAAGTCTGTGAGTCTGTTTCTGTTTTGTAAATAAGTTCATTTGTATTATTTTTTTTAGACTCCGCATATATGTGATATCATATAATATTTGTCTTTTTCTTTCTGACTTACTTCACTTAGTATGATAATCTCTAGGTCCTTCCATGTTGCTACAAATGGCATTATTTCATTCTTTTTTATGGCTGAGAATATTCTGTGTTTATATATACCACATCTTCTTTATCCATTCATCTGTCAGTGGACACTTAGGTTGCTTCCATGTCTTAGCTATTGTAAATAGTGCTGCAATGAACATTGGGGTGCATGTATTATTCTGACCCATGTTTTTCTCTGGGTATATGCCCAGGAGTGGGATTGCTGGATCATATGGTAGCTCTATTTTTAGTTTCTTAAGAAACCTCCATACTGTTCTCTATAGTGGCTGTACCAATTTATATTCCCACCAACAGTGTAGGAGAGCTCCCTTTTCTCCACACCCTCTCCAGCATTTATTGTTTGTAGACTTTTTGATGATGGCCTCTCTGACTGGTGTGAGGCAATATCTCATTGTAGTTTTGATTTGCATTTCTCTAATAATTAGTGATGTTGAGCATCTTTTCATGTGCCCGTTGGCCATCTGTATGTTTTCTTTGGAGAAATGTCTATTATGTCTATTTAGATCTCCTGCCCATTTTTTGATTGGGTTGTTTGTGTTTTGTTTTTGTTTTTGTTTTTGATATTGAGCCACAGAAGATGTTTGTAAATTTTGGAGATTAATCCCTTGTCGGTTGCATCGTTTGCAAATATTTCTCCCATTCTGTGGGTTGTCTTTTCGTGTTGTTTATTGTTTCCTTTGTTGTGCAAAAGCTGTTGAGTTTACTTAGGTCCCAGTTGTTTATCTTTGTTTTTATTTCCATTACTCTAGGAGATGGATTGAAAAAGATCTTGCTGTGATTTATGTCAAAGAATGTTCTGCCTATGTTTTCCTCTAAGAGTTTTATAGTGTCCAGCCTTACATTTAGGTCTTTAATCCATTTTGAGTTTATTTTTCTGTGTGGTGTTAGAGAATGTTCTAATTTCATTCATTTACATGTAGCTGTCCAGTTTTCCCAGCACCATTTATTGAAGAGACTGTCTTTTCTCCATTGTATAGTCTTGCCTCCTTTGTTGTAGACTAATTGACCATAGGTGCGTGGGTTAGGTCTGGGCTTTTCTGTTCCATTGATCTATATTTTTGTTTTTGTGCCAGTACCATACTGTTTTGATGACTGTAGCTTTGTAGTATAGTCTGAAGTCAGGGACCCTGATTCCTTCAGCTCCATTTTCCTTTTTCAAAATTGCTTTGGCTACTTGGGCTCTTTTTTATCTCCATACAAATTTTAATATTTTTTTGTTCTAATTCTGTGAAAAATGCCATTGGTAATTTGATAGGTATTGCATTGAATCTGTAGATCACCTTGGGTAGTATAGTCATTTTGACAATATTGACTCTTCCAATCCAAGAACATGGTATATTTTTCCATTTGTTAGTGTCATCTTCTATTTCTTTCATCAGCGTCTTATAGTTTTTAGAGTACAGGTCTTTTGCTGCCTTAGGTAGGTTTATTCCTCGGTATTTTATTCTTTTGGATGAGATGGTAAATGGGATTGTTTCTTTAATTTCTCTTTCTGATCTTTTGTTGTTAGTTTATAGAACTGTGCAACAGATTTCTCTTTATTAATCTTGTATCCTGCAACTTTACTGAATTCATTGATGAGATCTAGTAGTTTTCTGGTAGCATCCTTAGGATTTTCAATGTATAGTATCATGTCATCTGCAAATAGTGACAGTTTTACTTTTTTTCCAATTTGGATTCCCTTTATTTCTTTTTCTTCTCTGGTTGCTGTGGTTAGGACTTCCAAAACTATGTTGAATAAAAGTGGCAAGAGTGGACATTTTTGTCTTGTTCCTGATCTTAGAGGAAATGCTTTCAGCTTTTCACCATTAAGTATGATGTTAGCTGTAGGTTTGTCATATTTGCCCTTTATTATGTGGAGGTATGTTTCCTCTATGCACACTTTGTGGAGAGTTTTTATCATAAATGGGTGTTGAATTTTGTCAAAAGCTTTTTCTGTGTCTGTTAAGATTATCATATGGTTTTTAATTCTTCAGTTTGTTGATGTGGTGTATCACACTAATTGATTTGCAGATATTGAAAAATCCTTGAGATAAATTTGCATTTATAAATTTGCATCCCTGAGATAAATTCCATCTTGATCATGGTGTATGATCCTTTTAATATATTGTTGGATTCAGTTTGCTAGTATTTTGTTGAGGATTTTTGTGTCTATGTTCATCAGTGATATTGGCCTGTAATTTTCTTTTTTTGTGGTATCTTTGTCTGGTTTTGATATCAGGGTGATGGTGGCCTCATAGAATGAGTTTGGGAGTGTTTCTTCCTCTGCAATTTTTTGGAATGGTTTGAGAAGGATTGGTGTTAACTCTTCTCTAAATGTTTTATAATATTCACTTGGGAAGCCATCTGGTCCTGTTTTTTTTTTTTTGGCGGTTCGCGGGCCTCTCACTGTTGTGGCCTCTCCTGTTGCAGAGCACAGGCTCCATACGCGCAGGCTCAGCAGCCATGGCTCACGGGCCCAGCTGCTCCGTGGCATGTGGGATCTTCCCAGACCGGGGCACGAACCCGTGTCCCCTGCGTCAGCAGGCAGACTCTGAACCACTGTGCCACCAGGGAAGCCCATCTGGTCCTGTTTTGAGACAATTTTTAAATTACAGTTTCAATTTCATTACTTGTGATTGGTCTGTTCATATTTTCTATTTCTTCCTGGCTCAGTCTTTGGAGATTGTACCTTTCTAAGAATTTGTCCATTTCTTCTAGGTTGTCCATTTTATTGGCATATAATTCCTCGTAGTAGTCTCTTATGATCCTTTGTATTTCTGTGGTGTGTTGTAACTTCTTTTTCATTTCTAATTTTATGGATTTGAGCTCTCTCCTTTTTTTTTTCTCAATGAGTCTGGCTAAAGGCTCATCAATTTTGTTTATCTTTTCAAAGAACCAGCTTTTGGTTTCATTGATCTTTGCTATTGTTTTCTTCATCTCTATTTCATTTATTTCTGCTCTGATATTTATGATTTCTTTGCTTCTACTAACTTTGGGTTTTGTTTGTTCTTCTTACTCTAGTTGCTTTAGGTATAAGGTTACATTTTTTTATTTGAGTTTTTTCTTGTTTGCTAAGGTAAAATTGTATTGCTATAAACTTCCCTCTTAGAAATACTTTTGCTGTGTTCCATAGGTCTTGGATCATCATGCTTTCATTTTCATTTGTCTCTAAGTATTTTTTAATTTCCTCTTTGATTTCTTCAGTGATCCATTGGTTGTTTAGTAGCATATTGTTTAGCCTCCACGTGTTTTTGTTTTTTAGTCTTTTTTCTTATTGTTGATTTCTAATCTCATACCCCTGTGACCAGAAAAGGTGCTTGATATAATTTCAGTTTTTAAAATTTGCCAAGGCTTGCTTTGTGGCCCTGCATGTGATCGATCCTGAAGAATGTTCCATGTGCAGTTGAGAAGAATGTGTATTCTGTTGCTTTTGGATGGAATGATCTATAAGTATTAATTAAGTCCATCTGATCTAATGTGTCATTTAAGGCCTATGTTTCCTGATTTTCTGTCTGGATGATATGTCCACTGATGAAAGTGGGGTGTTGAAGTCTCCCACTATTACTGTGCTTCTGTCAATTTTTCCTTTTATGGTCGTTAGTATTTACCTTATATATTGAGGTGCTCCCATGTTGGGTGCATATATTTATAATTGTTATATCTTTTCTTGAATTGATCCCTTGATCATTATGTGGTGTCCTTCTTTGTCTCTTGTAACAGTCTTTATTTTAAAGTCTATTTTGTCTGATATGAGTATTGGTACTCCAGCTTTCCTTTGATTTCCATTTGCATGGAATAACTTTTTCCATCCCCTCACCTTTTAGTCTGTATGTGTCCCTAGATCTGAAATGGGCCTCTTGTAGACAGCATATATATGGGTCTTGTCTTTGTATCTATTCAGCCAGTCTACGTCTTTTAATTGGAGGATTTAATCCATTTATGTTTACGATAATTATCGATATGTATGTTCTTATTGTCATTTTGTTAACTGTTTTGGATTTGTTTCTGTAGGTTTTTTCCTTCCCTTCCTCTTTTGTTCTCCTCTTGTGATTTGGTTACTAACTTTAGTGTTGTATTTGGACTCCTTTATCTTTTTTGTGTGTGTATCTATTGTAGATTTTCAGTTTGCAGTTACCATGAGGTTTTTTTTTTTTTTTTTTTTTTTGTGGTATGCGGGCCTCTCACTGCTGTGGCCTCTCCCGTTGCGGAGCACAGGCTCCGGATGCGCAGGCCCAGCGGCCATGGCTCACGGGCCCAGCCGCTCCGCGGCATATGGGATCCTCCCAGACCGGGGCACGAACCCGTATCCCCTGCATCGGCAGGCGGACTCTCAACCACTGCGCCACCAGGGAGGCCCTACCATGAGGTTTTGACATAGCAGTCTATATATAAACAAGATTGTTTAAAGTTTCTGGTCTTTTAATTTCAAATGCATTTCCAATATCCTGCATTTGTGCTCTCTTCTTTTCACAGTTGCTGGTTTTGATGTCATATTTGTGTGAAGAGGATTTCTTACCTTTACTGTATGTTTGCCTTTACAGGTGAGCTTTTACATTCGTAATTTTCTTATTTCTAGTTGTGGCCTTTTCTTTTCTGCCTAGAGAAGTTCCTTCAGCATTTGTTGCAAAGCTGGCCTGGTGGTGCTAAATTCTTTTAGCTTTGGCTTGTCTGTAAAGCTTTTGATTTCTCTGTCGCATCTGAATGAGAGCCTTGCTGGGTAGAGTGTTCTTGGCTGTAGGTTCTTCCCTTTCATCACTTTAAATATATCGTGCAACTCCCTTCTGGTATGCAGAGTTTCTGCTGAGAAATCAGCTGATAACTGATAACCTTATAGCAATTCCCTCGTATGTTATTTGTTGCCGTTACCTTGTTGCTTTTAATATTTTTTCTTTGTCTTTCATTTTTGTCAATTTGATTACTGTATGTCGGCGCGTTCCTCCTTGGGTTTATTTTGCCTGGGATTCTCTGTGCTTCCTGGACTTGGTGACTATTTCCTTTCCCATGTTAGGGAAGTTTTCAGCTGTTATCTCTTCAAATATTTTCTCAGCTTCTTTCTCTCTCTCATCCTTCTGGGACCCGTGTAATGAGAATGTGGGTGTGTTTAGTGTTGTCCTAGAACTCTCTTAGACTGTCCTCATTTCTTTTCATTCTTTTTTCTTTAATTTGTTCCATGGCAGTGATTTCTACCATTCTACCTTCCAGCTCACTTATCCGTTCTTCTGCCTCAGTTATTTTGCTATTGATTCCTTCTAGTGTATTTTTCATTTTAGTTATTGCATTGTTCATCTGTTTATTCTTTAGTTCTTCTAAGTCTTTGTTAAACACTTCTTGTGTCTACTCGATCTGTACTGCCAGTCCATATCTGGGATCTTGTATCATCTTTACTATCATTACTCTAAATTCTTTTTCAGGTAGATTGTCTATCTCCACTTCATTTAGTTATTCTTCTGGGGTTTTATCTTTTTCCTTCATCTGTGACATATTCCTCCGCTGTCTCATTTTGTCTAAATTTCTGTGATTGTGGTTTCTGTTCTTCAGGCTACAGTGTTGTAGTTCTTGCTTCTGCTGTCTGCCCCCTGGTGGAATAGGCTGTATAAGAGGCTTGTGCAGGCTTCCTGGTGGGACAGACTGGTTCCTGCCCAGTGGTGGGTGGAGCTGGGTCTTGTCCCTCTGGTGGGCAAGGCCATTTCAGGTTGTGTGCTTATCAGGCAGCTGTGTCCTCAGGAAGACTTTAAGCAGCCTGTCTGCTGATGGGTGGGGCTATGTTCCTGCCTTGTTGGTTGTTTGGCCTGAGGCATCCCAGCACTGGAGCCTACAGACTGTTGGGTCAGGCTAGGTCTTGGGGGGGAAATGGCAACCTCCAGGAGGTCTCTCACCAATGAGTACTCACCAGAGCTGCTACTTCCAGTATCTTTGTCCTTGCAGTGAGCCACAGCCACTCCCCTCACCTCTGCAGGAGATTCTCCAATACTAGCAGGTAGTTCTGGCCCAGTCTCTTGTGAGGTCACTGCTTTTTTCCCTGTGTCCTTGTGTGCATGAGACACTGTATGCATCCTTCAAGAGTGGAGTTTCTCTTTCAGCCAGTCCTGTGGAATTCCTGTAATCAAACCCTGCTGGCCTTCAAAGCCAGATTCTCTGGGGGCTCCTCCTCCTGTTGCAAGACCCCTAGGCTGGGGACCCTGGCATGGGGCTCAGAACTTTTATTCCTGAGTGAGAACTTCTGTGTTATAATTATTTTCCAGTTTGTGGGTTGCCCCCACCAGGCATGTACGTGATTTGAATTTATTTTGATTGTGCCCCTCCTTCCATCTCGCTGTGACTTCTTCTTTGTCTTTGGATATAGGGTATCTTTTTTTGTAGATGCCAGCATTTTTTTGGTTGATGGTTGTTTAGCAGTTAGTTGTGATTTTGGTTAGAAGAGGTGAGCTCATGTCCTTCTACTCCACAATCTGGTCAGTTTCAAGCAAGTCTTAAAAATCAGGAAATTGCTTTTTAAATATTATAGTAACTGTTGTTTTAACATGGTTAAAATTTATTTGTTCATTGCTAGTTTTATTGCCTAGTGATTAGAAGAAAGGCCTTTATCTACAGGGGTGGGGCACAGTCATTTTAGTGTCAAGAAATAGCTTCAGCAAGAGTTTAAACCTTGAATCTGAATAAACCTTCATCCCCAAATTAGTATTTTATTTTTTTACTTTTTATTTTTAATAGATCTTGGAGTATAATTGCTTCACACTACTGTGGTAGCTTCTGTTGCACAACAAAGCGAATCAGTCATATGCATACACATGTCCCCATATCCCCTCCCTATTGAGCCTCCCTCCCATCCTCCCTCCCACCCTCCCTATCCCACCCCTCTAGGACATCACAAAGCACCAAGCTGATCTCCCTGTACTACGCTGCTGCTTCCCACCAGCCAACTATTTTATATTCAGTATTGTGTATATGTCGATGCTACTTTCACTTCACCCCAGCTTCCCCCTCCCACCTCAAGTCCATTCTCTATGTCTGTCTCTTTATTCCTGCCCTGCAACTAGGTTCATCAGTACCATTTATATATATTTTTTAGATTCCATATATATGCCTTTGCATATGGTATTTGTTTTTCTCTGACTTAACCTCACTCTGTATGACAGACTCTAGGTCCATCCACCTCACTACAAATAACTCAATTTCATTTCTTTTTATGGCTGAGTAATATTCCATTGTATATATGTGCCACATCTTCTTTATCCATTCATCTGTCGATGGACATTTAGGTTGCTTCCATGTCCTGGCTATTGCAAATAGTGCTGCAATGAACATTGTGGTACATGTCTCTTTTTTTTTTTTTTTTTTTTTGGTGGTACACGGGCCTCTCACTGCTGTGGCCTCTCCCGTTGTGGAGCACAGGCTCTGGACGCGCAGGCTCAGCGGCCATGGCTCACGGGCCCAGCTGCTTCGCGGCATGTGGGATCTTCCCAGACCGGGGCACGAACCCGTGTCCCCTGCATCGGCAGGCGGACTCTCAACCACTGCGCCACCAGGGAAGCCCCATGTCTCTTTTTGAATTATGGTTTTCTTGGGGTATATACCCAGTAGTGGGATTGCTGGGTCATATGGTAGTTCTATTTTTAGTTTTTTAAGGAACCTCCATACTGTTTTCCATAGTGGTTGTATCAATTTACATTCCCACCAACAGTGCAGGAGGGTTCCCTTTTCACCACACCCCTTCTAGCATGTATTGCTTCTAGATTTTTTGATAATGGCCATTCTGACTGGTGTGAGGTGATACCTCATTGTATTTTTTTTTATTTTCTAGTTCAACAATTTTAATTTTACAGATGAGAGTGATGAAAAAAGTCTGTCAATGTTTAAAATTACAAAGTCATTTAATAGCAGAGCCAATCTAAAATTCAAGGTTTGTAGTTTTTCTACCAAATTATGTTGTCTGAATTAATTCCACAAGCGTGAAATAGTGGTACAATGAAGGGGATACAGAATTTGTAGCCAACAAGTCTGTATGCATATTCTTTTCTCCTACTCACAAACTTTGGCAACCTGGGCAAGTTCATTAAATTCTCTGTGCCTTCCTTAGTTTATTATGATAGTCAGTACTTTTTTAGTGTAGTTAGTGAGAATTAAATGAGTTAATACATGTGAAGAGTCTTACTAGAGTCCCTGGTGCACAGTAAAGGGTCAATTAATATTATTATTGTAGATAATCAAAACTATGCCTCTCTCAAGTCAAATATGATATGCTGAGATGATCAATAATAAATGCTGTTATTTATTAACTTCTTTCTATGTACTAGGAATCCACAGATATCATTTATAATGTCACATATCTGTGCAAGGCAGTTTTAATGAGAAGCAATATCAGGAAGTAGAATGTTGTAGTGGTGGAGAGTGAGGGATCTGGATTTACACTAAGTAGGTGAGAATTCTGCTCCAATTGCCAGCTCTGCAGTTGGGCAGGTTTTATTTCATTTATTTTATTTAACAAACATTTATAAAGTCTACAGGCATTTTTCTAAATACTCTACAGTTACTGAGTCATTTAATCTTTATAAAAGATTAAATTTTTCTAAATACTATTTAGAAAAATAGTATTTAGTATTTAAATATAGTATTTAAAATACTATAGTATTTAAAATACTATTAGTATTTAAAATACTATAGTATTTAAAATACTATTAGTATTTAAAATTCTATTAGTATTTAAAATACTATTTAAAAATAGTATTTAAATATATATTTAAAATATATTTCTAGGGCCTCCCTGGTGGCGCAGTGGTTGGGAGTCCGCCTGCCGATGCAGGGGATACGGGTTCGTGCCCCGGTCTGGGAGGATCCCATATGCCGCGGAGCGGCTGGGCCCGTGAGCCATGGCCGCTGGGCCTGCGCATCCGGAGCCTGTGCTCCGCAACGGGAGAGGCCACAACAGTGAGAGGCCCACATACCGCCAAAAAAAAATATATATATATATATATATATATATATATATATTTCTAAATACATTTTTCTAAATACTCTACAGTTACTGAGTCATTTAATCTTTATAAAAGAGGAAGGGATTTTATTACACCCATTTTGCAGAGAAACAAACTGAGACATTAACAAAAAGCATCATGGTGTAGTGATTGAGTACACATCCTCCTGAGAGTGACTACTTGGGTATGAATCCTGCCTCCTCCACTTCCTAGTGATGTGACTCAGGTGATTTAATGATAGCTAACTCTGCAACAATTACCTCTTCTGTACAGTAACCTGACTGTAGTTTTGATTTGCATTTCTCTAATAATTAGTGATGTTGAGCATCTTTTCATGTGCCTCTTGGCCATCTGTATGTCTTCCTTGGTGAAATGTCTATTTAGGTCTTCCACCCACTTTTTAATTGGATTGTTTGTTTTTTTGATATTGGGCTCCATGAGCTGTTTGTATAATTTGGAGATTAATCTTCTGTTGTTTTGTTTGCAAATATTTTCTCCCATTCTGAGGGTTGTCTTTCTGTCTTGTTTATGGTTTCCTTTGGGCAAAAGCTTTTAAGTTTAATTAAGTCCTATTTGTTTATTTTTGTTTTTATTTCCGTTACTCTAGGAGGTGGGTCAAAAAAGATCTTGCTATGATTTATGTCAAAGAGTATTTTTCCTATGTTTTCCTCTAAGAGTTTTATAGTGTCTGGTCTTACATTTAAGTCTTTAATCCAATTTGAGTTTATTTTTGTGTATGGTGTTAAGTAGTGTTCTAATTTCATTCTTTTACATGTAGCTGTCCAGTTTTCCCAGCACCCCTTATTGAAGAGGCCATCTTTTAGAATGCTAAAATTAGCATTTTAAACTGGAAAAGACTGAGATACCTTTAACTGGCAGATTATATTCTTTTCCCATGATTGCCTCTAACCAGTTGGTTAGAAGCTTGGAAATAAGGCAAGCTCAGTTACTGGGGTGGGGGGTGGGAAATTACATTATGTTGCCCATCTGAGTTGAAACATGTGAATGTTTCTCTCTGCCCTGTAAATAAACAATTACAAAGAATTCTACATGTTCTGATGTAGCAAATATGGCATTAGGTAGGCAAGGACGTTGGAAAGGGGGATTTCCTTTGAAATAGGGTAGTTGGGGAAGGCATCTCTGGGATGTGACATTACAGTTGAGATCTCAAGGATGACCTTGAATTTGGCCTGTTCTAGGAATGGTCATTGTGTTGGTACTTTATGAGCCAATTTCAAAGTCACACAAGATGAGGCTGGAGAGGCAGATCATGTGAATTCTTGGACTTTTTATTTAAATACTTTGATGGCATACATATCAATTAGAATAGGTTAGGTCATACTAGTGTAACATATGGTGCTCAGATCTCAAAACACAGGTTTACTTCTCACTGATGTCACCTTCTCAGTGGGGCTTGCCTGAAACTCAACTCCACATCTTCACTCCAGGTTCTAGACTGACAGAGCAACCGATCTGGGAAGTGGCTGGGCATTATGGTAGAGGGAAAAGAGGGAGCACGAGTCTTCAAGCTTCTGCTGAAGTGACATATGCCATTTCTGCCCACACATCATTGGCCAAAGCAATAAAGTCCAATTTCAGTGGGGCAAAGAAGTGTTCTCCTCCCTCAAGGGGAGGAAGTGTCTGTTGGTATAATTATCCGCCTCTAAATCTATATCCTTCTGTGCATCTTAACCAAGAAATAGAGCTACACCTCCTTTTTGCTTTAGTCACAGATTCACTCTAGTTCTTATCAGGGAAACAATAACTTAAAAAGATTTACACCCAGTGTCAGTATTTTGTGTGCACATGTCAAATCGCCCATTTCTCTAAATTTTATAAAGCAGTTTTTTCTTACCCTCATGGGTCTTTAATTTAGGGGCAAAATTTAAATCAACTTCAGTAGAAAGGATTTCATATTTCCTACCCAATTGTAAGGATTGTTTATTCATTTGGTAGAGACTTGAGCTGGAGAAAGGGCTATTTGCCTACAGTATTGAATAACAGAATCCAGTGCTAATAAGTTACCAAGTGCATTTCCAAATGGCAAAGTAGAATATCTTGGCACTTTCTTCATGTTTAAATTTGTAAGAGAGTTCAGGAATGTTTTAGTATTTCCATCTTCCAAACCAAGAAATGGAGGTACTTTGTTTCTCAAAGCCCCACACTGGGCCAGGGTTCTGGAAATATAAATGAGTATCATTATCCCTTTAATCCTGAGAACCACATCTTTTAAAGGCAAAGGGGCAGAAATGTTGGGAGAGAAACATAAGAGTGACAGGCAAAGAGATGAAAAATTGAATGTAGATTTAAAAATTGAAATTGGCCATACTAGAATCATGTCAAATTATCTTTACTGTCACCTTGAAGCATTTGTGTTGAGGTTGCCCACTGTGAGATAAGACTGTCCTACGTACAAGTTTTTTCTCATCAAACCTGTTTATTATTGGAAAAATATTCCTTTGGTACAGCAGTTTAAAAAACCTTATTCCCTTTTAACTTTTAAGTTCCTGGCTTTGTTGGATAAAGGGATTGACTTTCTTTCTTGCCTTTTAGAACAATACACCCGATAGCACTTCTTCTGTAGGAGATGGAGGGAATTAAATTTGATGGAATACAGATTTCCATTTTCAAAAGAACACTGAGTTTTTCCCATAGCGGTTTTTGTGGATCCATTGCCAAACTCTTAACAATTTTGTAACTCAATCATAATTCTGTCAACAGTAGGCTGAGGAGGATTGTGTCTGCGCTGGTCACATAGCCAGCACGGTGACTATGCTCATAAAAGATGCTCAAAAAGAATTCCAGTTATGGATGATGGGTTCCAAAGGATGGGCCAGTGTTCATGGAACCATGGGCTTCATCTCAACAATTTATATCTTGCACCTCAGAGGCTGTTGCTAGGGTAATTAGCTATCTAGTATTCAGAGAAAAATTTCACATTGGGATTTGTGTCTGTTCAAACTACTGTGTAGTTTAATTTTGAAAACATGGCCACAGCATTGGCCAGTCTTAGCAGGGGAAGACTATAGGTAAGTTACAGTTGATTTGCAGGGGCAATTTTAAATACACGTATTTGCAACTAGATATCTCCTGTTAAATGAACATTTCTGAGTCATTAACTGCTCGTGGCTAAGGAACAAACTTCACAAAGTACAGATAATTCCACCTTATCTTCTCAAACAAATTTTATTCATATTCTGCTCTAACAAATATAGTATGAAGGCAACAGTTGTTTAAGTTTTTTAGTGTATGGCACACATGAAAAGAAACAAACATATTTAGAAGCAGTCCAGTATTTAAATGCTGGTTTAACAAAAGAGGCACATATTATCCTATTTAGCAGTTTATACCAGATCTCAGAAGACATTTTTTTTTCCTAGCAAGCAACAGACTACATTTATTTGCATTAAGTAAAAACATATCTTGATCAAGAAAATTACTTTTTTTCTGATTTTCCTTTATATCACAAATGTCAGGGTAAGGCAAATCCTTAATGAATCATATGATAAAAACCCTATTCCCCAAGAAAATATATTGAACATATTCTGCTAACTTTGTTATTTGTCAAAGCAAAGCCGACATGCACCACATACAGAGAAATGTCATTTCAAATCAACTGCATCAAGCAGAACTGTATTAATTCACAAAGAGGCTTTTCAGTGTTTCATAGAAAGATGTACAGTTAGCTGCGATGACTAATAGGTGACCCAGTATCATAGACCACGTTTTGGACACCGCCTTTGTAAGCTTTTATGAAAGAAGGCTTGTCCATCGTCTGAATAGTTACCAGCTAGAGGACACACCCTTTGTCTCTCCTAAAACAAGTACCTTTTTAATTAGATCTGTTATGTGGAAAGCCTACCTTGATCCCACTCTCCGTCCTGTAAACCCTCATACCACCTAGCCTGGCTGGATTGTGGCTGGAAACTGACATACAGAATTCATGTTCTGGAGAATTCAGTCCACCTCTCAAACTTTCCATTGTACAGTCTGTGCAATGACAGCACCAGTGAAATAAAGGTTTCCTGTGTTGTGGGTGTCTTCGATATGGCCAAGAGCTAGATTTTTAATATTTTACTATTGAAATGGAAATTCACTTCATTATTTGTCCTAAAGCATAAAATCTTACTGCCAAAGAGCAACCCAAAAGCATAATGAGGCAAAAATGAAAACACAATCTAATCATAAAGTCAGGTGTAAACAAATTCAAGAGTGGGGCTGATCATACTTACTCCTCACTCAGTTTCCTGGATACAGAGCTGACTTTCTATAGTTTTCAGGCAGAGCCCTCCCTCCTCTCATTCCTACTCCACCCGCGTTGAAAATGAATGAATGGCTATCATTGATGTCAAAGGCAACACCAGGACTGAAGTAATTCTGACCCCTACTGCTCCTACCAGAGACATTAGGTCTCTTTCTTCTTTGTCCATTAAAGAAAATCTCCATCCTTCCTGCCTCCTCATGTTGTTTTCAACTTAACTCATTATTGAGCACAAGTAGCAGTAATGCTTAGGAGTCATAGGAAATTGTGCTCCCAGAAGATTGTGCTTGTCAAGTACTTCACAAGAATCATGGCGACTTTCAGTTAAGTTATAAAGATGATATGAAATATAGAAACTGCCAGTATTCCCATGGCATCATTTCTTGGATTATTTAAAACGAGACTTTTCCTTGTTTTTCTACAAAGCGATGTCTAATGGCAGTAGAGGATGTATCAGTTTCTGTATCAAACCGTGGAATAATGGCAGAAGGGGACATGAGCATGTTCTGAAATCATGAGGTCACTTAAGTATTGTGGCTGCTAGGTTGACGAGCAGCTTAAAAAACTGAGGGTGTTAAAACATACTACATAGGTAGAAATACAACTTGTTAATTATTCCAATAGACCAAATAAGCCATTCAGAGAGGCAACAAATTCAGAAAGGCCAAAACAAAATTCATAGGAAGATAAGAAGGTGAATTTTCTTTAGAGGAAAGAGCATAACTGAAGAACTCCATGGAATATTTAGAAAGCAGAACACCCTTTTATTGTAGAAACGCTCGATCTGATCCATTACTTTTCTCCCTCTACAAAGAAAAAATATACAGCTAACTTACTTACAATTCTAAAGCCCTTATAAGGAAGGTGGATTTAAGAAGATATGGAAGAAATAGTGCAAGTTGCCACAGAAATAAACAGATTGGTCTTAGAGCCGGGGAGGCTGTGGGAAGCAGGTGTCTTGCGTCCTGAGGCTTCTGTCCACGTTGGCCCTAGGATAGACATTTGTGACAGCTTCTGACTTCCTCCTGGGCCCTTCGCCCCTCACGCCCACTGTATCACTGGCATCTTGGCTTATTAGTACTGCTGCTCCCATTCAGTGTGTGCTGGGAGAGGGGACTAGCCATCAAATGAGTCTTGGACTCAGCATGAACAAAAACACACCATGTAAAAGCAAACCAGGAAGCCAGAACTACAAGCAAGACCTCTAATTGCCTCTAACTTCAAATGAGAATCTGCTCTGTGGGTCATCAGTCCTTGGGTAAAGACAAGATGTTCTTTTATGAGAAGCATATATATAAAGAGAGATTTCAAGGGAAACTTTTCATATTCATAGGCGGATGCTTGGATCCTAAAGGCAGCAACCCCCTGTCTCTTAACTAAAATGCCTAGAAAAGTGCCACCCCATACAATTGTGTCACAAGGAGTTACATCTCCCAGGGGAGCTCCATGTGAAGCACCCAGTAAAGACCTCCTGGACCAGGTGAGCTCTGCTGAAAGTCGGTGTCAGAGAAGAACTCACCTGCCATCCTGCTACCAAGGAAGACCCGACAGCAGCCAGGGCCCACCTTCCTTGTGATGCCTCCACGCTCTGCTACGGATTAAACTCTACTTCCACAATCCTCCTGACAACCACACGGAACAACACTGTACCTTGGGAATCCCTGAATAAAACACCATTTTTAACTCATCGTCCTGACCTTTTTCCAAGTGATTTCTGATGGTTTTGCCCATTTTCATCCTGCCTCCTTCATCCATGGATTCTACTAATACAGGGTTTGATGGATCCTGAAATGCAGCCTGCAGCTTACCAAACAGTCACCTTCCTTCTCTTTCTTGGAAGAAACCACTGTACCAACCAGCTTTGTGAAATAACCGAGAAAGCAGACAGGAGCCAGGATACACATGTATGTCACACGTGCCACTGGGACCCTGGGGCAGAGTCGTGAGAGAAAAGACAGAAATAACAGGGATAGCGCCTGAAAGATGCATTCACGTGGGTCCCCCCACCAAATAAAACTTTTTTTTTTCTTTTTTTCTTTCTCTTTCTGCCGGTAAACAGAACAAAATGCGGCTGGAGAAATAAGAGCAAAGGATTCCCCATCCTTCCGTGGGACTCACCTCCCCCCACCCTCCCCCACAGCGCACGCAGGTGTCTTTTTCCACCCCCCAGGGCCGGGAGGCCTGCAATGCTGAGGACTGTCATTTACTTCCATTTCTTTGTTCCTTTGCTTCATCTTGTGCCCCTGCCGAAGATAAGGAGAAACCATTTGTTAGATTAAAGATATCTCCATAGGTTGAGCAAGGAATATCTTTTTCCTACAGCCATTTAAATGCTTCTCACCCCTCAAATGTGCCTAGAAAGATCTTCTTTGACTATCCAAGAGCTTTGGATATCTGAGCTGTGATTGCAGGCACGGGGTATCTTTAAAGAGCATATAAATCACTGCTAATAAATGTACGAGACATTGACAACTTGCTTGGCTGATGGGGGTGATTAATTCAACTCTTCAAGGTATTCTTTGAGAAAGCTAATCTTGAACCAATGTGTCCTCCCTTCTCAGCCCTTTCATGTGCTCCAGTTTCCAGGGCTCATCATAGAAACAATAATAATTTACATGATGCCGATTTGCAAAAGTCATTGATTGTCATCCCACCACTTTGAGATCTTATTAAGTAGGCATCTGCCGTGTTCTCCACTTGTGAAAGAACTCTAAGAAGATACCCTGCCTTAGAAGAACCTATAGGGAAATGAATAGATCTTAAGTATACTTCAAACTGTTTTGAAAAATGTATTTAACCCACATCATTCCCATTGGCCCAGAAAGTTCCCTTTTCAATTATTAACCGTACAACTGATCTGATTTCTATCACCATAAATTACATCTCTTCAAGGAAGAATTAGAGAGATGATCTCTGAGCTAACTTTCTATTCTAGTGTCCTATGAATCTTTAAAAAAAAATCCTTTGAGGTGTGTGTGTGTATAGAAAAGCGATATCGTGCTCATTGTAGATAATATTTAAAATATCCAAAAGTAGACAAGCAAGGACCCTGCATAATGCCTCTATTGACAATAACTTCTGTAGTTAATATTATGGAGCATTTCCTTATATTATTTTTCCATATCTTTCATATGTATATACACAATCATGCATTTTAATTTTAACAATTAAAATTGTAAACAGGAAGAACATTACAGACAACCTTAAGACATATCTAGAATATGTTCAATATCCAGATTTAATGTGTTAACATTTTTCAAATTTCCTTGTGATCTTTATTTTACTTTAAAAAAATAAAACATTATGGGTAAATTAAAGTATTTACAGATAAACTAAAACTATTTCTCTTCCTTCCCAGAGATTACTGAATCCTGATATTAGTGTGAATCAACAACATGCATGTTTTTACACTTTTACACATACATATATTTACAAATACAGACACAGTGGGAAGTATGTAGTGTCATCTTGTGTATTATAAAATGTACGTAAATAGTAATTTTGTCTTACTCTGTTTTTAACCATTCGTCAATTATTGTTATAAATTTATAATCAATATATATTTTGATGTTCCTTTGTGTTTACCACTTTTCTTGGCTTGCAGTTGTTTCCTGCACACTACTCTTTCCTCTGGGCTCAATTTTCTTCTTACTGATGTGCCTCCTTTAGTAGCTTTTAGAGAAAAGGTATGTGAGTAGCAGGTTTTTCTTTTTTCCTTAAAATGGGATATCATTTTCCTTTTTTAAAAATTAATTAATGAATTAATTAAGTTTTTTTGGCTGTGTTGGGTCTTCGTTTCTGTGCGAGGGCTTTCTCTAGTTGCGGCGAGCAGGGGCCACTCTTCATCGTGGTGCGCGGGCCTCTCACTGTTGCAGCCTCTCTTGTTGTGGAGCACAGGCTCAAGACGTGCAGGCTCAGTAGTTGTGGCTCACGGGTCTAGTTGCTCCACGGCATGTGGGATCTTCCCAGACCAGGGCTCGAACCCGTGTCCCCTGCATTGGCAGGCAGATTCTCAACCACTGCGCCACCAGGGAAGCCCCTCATTTTCTTAAATGATAGTGAAACTAGTGAAGAACTCTATGTTGACAATCATTTTAATCCATGTTTTGAAGACTCAGAATTATTCTATTATCTTCTGACCTAAATTCTTGATCTTGGGAAGCTTGTTGTCTGTGCAATACCTATTTATTTATGGTTAACGCTCCTTTCCCTCTAATTGTTTTAATTTTTTTCACATTGGTGTTCTGTAGTGCGTAAGTGTGAATTTATTTTAAATATGTCCTTCTTGTAACTTATTATTCTTCTTTTAACTTAAAATTTATTACTTACATCAATTCTATTTTTTTAAAGGAACTCCTTTATTTTATTTATTTATTTATTCATTCCTGGCTGCGCTGGGTCTTCGTTTCTGCGCGAGGGCCTTCTCTAGTTGCGGCGAGCGGGGGCCGGGGCCACTCTTCATCGTGGTGCACAGGCCTCTCACTATCGCGGCCTCTCCTGTTGTGGAGCACAGGCTCCAGACGTGCAGGCTCAGTAGTTGTGGCTCACAGGCCCAGTTGCTCCATGGCATGTGGGATCCTCCCAGACCAGGGCTCGAACTCGCGTCCCCTGCATTGGCAGGCAGACTCTCAACCACTGTGCCACCAGGGAAGCCCCTATTACTTTCATTAGTTCTGATAAATCCTTGCCAGTATCTTTCAAATACTATCAACCAGCTCCTTTTAGAGTTCTTGTTGAATACAAAATGTCTTGGTTATTCTCCTTCTATCCCTTATGTCTCCTCATGTGTCATTTATATTACTATGTATTTACTTGCTTCCTCCAAATTGTTAATTTTTCATAGTTTGCTTTTTTCTTACAGTTTTATAGCTACTTTTTATCTTTTGCTGTCATTTAAATGTATATATTTTATAAAATCTTCAAAATTTTCTACTCTCATGTTCTCATGGTGCTAATCATCCTGTAATTTTATCCACCAACTCTCATTCATGATGGATCATTTCCTTTTGTGTTTCGTAAGTCTTAAAATTGTAAATTTAATTCTTCTGTAGGAATTCCAAGGGATAGTTTTACATTTCCATTTGCTAACTCTCCCAGAGATAATACTGGTCTATAATCTAATATTAAATTAATTTTTCAGTTTGTATATTAACATATGACTTTGGATGGCATAAATTTGTGTTTCAAACGCATGGTGCATATATGTTTTCTACTTACTGTGGGAGCCTTTTTCTTTCCCCAGGCAGCACCCTGGGCAGGCTCAAGTCTCCTTGTTAATTTCTTGAGCTGGGTTATGACTTACTTATATAGAGCTATCAATTTCAGCTCCTTACCTTGAGTGACCCAAGGTCCCAGGTTGGTATTAAAACCCAAGTCTCTAGCCTTAGGGCCTATCTCTGCACCAACAACCAAACTGCAGCCCTTGGGGCTGCTGGATCTTCAGCTCACCAGATTATTGCTTTGGTATTCAAATTCCTCTTCACTTCTGACACCTTAGCTTTCATGTCAGCTGAGCTATATATTTTAAAATACTTTTGTTGTAGTTTATCTCTCATTTCTAAGCATTTGTATTGAGAGGGGCTCTGCATTTTTTCCCACCTTTTCAGTCACCTATTGCTACAAAACAAGCCACTCCAAAACATAGTGGCCCCCAAACTCATGATTTATTGTTTCTAATGACTCTGTAATCTGGCTTGGGCTCGGCTGGGCAGTTCATCTGCTCCAGGTGTCATCCACTGGGGCCGGAACATCCAAAATGCCCTCTCACTTTCCAGAATCTCTCTCCATGTGGCCTTCCTCATTCTGTAGCACAGCTTGAACTCCTTACAGGGTGGCTGTATTCCAAGAGTACAAAAATGGAAGTTACAAGGCCTCCTAAAGCCCAACCTGGAAGCCACACTTGGCCAGCCATGTTTCTCTAGAATCAAAAGTTCAGATTCTATAACCATCTTTACATGCCCTCAAATACTTGTAAAATTATTTTTCAGTTTGCACGGTGTTCTATTGATTCATTGAACTGTTCTCCTGTTGTCATTTATGATAGCCCTGATTTTTTACAATTCTAAATTACACAACACTAAACATTCTTGTATTATGTCTTTGAACTCTAATTCTATTTCCATTTCATGGTATTTCTTTAATTTCCCTGGAGGTATGATGCACAGATCGAAAGGTTCTTTCTTCCTGTTGAGCTACCAATAATGTCTACAAACCCAGGTGTGTAAATATTTCTATGGGAACTGATGACATTCCTTAGGTCATACTGTTCCTTATGACAACTGTGTTCAGAAATGCACTATTGTTTAGGGAGCAGTACGGTATCATCAAAGAATATTGTCCTGGAAGTATTTGAACTTCCATTGATCAGCTAAGTGACCCTGTGCAAGTCACTTCTCCTTCCTGGAGTTGAGGGACTGCAGCAAAGCGGTAGGGGAGGAGCCACGATACATGGTTTTGCAACAAAGTTAAACTAATTTTGAACTTTAAGTTTTGACAACTTATTCATTTGGGTAAAGGGATGTAGATAGATTCATATTTATAGTCAAGGAAAATATTTTGACATTGACCAAGGAAAACATTTATTTTGGTGCTGCATCTAGATATTGATCACACAGAAAAATAATAGTGTCTGTAAGAAAGAAATCTAGACGATAAGTCTATAGTTTGTTGGCAGCAAAAGGGCAAAAGGTAAGGCAATACTGAAGAATTTGCATTTAAATTGTTCAGGTTTAATCTCACTTCATTACTTCTTAATGTAAACTTCTCTACTGTTATCATTTCTGCAGCTTAACAGGATAATTAAAATACATAAACAAGGTTAAAAAAAAAGCAATGTTTTATAAGACCATGTTTGTGTGAGTTTATATTTTTTAGCCATCCTATGCTATACATGTATTGCACAAATGCTATTATATTTAGTTTTAAATGATGTTTAAAACCGTGATAGGAAGACAGCTGCCTGCTTTCACATGTTCTCAAACTTCAGTCTGCCACAATGCTGGAGCTTGAGCAATGTGTCTGCCATGATGCTGGTGCAACATGGCCTTCTGGGAGAGTGCAGAGGCCTACTGAGAAGATGCAGGGAAGATGAAGGGAGGTGTGAATGAAAAATGTTGCCTGCCTACACTGCCACCCTGATGGTGAGCCCTGAGGAGGCTCAGGATGAGAAAGAACAGGATACAGGATACAAAAGATAATGACCTCATGCTGTGTAGCCATGCCCATTGGGGAACCCACTCATCTTAATTAAAACTTGCTCTGCTGGGGACACAAATAAGAACTGGCCATTCCATGATCTGAGCACTATGGTGGTCTTATACCACTAGAGGGAAAACCTAAGACATGTAAGAGAAGCTGAAACAGCTCTGGGGCAAAACCTAGAGGAGTTACGCTCACAAGCGGCACATTGATCATCGCTAGTGATTTTATTTTGACAAACCAACCTCTGAATGGGGAATAAAGCTTTCAAAACAAAAAGCAAAAGGAACAACAGATTGCAAGCCTCCAACTTAATACCCTAGCCAGGTTTATATACCTACAAAATTGACTGACTTACCTGGGAATATCGTGTTCTGATAATGACTAAGAATGGGGCTCTTTTATTGCATATTCAGTTAAGTTAAAAAAAAAAAAAAAGCCTGCTTGATTAAAAAAAAAAACATCTTTTCAGAATTCTGACCTTAAAGAAACAAAAGCCCTTCTAGGGGTAACTTGCATTTCTCTTTCTCTGCCTTTGAAATGTAAATGTTCTACCTGTTCTTCTTTAGGCATTTGTGTGTGTGTGTGTGTGTGTGTGTGTGTGTGTGTGTGTGTGTGGTCTCTACAACCAAAAGGTACACATATGGTATACATTTGTCATCCAATTGAAGAGACTGGGGTCCTGAGCAGTCTTTTTTTTTTCTGGCTGTGCGAACTCTCAGGGGCTTTTTGCCATCTAAACCTTTGGTGCGTTAGCTTGTACAACGAAGGCCTTTACTTTCTTAAACTATTTTGAGGAGTAAACTTTCTGGATCTTGTTTAGGTGGCATCTTTTGCATCTCTTCTGGGGAAGCCTCTTGTATCTTATTGGTTTGAGTCACTATTAAGATATGGCCAGATGATGGTTCCTTTAAATTGGACTTCTGAATTGATAAATTTTTAGAATGCTCTCATTATAAACAGCCATTTTATTGGTACTTATTAAAAAAGAAAGAAATTAAAGGGTGGAAAATATATCTAATGGTTAGTTTAAAACAAACAAGAAAAAACAGCTTGTGAACTTTTGCTTAATTATATTGTGGGATAGACATGTTTCACTGGGGAATGCTTTCCCCTGGTTGGTATTATAAGACAGGGCATATAGATCTGCCTCTCAGGAAATATTAATTAAACATACTAAAGGAAACCAATAAGGCTACCTGAACTTTATAAAGTGAAAACTGAGAACTAATATTCAAGGGCTAATAATAATAAAATTAGTGATTTTGCTCTGGGTTTTAACTTGCGCACTCAGAAAGAGGGCCTTGTTGATGGTCTTATGCAAGTTTTTAAAGGCATGATAAATTAAACCCTCAAGTCCTAGAACATAGAACTCTTAAATTTCAGTTCAGTTGGCAATATTCACACTGAAAAGCAAATTAAATAAAATATAGCTGGGCAAATCAACTTTTTAATATCATTTAGGTGACCCGTTCTTTGGGGAATTAAAAGCAACTGTCTTTGCCTTCCATTAAATCTCTACAAATCAGAAATGTAAATACAGCCCACAATGACCTGAGACTGAACCTAATCAGCTCAACCAAGTAGAACCGGAAACCAAAGGCAAAAAAAGGGCAAAAGTGGCCCTTTTAAACTCCAACTGTTACTGAATGCAAGTTTGTGCACCTGGCATACAGGGAGGCCAAACAAACAAAACGTCAGAGTTTGGAGCAGAGAGGTTTATTGCAGGGCCAAGCAAGGAAAATGGGTGGCTCATGCCCAAAAACTCTGAACTCCCCGATGGTTTTTGGGGAGAAGTTTTTAATAGGCAAAATGTGGGGTGAGGGCTACAGGGTGTATGACTTTCTTCCAACTGGTTGGTGGTGAGGTAACGGGGCGGTGCTCCAGGAATCTTGTGCTCAGCCTGAAATTACCATCCTCCACCTGGGTGGGGGCCTTAGTTCCTGCAGAAGAAACTCAAAGGTATTGTTATGTATATCCCTTGAAGGAGGAACCAGGATCCTGCTTTAATCTCTGCGCTATTGTTTCTTGACTGCTCCTCCTTTGTTTCTGCATTGCCTCACTTCCCTGATGAGCAGCTGTTTGAATCTGCCCTTTGTAACAAAGGGAAGGGTCAAGGGAGGCAGAATGAAGCTTATTTCCTACAAAGAAATGGGGGACATGGAAAGGATTTGTACCCAGGAGGGGCCCACGAGTCCTGCTCAGTTTCAAAACTGCTGGGAAGGCTCTCTCAGCCAAAATCTAATTCATAGCCTCCTAAGGGTTTATCAAGAATAAATACAAATCTTAAAGCCTTTTCCATAAATAGTAAAGCCTTAATCATCTGAACAAGCAACTTTAATTTATTCCAGTTGTTCTTTATAAAGTAGTAAGCTTATATTGTATTACTTAATTCATAACTAAGTTTTTAAGGTGAGGCTATGACATCTCCAGTTTTGTCTGGTTATATGTCTGTGTACATGTTATACATATGAGATGTGTCTACCTCTGGAAAATATCAAAATTAAACTTATAAAAGAGCTCTATTTAATTGACTTAAAAGTAAGTGCTTACAAACTAAATATTTCTAAATATGAAAGAAACTCCCCAGAATGAATTTCAGGTTCACATGATCTAGAAAGTATTCAATATTAAATTAACATGTGGTATTAAAGCTAGCTTAAGCTTGCTGGTTTATTGTACCTAGGTTTACTGAAGGTCAATACATGTTATTTCTGTTACAGAGTTTGTCAACAACAACAAAAGTTAACTTGGTATGATGAAATTCTTATAAGTAGATTAAATCTTTAGAAATAATTATGTTTTAGGAAGGTCTACTTGAAAATAATCTCTCCAAATATCTGGTAACTTGAAACTTTAGAATTGTGCTAAATTAAGTTAAATGATGAGAGTTTGTTGAATAGCTAGGTCATTCCCAAATAAAATAAGATACTGAAAAAATGACTGAACCTTGGCTTCCCTTGAGAGAGTAACTAAAGTTGTTTAGAACTATTAATAAATGTTTGGTGCCACACTGGGATATTTTTATAAGAAAGCACATGTTTTTAGAAATTATTATTGGTATTTATGTTTGCCAAACTATAGAGTGCTAATGTAGAAGACAGTTCATAATTGCTTCTTAGTTTTCACTAGAAATTAAGGTTTTTAAGAGTTGAGGATTCTAAACATGTAATTAAAGCTAACAGAAATAATAAAGGAACCATTTCAGTAGGAAAGTAAGATGTGTGTTGTGAACAAAAGAAGGTATGAAAAATGGAATTGCGTTTTGTTAAGGGAAAAGAAAGTAATTTTGCCCTAGAGCTGGTTGTTTCTAGATGTGGGGAAAATTAAGGGACAAAATAATATGCATGCAGAAAGGGGTGGAAAAGGAACCCTGAGAATACAGTTTTGTTCATGGTCAGGATTGGCTGAATTTAATTAGGTAGATGGATGGATTTTCTCGTTAAAAGTAAGCTGGTACAAGACTGGAGTCTCACTTTCTCTCTCTGTTAAGAAAACAAAGTTTTTTTGAAGTGCTGCTTTGCTAGCAGATTGTGTGAGCTTCTGTGCCTTTAAGTGACCTGTATTTACTTTTGAAATCTTTTGTAACTTTGGTTAAGTGAACAAGCTGTGATCCTATTTGACCAAGTGTTTTAAAACTTTTGACCTTCAGCTAACTTTACAATGCTTCAGAGGGCCCCTAAGAAATCTCAGAGAAGAATATCAAACTAATTGGGCTTATGGTAAGTTAAATTACTTGAGAAACATTGTCAAGTAATTAGAGATGAACCTTAGGTTATATTTTATGGATAAATGTCATTAGTATAGATATCCCAAAATGTATATGAAATTCCTAAAAATCTGATATGCCCTGGTATAATGTTATCAGTCATAATTCTAGTTATTATCTTTAAAATGTTGTTATATGTCACAGGAGTATCCAAGTTTCTTGTCAATTGCATTGTAATCATATCTTTAACCATGTCATTTTCAGTCTTGTTGTTTATAGACAATCATTGTTTTACTCTGATAATTTTATAAAATGAACTGCAAGAAAATTCATAAGAAGGATTTTTAACAAATATAAGTTTCTGATAACTTTTAGATGATACCGCTGAACTGTGTAAGAAATTACAAAACTCTAATGGAAAACCTGAAGACTTCATCCAGCTCATCAGGAATTAATCTTTTTTATCTTTTTTTACTGTCTCTCAAATTTCTTTGCTAGTGATACACAGAATACAAAAGGAATAGTTTGACAAGTTACAATCAGTTCAGTTTGGGATACATTGAGTATGACTCTGAAACTCCAAGGAGAGTCCTAGATATAGAATTAAGTTGATTTTTTTCATACAAAATTATCTAGTACAATATATTGACTGATCAATATAATGCCAACTTATAATAACACCAAGTTCTCATTATATGTGGGTCATTTCTTGAGCACTCTGAACTGTTACACTGACATACAGTACTTGCCCACTCCCATGCCAACATTACACTAGATTTATTTTAAAAGTCTTGTTACTGCATAGATAAGTCTCTACACCTTGTCACTACCACATCTTCTTCCTCTTCAAAATTGTCTTGGCTGTTTTTGTTTTTTGGGTTTTTTTTTATACAGCAGGTTCTTATTAGTCATCAATTTCATACACATCAGTGTATACATGTCAATCCCAATTGCACAATTCATCACACCCCCCCCACCACCCCCCGCCGCTTTCCCCCTTTGGTGTCCATACGTTTGTTCTCTACATCTGTGTCTCAATTTCTGCCCTGCAAACCAGTTCATCTGCACCATTTTTCTAGGTTCCACATATATGCGTTAATATACGATATTTGTTTTTCTCTTTCTAACTTCACTCTGTATGACAGTCTCTAGGTCCATCCATGTCTCAACAAATGACCCAATTTCATTCCTTCTTTTGGCTGAGTAATATTCCATTGTATAGATGTACCACATCTTCTTTAACCATTCATCTGTCGATGGGCATTGAGGTTGCTTCCATGACCTGGCTATGGTAAATAGTGCTGCAATGAACATTGGGGTGCATGTGTCTTTTTGAATTACAGTTTTCTCTGGGTATATGCCCAGTAGTGGGATTGCTGGATCACATGGTAATTCTATTTTTAGTTTTCTAAGGAATCTCCATACTGTTCTCCATAATGGCTGTATCAATTTACATTCCCACCAACACTGCAAGAGTGTTCCCTTTCCTCCACACCCTCACCAGCATTTGTTGTTTGTAGATTTTCTGATGATGCCCATTCTAACTGGTGTGAGGTGATACCTCATTGTAGTTTTGATTTGCATTTCTCTAATAATTAGTGATGTTGAGCAGCTTTTCATGTGTTTCTTGGCCAACTGTATGTCTTCTTTGGAGAAATGTCTATTTAGGTCTTCTACCCATTTTTGGATTGGGTTTGTTTGGGATTGTTTGTTTTTTTCATATTGAGCTGCATGAGCTGTATATATATTTTGGAGATTAACCCTTTGTCTGCTGATTCGTTTGCAAATATTTTCTCCCAGTCTGAGGGTGTTGTCTTTTCATCTTGTTTATGGTTTCCTTTGCTGTGCAAAAGCTTCAAAGTTTCATTAGGTCCCATTTGTTTATTTTTTGTTTTTATTTCCATTACTCTAGGAGGTGGATCAAAAAAGATCTTGCTGTGATTTATGTCAAAGAGTGTTCTTCCTGTGTTTTCCTCTAAGAATTTTATAGTGTCTGGTCTTACATTTAGGTGTCGAATCCATTTTGAGTTTATTTTTGTGTATGGTGTTAGGGAGTGTTCTAATTTCATTCTTTTACATGTAACTGTCCAGTTTTCCCAGTACCACCTACTGAAGAGGCTGTCTTTTCTCCACTGTATATCCTTGCCTCCTTTGTCATAGATTATTTGACCATAGGTGCATGGGTTTATCTCTGGACTTTCTATCTTGTTCCATTGATCTATGTTTCTGTTTTTGTGCCAGTACCGTATTGTCTTGATCACTGTAGCTTTGTAGTATAGTCTGAAGTCAGGGAGTCTGATTCCTCCAGCTGCATTATTTTCCCTCAAGACTGCTTTAGCTATTCGGGGTCTTTTGTGTCTCCATACAAATTTTAAGATTTTTTGTTCTAGTTCCATAAAAAATGCCAGTGGTAATTTGATAGGGATTGCATTGAATCTGTAGATTGCTTTGGGTAGTATAGTCATTTTCACAATATTGATTCGTCCAATCCAAGAACATGGTATATCTCTCCATCTGTTGGTATCATCTTTAATTTCTTTCCGCAGTGTCTTAGAGTTTTCTGCAACAGGTCTTTTGTCTCCCTAGGTAGGTTTATTCCTAGGTATTTTATTTTTTTGTTGTTGCAATGGTAAATGGGAGTGTTTCCTTAATTTCTCTTTCAGATTCTTCATCATTAGTGTATAGGAATGCAAGAGATTTCTGTGCATTAATTTTGTATCCTGCCACTTTACCAAATTCATTGATTAGCTCTAGTAGTTTTCTGGTGGCATCTTTAGGATTCTCTATGTATACTATCATGTCATCTGCAAATAGTGACAGTTTTACTTCTTCTTCTCCAATTTGGATTCCTTTTATTTCTTTTCCTTCTCTGATTGCCGTGGCTACGACTTCCAAAACTATGTTGAAAAACAGTGATGAGAGTGGACATCCTTGTTCTATTCCTGATCTTAGAGGAAATGCTTTCAGTTTTTCACCATTGAGATTGATGTTTGCTGTGGGTTTGTTGTATATGGCCTTTATTATGTTGAGGTAAGTTCCCTCTGTGCCCACTTTCTGGAGAGTTTGTATCATAAATGGGTGTTGAATTTTGTCAAAAGCTTTTTCTGCATCTATTGAGATGATCATATGGTTTTTATTGTTCAATTTGTTAATATGGTGTATCACATTGATTGATTTGTGTATATTGAAGAATCCTTGCATCCCTGAGATAAATCCCACTGGTGTATGATCCTTTCAATGTGTTGTTGGATTCTGTTTGCGAGTATTTTGTTGAGTATTTCTGCATCTATATTCATCAGTTATATTGGTCTGTAACTTTCTTTTTTTGTAGTATCTTTGTCTGGTTTTGGTATCAGGGTGATGGTGGCCTCATAGAATGAGTTTGGGAGTGTTCCTTCCTCTGCAATATTTTGGAAGACTTTGAGAAGGATGGGTGTTAGCTCTTCTTTAAATGCTTGATAGAATTCACCTGTGCAGCCATCTGGTCCAGGACTTTTGTTTCTTGGAAGCTTTTTAATCCCAGTTTCAATTTCATTACCTGTGATTGGTTTGTTCATATTTTCTATTTCTTCCTGGTTCAGTCTTGGAAGGTTATACCTTTCTAAGAATTTGTCCATTTCTTCCAGGTTGTCCATTTTATTGGCATAGAGTTGCTTGTAGTAGTCTCTTAGGATGCTTTGTATTTCTGCAGTAACTTCTCCTTTTTCATTTCTAGTTTTATTGATTTGAGTCCTCTCCCTCTTTTTTTTGATGAGTCTGGCTAATGGTTTATCAATTTTGTTTATCTTCTCAAAGAACCAGCTTTTAGTTGTATTGATCTTTGCTATTGTTTTCTTTGTTTCTATTTCATTTATTTCTGCTCTGATCTTTATGATTTCTTTCCTTCTGCTAACTTTGGGTTTTGTTTGTTCTTCTATTTCCTTTAGGTGTAAGGTTAGATTGTTTATTTGAGATTTTTCTTGTTTCTTCAGGTAGGCTTGTGTAGCTATAAACTTCCCTCTTAGAACTGCTTTTACTGCATCCCATAGGTTTTGGATTGTCATGTTTTCATTGTCATTTGTCTCTGTATTTTTTTAATTTCCTCTTTGATTTTTTTTAGTGATCTCTTGGTTATTTAGTAACGTATTGTTCAGCCTCCATGTGTTTGTGTTTTTTACATTTTTTTCCCTGTAATTCATTTCTAATCTCATAGTGTTGTGGCCAGAAAAGATGCTTGATGTGATTTCAATTTTCTTAAATATACTGAGGCTTGATTTGTGACCCAAGGTGTGATCTATCCTGCAGAATGTTCTGTGCCCACTTGAGAAGAAAGTGTAATCTGGTGTTTTTGGATGCAATGTCCTATAAATATCAATTGAATCTATCTGATCTATTCTGTCATTTAAAGCTTCTGTTTCATTATTTATTTTCATTTTGGATGATCTGTCCATTGGTGTAAGTGAGGTGTTAAAGTCCCCCACTATTATTGTGTTACTGCCGATTTATAGCTGTTAAAAGTTTCCTTATGTATTGAGGTGCTCCTATGTTGGGTGCATACATATTTATAATTGTTACATCTCCTTCATGGATTGATCTCCTCATCTTTATATAGTGTCCTTCCTTGTCTCTTGTAACATTCTTTATTTTAAAGCTTATTTTATCTGATATGAGTATTGCTACTCCAGCTTTCTTTTGATTTCCATTGGCATGGAATATCTTTTTCCATCCCCTCACTTTCAGTCTGTATGTGTCCCTAGGTCTGCAGTGGGTCTCTTGTAGACAGCTTATATATGGGTCTTGTTTTTGTATCCATTCAGCAAGCCTGTGTCTTTTGGTTGGAGCATTTAATCTATTCACCTTTAAGGTAATTATCAATATGTATGTTCCTATTAACATTTTCTCAATTTCTTTGGGTTTGTTTTTGTAGGTCCTTTTCTTCTCTTGTGTTTCCCACTCAGAAAAATTCCTTTAGCATTTGTTGTAGAGCTGGTTTGGTGGTGCTGAATTCTCTTAGCTTTTGCTTGTCTGTAAAGCTTTTGATTTCTCCATGGAATCTGAATGAGATCCTTGCTGGGTAGAGTAATCTTGGTAGTAGGTTCTTCCCTTTTATCACTTTAAGTATATCATGCCACTCCCTTCTGGCTTCTGCTGAGAAATCAGCTGTTAACCTTATGGGAGTTCCCTTGTATGTTGTCATTTTTCCCTTGCTGCTTTCAATAATTTTTCTTTGTCTTTAATTTTTGCCAGTTTGATTACTATGTGTCTTCGCATGTTTCTCCTTAGGTTTATCCCATATGGGACTCTCGTGGCTATTTCCTTTCCCATGTTAGGGAAGTTTTTGACTATAATCTTTACAAATATTTTCTCGGTTCCTTTCTCTCTCTCTTCTCCTTCTGGGACCCCTATAATGCGAATGTTGTTGCATTTAATGTTGTCCCAGAGGTCTCTTAGGCTGTCTCATTTCTTTTCATTCTTTTCTTTCTTATTCCGTACCACAGCAGTGAATTCCACCATTCTGTCTTCCAGGTCACTTATCCATTTTTCTGCCTCAGTTATTCTTCTACTGATTCCTTCTAGTGTAGTTTTCATTTCAGTTATTGTATTGTTCATCTCTGTTGGTTTGTCCTTTAATTCTTCTAGGTCTTTGTTAAACATTTCTTGCATCTCCATCTTTGCCTCCATTGTTTTTCCGAGGTCCTCGATCATCTTCACTATCACTATTCTGAATTCTTTTTCTGGAAGGTTGCCTATCTCCACTTCATTTGGTTGTTTTTCTGGGGTTTTTATCTTGTTCCTTCATCTGGTACATAGCTATCTGCTTTTTCATCTTGTCTATCTTTCTGTGAATGTGGTTTTTGTTCCACAGGCTGCAGGATTGTAGTTCTTCTTGCTTCTGCTCTCTGCCCTCTGGTGGATGAGGCTATCTAAGAGGTTTGTGCAAGTTTCCTGATGGGAGGGACTGGTGGTGGGTAGAGCTGACTGTTTCTCTGGTGGGCAGAGCTCAGTAAAACTTTATTCTGCTTGACTGCTGATGGGTGGGGCTGCGTTCCCTCCCTGTTGGTTGTTTGGCCTGAGGCAACCCAACACTTGAACCTACCTGGGCTCTTTGGTGGGGCTAATGACAGACTCTGGGAGGTCTCACGCCAAGGAGTACTTCCCACAACTTCTGCTGCCAGTGTCCTTTTCCCCACAGCCACCCCCTGCCTCTGCAGGAGACCCTCCAACAGTAGCAGAGAGGTCTGGTTCAGTCTCTATGGGGTCACTGCTCCTTCTCCTGGGTCCTGATGTGCAGACTACTTTGTGTGTGCCCTCCAAGAGTGGAGTCTCTGTTTCCCCCAGTCCTGTTGAAGTCCTGCAATCCAATCCCGCTAGCCTTCAAAGTCTGATTCTCTAGGAATTCCTCCTCCTGTTGACAGACCCCCCAGGTTGGGAAGCCTGACGTGGGGCTCAGAACCTTCACTCCAGTCGGTGGACTTCTGGTATAAGTGTTCTCCAGTCTGTGAGTCACCCACCCAGCAGTTATGGGATTTGATTTTACTGTGATTGTGTCTCTCCTACCATCTCATTGTGGCTTCTCCTTTGTCTTTGGATGTGGGGTATCTTTTTTGGTGAGTTCCAGTGTCTTCCTGTCGATGATTGTCCAGCAGCTAGTTGTGATTCTGGTGTTCTCGCAAGAGGGAGTGAGAGCACGTCCTTGTACTCCACTGTCTTGGTTCTTGTTTCAGAACTTCATCAGAAATTAATTAACTGATAAATATAATTAATAATTTTATGACTTTCTGAAATATACTTCTAAGTTTTTTTTTTCCAGAAAAAAATATTTTCTCTTCTGCTATGACCTACACGTTGATAAAGTATACCTTTATAGACAAAGTTGAAACATTTATCTTTTTCTCTCTACCTGATTCTTCTAGAATTTGGCTTCTCCAGCTAGCTCTCCTGTGGACTTGATGGTTTATTGCAACCAGATTACTACTAGTTATACTAATCATAATAATTTGTTCTTTTTTGCTTCCAAATGCTGGTCCAATTTATGACCATGGGGAAGCACTGCGAATGAAAAATGTTGCCTGTCATATTCTGTCGCTCCATGGTAAGGCGTCAGCCACTGCAGCCACCCCTAATGGTGCACCCCGAGGGGACTCAGGATGGGAAAGAACAGGATACTGGCCCCAGATAGCTAAGCTGCATATCAAAGGAATGATTCCAAAGAGCCCAGATTCTTGCATCTTCCCATAAGCAGAAACGGGCTAAATTCATTAACTTTAGATATCTTGTTTTCTTTAATTAACTACTAATCTTTTCATGTTCTGACTACCTGGTCTTTGTTGTAAAACTCCTACAGTTCCTGCTTCCCCCTTACCTCTTCAGAGCAGTCCTGCAGAGCTACCCTAGGTTTGAAATCCTCAGAAGGTCCACCAAATAAAACATAATACTCAACTTTTAGGTTGTGCTTTTTTTTTTTTTCCAGTCAACAGAGGCAATGGTATCAACACATTTGCGTCTTGCCCTGGATGATGCACAATTCATTTACCCCATAATTTTTTTTCACAGCTTGGTATTTTAAGCTAGGAATCAGAATAGCTAGGCTGGCTTCTTCTCTCTAATTCTTCTCTCCAGCCCTCAAGATACAAAAAAGGGTTACAGACCACTCATTATTCTAGATATACTTCAGTCTTGGCTGAGTGATTTAGAATGTTGGTCTGGAAAAACTCCTAAACATCATCTGGCCCCATTTTTGTTCCCATGGAATTCCCTGAGGCTCATTCAGCTCAACAAACCTTTGTGTAGAGGCGCAGGTCCACAGGTAGTGGTGTGAGAGGACGGGACATAAGGCAGGTTTCTATCAGCCCAAATACACTCAAATGCCTTTCACATTGTTCAGGGCAAAGTTTAGTGTTAGGCTTAACAACAGATATACTAAACAACTCAGCAGGTAACTTCTGGAAAAGCAATGCTTCAGAATCAGCTTGGGGTTGCTGAAATAATTTGATCACTCCAGGAAGCCAGGAAGTGAGATGCATGGAAAATTTTTTTTCTTGTCATCAAAGCTCAGAAAACCAGGGTATTGCATGATCTGGATATGCTGTAGCTTATCTTTTTCCTTTAAAGATGGTAAGTTTCTTACAATATGTTATTTAGTATAAATATTTTAAAAGTTTAGCCTGAGGCTGAACTTATAAACGTTTAAAAGTTCTATCCATGGGACTGGATAGAACTGAGGGGAATCCAACATGCCTTTTACAAACAGTTTCTATGACTGGCCCATTTAATCAATTGAAAATCTTATAACAGAGGCAACTTACCTATTAGTTAATCTTCTTGCTGACTCTCTGTTGGGTCATTTACACTGTCAACCTGATTACTCATTTCAACTGGAACCAGAAAGGAAAAGAAAAAGGTTAAAGGTTTGTTAAACCCAAATCTCTTCAACATATTAAAATGGCCTGTGAATTGTTACATTCCTGATTTCCTATCATCTTATACTTCTTTCAGTTTGTTTTCATTCATTCAAGATTTGGGGACCACTCATAGATTTTTACTTGTGGGGGGATGGGGAGGGCAGAGTTGCTTCTTTACTAAACTGTAGGAGCTGAGTTGTCATTTCATACCACATTTTTGGGTTGATATTTTGTGTGTATTTATTACCATCCTTAGGTAAATTCAAAGGCCTTAATAGATGTCTCAGAAAATAAAGAGGAAACAAAGCAAACCAGATCATCGACATGCAGAGAGGTAAGCAGCTCCCTCTAAAACAGCAATGCCAGTAGGCCTGCTTGGTTTGCCACGTCTTCAATTTTGAAATTCAAAACTGACACTGTATGTAAACTTGCCCGTGGGTGCACTGGCAGTGGCCACCATGAAATAGAAAAGCAAAACATCTAACCAGATCGCACAGCAATGATAAAACGTGTGCTTTTACTTTACCGTGTGTTCTATGTAAGCATTTGCATACAAATAGCACACACAGTTAATTAATAGTACCATTGTCTAGAAGGAGCCCAGAGCAGGCATAGCAGACACTGGAAATTTTCAAGGGTAGATTGGTATTTTTAAAGCATCAAAGCCCATATTGTAAACTGCAAGACTTATACAGATGAACAATAGCTAGGCCAAACCTAACAACAGAATTCTGACTTCAAACCTTTGTAGCAAGCAGCTCAGAATGGTCAGGACTTGGTCAGTGACTGCCAGCTTTCCTGTATTTTACTCCATGCTCCCAACACAGGACCAGCCAGGGAAAGCCAAATATGTTCCTAAACCAATCAGCCACTTCTAGTTAGCCCAAGTGCAGCTTCCCCTTACCAGCAACCTCCAATCAAGGATGCTTGAAGTCTTCCCTCTTGTTAGAAGTTCCCCACTTCCCTCCCTGCCTTTGAGTTGGCCAAACACAAGTGATAATGGCTGTGTGACACCCATGCTTTGGTAAGCTCTGAATAAGTAACCTGTTTGTTCTCATTTGGATAGTCTTCATTTGTTGGAACAAAAGCAACAATCCAAATCTATTTTACTTTTTTTTTTTTTTTTTGCGGTACGCCGGTCTCTCACTGTTGTGGTCTCTCCTGTTGCGGAGCACAGGCTCCAGACGCGCAGGCTCAGTGGCCACGGCTCACGGGCCCAGCCGCTCCGCGGCATGTGGGATCTTCCCAGACCGGGGCACGAACCCGTGTCCCCTGCGTCGGCAGGCAGACTCTCAACCACTGCGCCACCAGGGAAGCCCAAAAATCTCTTTTACTTTAATCAAGTTTTCATGTTCAAAAAAACAGTGGCAGGTGCTGGATCTCACATTCCAAAGAGACTTGAAAGAGGGAATGTCATGGGGTGGCAGCCCACCCAACTCTCTCTCAAGGAGGAAGGTTTTAAAATCAGGTCTCTTTGTTCCTCCTGCAAACTAGCCTTGGTTTCTAATGATGGGTGAGCCCATTCTTTACCCCAGGTATAAACTGGCCAGTTACAGGAAGTGTACCTCTAAAAGAAGAATAATGAATGCACTTTCTATCCTGGTCTACAAAAATATGGGTGAGTGTTCCTTTCTCCAGCCCAAGGGTCCCTAGTTCCACAACCAAAACCTAATAAGTGTTAGTATGAAAAGCGTTTCATGATCAAATAAGTTTGGGAAAAGCAATGTTAAATTATGTTAAGAAGTTTCTTTACAGCGGAGACTTTGGAAAGCCTGGAATGTGCATGGCAAATCTCCCAGCGAGGACTAGAACTCAGCATTTCCCACATTTATCTCCCTTTATTTATTGAGCATTGCATGGACCTGGTATTCTTTGGAACCTGCTTTGCAGAGAACTAGTGAAGAACCATGCCTATAGTGTCACAGCAAGGCGGGGGCGGGTTTCATTCAGCTGAGGATCACCAACATGGGGTGGCTTTTAATGGACGAATCTGGGGTTTGACAACATTATTCCCCTAGATAAAGCAGGCCCAGGGGTTAAAAAAAAAAATCAGTTTGTATTGGGTGTATGATAGGCTTAAAGATGTATTGTAGAACATGGGGAATATAGCCAATGTTTTGTAATAACTCTAAATGGAAAGTGACCTTTAAAAAATTGTATACATTTTTTAAAAAAATTAAAAAAATACTTAATTAAAAAATCAGCTGGTGCAGAAGGGCTTATAATTAAGGGAGGCAATTAGGTGAAGGCAAGCCTTGTAGCAGGGTGGAATGCATGGTATAGGAAACCATTTAAAACCACCAAGTAACGTCTACCAGTGGCTGAAATTTTCCCAAGGTCATTATCAACTCAAACTAATTGGCTTTGTTTTCCTGGCTGAAATAACCCAAACAACAATATATATATATAAACAGTTGATCACTGAACAATAATTCTGGTTCTCTTAAGCTCTGTGGGCAAGTGGAATTAAATATTTAGAAATCATGTGTGCTCAAATAGTTTTTCTAAATGATGATATTTCAAAGGGTCAAAGCGTTTCCAGTATCATTGTACAGGGGCAAGGCTGTAATATTCCTGAGGCTCACAATTTCTAGATGCCTTCAAAGTGAGATGTGACTAAAAGAACGTTTTTGTAAATTTATTTAAAAAGTACTTTTAAAGACTCACTGCGTTTTTGGCCAAGCCATCTGATGTGTGATACAGTGAAGTGAAGTGATGAAGGTCCAAGAATAACCTTAGGCCAAACTCAAGCCAGGGCTCCTCTGAATGCTGAGTGCTTGCTGAGTGTTTCCATAAAGTTCACCAGCTAGGCTTCAGTTTAGCCTTGGAATTACCCACTGTTTCCTCGGTATTGGGAAGTAAGATTAAACTGAGGCCCATGCTGTTTTTTTCAAAAGGCTGCCAATTTTGTTAGTTCCCAGTAGAAAATGGTTTTTGAACTTTACCTTGTTCAAACTGAATATGTTGACTCATAGCATAGACAGCTCCCTTAATCCTAGATGACACAGAGAAAATGTGCCAGATTTGTAGTTTGTGTGACTCAAATAGCTCAGAAACTTACCATCAGGACTTGTAGAATTTTCTGTGTCACCAGAGCCTTCGCTTTTCACAGGAACGCTAGGTGTGTCCTCGCCTTGAGCTGAAAAAGAAGGTAGTCCTTGATGAATAGAGAATTAGAACAGCCTGACTGCCAATTGTTCTGTCACCCTCCATTGCCCTCCTAAGTTTAAAAATACTCCTGGGATTGAACAACTTTTTCAGAAAAGCTTAAAGGAGCAAATAGTAGGTCGAGTTGCTTGAATACTTTAGTGCTGTCATGTTCTAAATTCTAATGTGTGAGATAATCACATACATACATGCACAATGTCTCAAATTAGAACGCTGGTAGCATGAAAGCAGCAAAACTTGGTTTAATCAGAACCACCCACAAGTTGAATTTGGGGAAATTTGTGTGTGAGTTTATGTAGCTTAAACTTTGAAGAGAATGAAAAAAGAAAACCTATTTTGCCTCAGGCATGCCTGAAAGCTGAAAGATTCATTCTCCTGGCAGTGAAGTTTAAACACAAATGAAGGGCTCAGTTGCTCCCCTAGAAGACCTCAGATGCTGCCATTTTGGATTGCTGAGAATCCTGTCTTTAGTTAATTTCTGTTGTCATTGTTCTCTATTTACAGTTTCATAAGGCTTGTCATCACTTGCTGTGGCTGAAGCTATATAACATGCTTAAATGTAGTTGTAAGGAGACTGTTTTTCTTGATCCGATATTTGTACATATAGAAAAAATGATCACTATAATAAGTCTAGTTAACATCCATATTTCTTATTGTGAGAAAATGTACAGATAGTCGAAAGGACGATAATCTCTTACTTCTTAGTTAAATATCTATTATGTTTTCACAGCTTGAAGAGCCAGGGCATTTGAAAATAGAAATATAGAAAGTACTACACGAGTCCATAACTTCAAAGTTCTTATTATTTCTGTACTTTTTTTAAACAAAAGATTAAATTCAGTTTCATTACACGAATACCTGTTGAGTCCAGAGTAGGTTCAATTTGACCTTTCTGTTAGGATGAAGCAAGGCTAGGAAAGATCCAGTGTATAATCTCTTCAAAGAAAGATACCTTTAACTTGTACTCTTGGTAATGATTTACTGAAGCTGAGAATCAAGCAGTAAGGTGACTAATCTTTGAGCCTGGGTGGATGGAAGGTAGGAAGGTCAGTACTTGACAATATATAAAACAAACAAAGTGAAGGGAGGTGTAGAGAGTCATTTAAGTGGAGATGCGAAACAAGTTTTGCATCTAATGCTGAGGAAGAAAACTGAGAATTAGACATGTGGGAATTTGGGAGATGTCCATGTAGAATAATGTTACATTGTTGATGACATGAGAGTGGATGAGAAAAGTCAGGAAGGGGATAACATAAGGAAACATGACTCATGGATACCCAAGTCCTACAAGGACAACATGAAAGTGACTGTGCCCATGAGTTCGTTTCACTAGTTCCTAAGGATGAGGTTGGGAAAACGAAAACAAAACTTGAAACTACCAGCTGAACTTAACCATGTCATATCTTTTGTCACTCTGTCAATTCTAGAAAACAGACCATTTTTCAATTGCTCATCAACACGTTCCTTACAGACACAATTACAGAAGAAACTACTGATGGAGTTTTCTAAGCTTGGGAGCAGGAAGTCTTTGCTAGTATGCCTCAAAACAGAAGTAGTTAGAAAAAATGGAACTTTTTGACTTTATATAAACACAAACTTATGGGTGGAAAAGCCACCATAAGAAATGTTTAAAAAAAGAAATATTACCAGTTGAGGAAAATTATTTATACCTTTTATCATAGACAGGGTTAATATCTTTGATCTATAAGGTACTTCTAAACAAACAAGATTGACAATTGGATAGAAAATTGGGCAAGAAATCTAACAGGAAGTTAATTAAAAAAATAAGAATGGCCTGTAGTTGTGTGAAAATATGATTCACTTTGCTACTAATGAAAAAAAATGCAAATTAAAATTACACTGAGAGGGTTTCTCTGGTTGTGCAGTGGTTAAGAAGCTGCCTGCCAATGCAGGGGACACAGATTCAAGCCCTGGTCTGGAAAGATCCCACATGCCACAGAGCAACTAACCCCGTGTGCCACAACTACTGAGCCTGCGCTCTAGCGTCCGCAAGCCACTACTGAAGCCCGCACACCTACAGCCCGTGCTCCACAACAAGAGAAGCCAGTGCAATGAGAAGCCCGCACACCACAACTAGAGAAAGGGATTTCTGCCTAAAGTAGACTATCATACTGTAGAATAATACTCCCACCAAGAACAGCTAGAAACACTGAACAGATTATTTGAGGAAATTAAGGCATGAGAGAGCCAATAATGCAGCAGAAGCTGGAGGAGGTAAAAAATGGTGAACCTGACATTCCACACACAAAGAAGTCTAACAGAGCCTTCAGATGTTTTTTAATGAGATCTTGGGGGAGAGGGGGAAAAACTTATAGGTCAGGGCCCACCAAAGAAGAGGTGCTCTGATAAGTACCTTGAGTTTTCTATGGGTTATACTTGGGGGGCAATGAACTTGAAATGGACCAGTTCTTAAAACAAATTGAAGGCCTACTTTTGATCAATTTAATCTCTGATTAGAGTTCAGTGTTCTACTCAATCCTACCAGCCTTTCAGAAACAAAAATAAATCCTCTCTGGAATAAGGCCACCCAGAGGCTCAAGTTATCTCTACAGTTTTTCACACAGAGTGTCCAGCATTCAATAAAAAATTACCAGTCATTCCTGAGGAACAAGAATGGATCATTGAAAACCAAGAGCTACTCTATATGTTTATAGAGACATGTTAGAGATCTGTTTGTAGATACAACTTTAAAATATGGTTAATGTGTTTAAGAATTGGGTGACAAGAGGGAGAATTCTCATGGCAAAGAAGTTTAACTGGACTAGACACTAAATAAAAAAGTCAGATGTAAATTCTAGAACTGAAAATTATATAATAATTGAAGTTTAGAATTCAATAGGTGGATTTGGTGGCAATTAGACACAGCTGAAGAAGGAATTTACAAACTGAAAGCTAAGTTAGAAGAAAATATAAAGAATAAAATACAGATGAAAAGAATTAGCAGACATATGAGATAGTGTATATCCTATATGTAATGGGGCAAAAGCAATATTTTAAAAGATAATGGCTGATAATTTCCCAAACTGAATGGAAAATATCAAGCCACTGCTTTAAGAGTATTATGATACCCAAGCAAAATTAATGCAAAGCAAACCTTATTCAGGCCAATCAGTGTAAACCTGCAGAAAATCAAGGTTAAAGAAAAAATATATATATTTAGGAGTAAAGACCCATTAACTTCAAAATAGAAACAATAGGAATTATAGATGACATCTCAATAAAAATCACGGAATCCAGAGATAATGTAATGATATCTTCAAATCAGTTAAAGAAAATATCACTAACATAAAATTTCATACCTAGCAAAATCTTCTTTCAAACTTCCAATTTGAAATAAAATATTTTCAGGGAAAAAATAGAATTTGTTCAGGGGGAAAAACAGTAGACCTACACTGAAGGATTTTCACTATATGAAAATATAAATTCCAGGTAGATTATAGAACTAAATTTGAAAGGTAACATGGAAAAAGACCTTTATATCATTAGGCAAAAATTTCTTACACAGTTACAAAACACTGACCATTATGCAAATAATCTGGAGAACATTTAAATTAGCATCATTATTTTATCAAAACACATCATTAAGAGAGTGCAAAGTAAACCAGAGTAGAAGATATTTACCATTTGTGTGTGTGTATATACACACACAAAAAAAACCACCACACATATATATAATATATATCTCACAAAGGACTCTTGTACTAATATATAAAGAAGACAATATAACATAGAAAAGACAAGGAACCCAACAGAAAAGGGGCAAGACACAGACATGTCATAAAAGAGAATATCCTGGCTGGTCACTTAATTTCAATGACTTTTACCAAATCTCATAGTATTTAAAAGCCTTGGCTTTTTCACTATAAAAATAACTATAATATGTTCTAACTCCTTGGACACCATCAGAACTTATTAACATACAACATAACTGTTATATTTCATAAGATATGATTACTATGGAAGGAAAGTTAATTGACCTAACACTATTTAATCACTACTTCTTTGACTTTCTCCTTGGGGTCATTGTTTGTGATGGGATCTAGGGTACCTGTAGCTGATTCTTCCAGGAAATCTCTTTCAAAGTCATTACTCTCAATGGTAATAACCCTGGTGATATTATTATAGAGATACCTCTCTGACATCTCAGAGAACTTTCTAGCTAATAGACAGGATGCTAGTCAATATAATAATGCTCAATGAAAATGAAGGAGCATACAAAACACTTTTAAGAGCTGGGCAAGAGAGGAAAAAAGAAGTTGAAGAAAACAAAACCCAAAAGGCAAATCAGACAGTAAATATTTAAGTTGTTTGCCTTATGTTTTGTTTTTTCAACCTCATTATTTTAAAATATAGTACATTGTTTGAGAAATCTCAGGTTATGCCACCATATTGGCACAGATTAGCATGAGATGTAATGGCAGGTTTTGAGATCCATGACAGAGATGAAAAGAGAAATCATAGTTATAGCTCTATATATTGCCGTGTTCTTGAGCAGAGGTCTCTTAGGTCCGCTTTTGAAGACCCTAATGGTATGTTTGGTAGACATTATTCATTTATTTAATATCATGAGTGTGCATGATACATGCACATGTGGTATGAATATATGACTATGTATGTGTGCAATGGCATGCTTATGTGAATATGCATGTGTATATGTGTATGCATGTGCAAGTGTGTGTGTGGGGGGGTGTATTTGGAAAGAGGGAGAGAAGAACAACAGATACTTATTACTCTGATGTGTGTGGAACTGTTATTATCCTAACGGTTTCTCCCCTGCTGGGCAATGCATCTGAGTGCCCCAGAGAAATGATGCCATTTCACACAGACAATAGAATCTGATCAAAACAAAAATTGCCTCTAGAGCCTATTTATTTCAGTTTGCCTGTCCTTCCCTCATTTTGATTGCTGCTGCTTGGAACACAAATGAGGTACATTTCAGGGCTTCTAGCAGGAGATAAAAGATGCTGAAATAGAAAGAGTCTGGGACAGACAGTACCATTTTCATTTTCAATTACCAACCTCAACTGTCCTCTTCAAAGTCTTGATTATGATAACCTTTTGTAGGTCAGTTGCATTACATAAAAAATAATAAAATGAAGCAAGTCTCATCACAAAGAAGAGATACTGAAATGCATCTAGAATACAATTAACCAGATTTTTAAATACATAAACATGGAGAGAAGTTAGAAGAGTCTCCAAGTTTTTCTTTTGAGATTTGTGTGGACAAACTCCATGCAACAAATAGAATTACAAATAATTATATTTCTCAGAATGTGTAGTTGCATAGGTATCATGACAGCTATAGAAAGCAGGGCCTGTCTGGATTCAATTGTATTGAATTAAAGTGGTGTTGAACCAAAGCAAGCATTCTTGAACCATCTTGACTTTTGCCATATCTATGTTCCAACTTTACTATTAATGTAATGGATTAGGTAATTGTTTCAAAAGGCTCACTTCCTGTCTTCCATCCCTACAGGAGTTGACTTCACTGTTCCCTAACATTGGGCTTGGTCATGGAATTTGCTTTGGCTAATGGAATATTAGCAAAAGTGAGTCAAACAGAGGTTTGAAATGCATTTGTACAGTTGGGGTTTGCCCCAAGAAGAACATGCTTTAGGGAACAGCTGATCTAAGGAGGATAAGACCTGAACTCAACTCACAGCCTGACATCCTTCCTGGCCCAGACTAGATGTGGTTGATCCCCTCTGAACAAAAGAATGGATGATTGTTGTCCTAAGCCTCTGAAATTGAAGATGGCTTGTTATGCAGCATTACTGTGGTGACAACTAATGCTTAATAATGTTTTTAATTGACTCAGGCCTAACATTGCTTCTTAATTTTGTCCCATAGCAATCATAGCTATAAAACTGTGGGCTTAATTTGTGCCTAATTTTTTCACACATGATAATAAATATGTGTGAATAAATAAATAGGTTAATTTTGATATCACCTAAAATCATCTACAGAACTGATAGGGATAGAGTAGGATACTTAAATAGTTAGTTAAAAAATCCCACTAGGGGGGTTAAAGACAGAGGGAATGTTAAGGGAGTTTGGGAGACTACTGTAAGCTAATGAATGACCACTCAAGAAAAAATCTAGTAACCTAGCAACAATCTACACTACCTTGAAGGAAGACCAGGCACATTCAAGCCACAAATCCTGATAGTTAAAATACAAGACAATAGATATGGGGTCTGAATCTTGTTACATGAAGTCAGGGAGTAAATGGTCCTTGAAGACTTGCATTTCTGCATGTAGTCAAGACAGGAATATAAGTGAAAGGGAAAAGAAACTAGGTGAAAGGGGACATTATACTGAAACCTGAGATGAATTACCATATTTTAGTATATGTCATCACCCTTTTGCTAATATACATATGATTAAAATAGCTCAGTGACAGTCCCGGTCAGACCACATAGGGTCAAAGGAGGAACTAATGATGTAAACCTTGACATCTCCCCAAAAATGAGGGAGAAGGTGGTCTTCCCCCACCTTCCCTCTGATTATAAAAATGTAGCCCTCTTTGTTCTCGGGGCTGCACTCCCTTGCCTGCCCACTTATATCTCTCACAAGCGTCCTATGCTAATAAACTCATTCTTTGCCTATCACTTTGCCTCACGCCGAATTCTTTCTGCATCGAGACTAAAGAACATGAGCTTCAGTAAGTCCTGATACCAGGTGAGTGGTTTCAATGAAAAGACAATGGGTTTGAGTCCCCTCCTAGTCAGGGATCCTGGGTTCAGGTTCCAGTCTGACTTTTGGCTGGGTTGAAGCCCCATCCAAGAAGGAGTGTGGTTTCAGGACAACAAATGGTATCTGTATGAAATGTTGAGAAATGCCAAGTTGATGTATACAGATGAGACGTCCCTTAACAGGCTAAACTCTGTTGCCTTCACAATGGTATTAAAATGGAAGAAAACTGGTCACAGAGTTTAAGGCGTTTGTCACGTATATTTAACTTCCAAGCTCAAATGGAGGAAAGCAATTATTCCACATGCATAAACATCAATTTATGTTCTTTTTAAGCAACTGATTGTTAGGGGAGATGAGCTCCATTAGACCTTACTTTATCCTAGAGTGCCAAGTTCACTTTCTAGGTGTAGAATCCAAGTGCAACTAAACCAAAGGCGATCAAAGACCAACTTACGGAGCAAGAACAGAGTGTCAATGAGAAGACAGGACTTGAAGAGAAGTTGAGTCTTTGTATTGTTATGATACTTCCCCACAAACTGCTCTTTACAATCAAGGCACCAACACTATTTAAAATGATTGTAAAAGTCAGTGGTGCGACTCCACTTAGTGATGTGGTTCCAACAGCGATAAACTAAATATATTTAACCTCAAGAAAAAAATTCCAGTCCTTGGTAATGGCATGGGCTTATCCATTCACATAGCTGCTTGAGTAGCAACTAGGTTTCATATCCAGGTGTTTTGTGATAATATGTAAGGGTGCAAAGGATAAACAAACACTACTCCTAGGAAAATTCATCCAAAGTGAAGGGAGGCAAAATAAACCAGGCAGCATTTAACAAAGATTACTACCCACCTTCTCTACAACAAATGACACACAACAAACCACAAATCCAGCCTCTACAAATTCCTTCTCTCCTTTGAATACGCCTTTGTTTTGCTTTTTGTAACTCCCTTTTCTGTTACTCATGATAGATACTGAACCTCAGGACTGTCCGTTTCTGGCCACCTTTGTGGGAAGCTCAACATTAGTGAAAGGAGATGGAGCGTAGCTCTCTGGAGTTGGGCACAGCTGGTTTCAAATCCAAGCTCTGGCATCTCTGCAATCTTGGATAGGTCTCGTTCACATTCAGAGTCTCAGTTTTGTCACTTATAGATGGAGGCAATGATATCTCCCTCACAACATTTGAGGATCAAAAGAGATCATGATTGACTATAATAAATGCTTGATTAATATTTTTTTGGCTGAGAGAAACAAATTTAATATCTACTTCTTGATGTCTCTTAATCAAGGATATTTAAGCATAAAAACTTAGCTGAATCACTTCTCTGTATCATTCAAGAATTTATCACATGTTTCCTCCTCTTTGGTATTATTCATTCATTCATTCATTCATTCATCCAGCCAGCCAGCATATATATTGAGTCTGTGCTACGTATAAACCTTAATGAAAAGAACTGAATGGAGCAGAAGACCGGCTCAGCTGGACTAATAAATCTCAGAGAAGAAAGCGCTAATACTATTCTACAGTGTAGTTGTCTTTTATTGTTACCTCTCAGCATGCAGGGTGTTGAGATTCCTCCTTTCTTCCTTCCTAACTTCCTTCTTAATATCTTTCCTCCCTTCCTTCCTCCCTTCCTCCCTCCCTCCCTTCCTCTCTTCTGTCATTTATTTTAATATTTTACCAATTTTTCTATTTGCTCATTTTTTTCCTTATTGAATTTTTTTGAGTTTTAAAAAAATTTTATTGGAGTATAGTTGACTTAAAATGTTGTGTTAGTTTCTGCCACACAGCAACACATATTCACCCTGTTTTAGATTCTTTGCCCATGTAGGTCACTTAAAAAGCAATATCTAAAGATTTTAGAAGAAAGCATAGTAAAACTTATTTAATGTATATTAAAGAAGATCAAAAGACAGAAGGCAATCCAGGAGAAAATATCTGCAACAGGTTTGACAGAGAGAGGGTTAATTTTCTTAATTTATGAAGACTACATAAAAGTCAATAAGGTCATTACTACAGGGTGAGCATGTGACATGTACATTAGCAAGCTACTCCTTTCTCACAGTGTGGAAGCGTTTTCTTTGGGAGGGGTCAAGTGGTCACAGCACCTACCACATTCATTGTGCTGGATTCCTCAGCAAGTGTGTCCCATGGCCAGCCCAGGCCACCACTTTGTCGGTACTGTTGCCTGTCACAGTGGAGGCTATCCTTGGGGTTGGATAGTTTTTTTCAATTCAACGTGAGCCTTGCAACTCATTTTTGCTCTCTCTAAGAGCAAAAAAGTCAGCTTGGGCTTCACTATTTTCTTTGCTGTTTTCTCTCTCAGCCTCCAAAGCAGAAGGTGATAAACCCTATGCAAACCCTACACAGACTCCTCAGGGAATGAAGGGGGCTCCTCTTTCAAGGGGGCTTCATCTGGGTCTCTCCAGCACCTCCTCCTCTACGTCCTGCTCACCCCCAAGATCTTGCCTTATTTCTCTTTTGCCCTCTATTTGGTGAAATTCCTACTGTTTGTTTTTTCCCCAGAGGTAATTAGATCCAGGAATTTGTTATTGGTCTGCCTTTCCTTTCCCATTTTCCTCCCAGCAAGAGATATTGAAATGGAGAATCACAGCTTGTTTTCCTGTCTCTTTGGGGTAAGGCAGAATAAAGGTGTTCATGGCTGGCGTCATGCACTTGTGGAAATTTCCCTGGACTGCTCCTCTCGCAGTTGGGAAAGTAAATGGTAGCTAGTAAGACCCTATTCAGGATTATTTCAGAGGCTGGTAGAGCCAGGGAGTAGGTTGGGGGTGACACCAAGCTCACGCCTTCCTTTTGCCATGGCTACCAGCTCATTCTTTTAATTACTGTTTTTGTTTGTGTTGTTCGTGGGCTTGTTTTACTTATCTGTTTTCATATCATTATGTTTGGGTGAGTGAGATTTGAAATGTGACTTCACATCACCAGCTTAAACCCAAGACCAGATGTGCAGACTCCTTTGATTTGTGGGATAGGGTATTCACTCTGGGTGTCTCACATACTTGGCCTTTGTCAACAGTGGGTTTTAGGAATATTTATCAAAGGATAGTTCTGGTCAGACTTGAGGTTATGGACTGAATATTCGTGACCCCCCCCCCACGGCCACAAGATTCATATGTTGAAGTTCCAAGTGGCAATGTGACTGTATTTGGAAATAGGGCCTTCATGGAGGTAATTAAAATTAAATGAGGTCAGAATAGTGAGGCCCTAATCTGATAGGACTGTGGCTTTATAAGAAGAGAGCTCTCTCTCTCTCTCCCTCTGCCATATGAGGACACAGTGAGAAGGGGGTCACCTATAGGCCAGGAAGAGAGCTCCTGCCATAAACCAAATCAGCCAGCACCTTGATTTGGACTTCTCAGCCTCCAGAGCTGTGAGAGAATAAACTTCTGTTGTTTAAGCCACCCAGTCTATGGTATTTTTTTTTATGGCAGCCTGAGCAGATGGGTATACTTGATTTATAATTAGTTCCTATTTCTTCAGGACAAAAGTACAATTGTAAGCCATCTGACCCTCATCTAACCTATTTTCTCCCAAAGAACCTCAATCCTAAAGCTGCTCCTTGACCACTCTACCGGTGGTCATCACTTGTAGACACATGCCCGTGGCTCCCTCTCCAAAGTCAAAAAGGAATGACTATTCTCAATGGTGAAAAACTAAAAGCATTTCCTCTAAAATCAGGAACAAGACAAGGATGTCCACTCTTGCCACTTAGTTTTGGAAGCTTTTCAACATAGTTTTGGAAGTCCTAGCCTCAGCAATCAGAGAAGAAAATGAAATAAAATGATTCCAAATTGGAAAAGAAGAAGTAGAATTGTCATTGTTTGTAGATGACATGATACTATACATAGAAAATCCTAAAGATGCTACCAGAAAACTACTAGAGCTCATCAATGAATTTGGTAAAGTTGCAGGATACAAAATTAATACACAGAAATGTCTTGCATTACTATACACTAACAGTGGAAGATCAGACAGAAAAATTAAGGAAACAATCCCATCTACTATCACATCAAAAGGATAAAATTCCTAGGAATAAACCTACCTAAGGAGGCAAAAGACCTGTACTCAGAAAACTATAAGATACTGGTGAAAGAAATCAAAGATGACACAAACAGATGGAGAGATATACCATGTTCTTGGATTGGAAGAATCAATATTGCCAAAATGACAATACTATCCAAAGTAATCTACAGATTCAATGCAATCCCCATCAAATTACCAATAGCATTTTTCATAGAATTATAAGAAAAAAATTTACAGTTTGTAAGGAAATACAAAAGACCTTGAATAGCCAAAGCAATCTTGAGAAGGCAAAACGGAGCTGGAGGGATCAGGGTCCCTGACTTCAGCCTATATTACAAAGCTACAGTAATCAAAATAGTATGGTACTGGCACAAAAACATATAGATCAATGGAACAGGACAGAAAGTCCAGAGATAAACCCATGCACCATGATCATGTAATCTATGACAAAGGAGGCAAGAATATACAGTGGAGAAAAGACAGTCTCTTCAATAAGTGGTGCTGGGAAAACTGGACAGCTACATGTAAAAGAATGAAATTAGAACATGCTCTAACATCATACACAAAAATAAACTCAAAATGGAATAAAGACCTAAATGTAAGACCAGATACTATAAAACTCTTATAGGAAAACATAGGCAAAACACCCTCTGGTGTAAATTGCAGCAAGATCTTTTTACGATCCACCTCCTAGAGTAATGAAAATAAAAGCGACAATAAACAAATGGGACCTAATGAAACTTAAAAGCTTTTGCACAGCAAAGGAAACCATAAACAAAATGAAAAGATGACCCACAGAATGGGAGAAAATATTTGCAAATGAAGCAACCAACAAGGGATTAATCTCCAAAGTATACAAACAGTTCATGCAGCTCAATATCAAAAAAACAAACAACCCATTCAAAAAATGGGCAGAAGGGGCTTCCCTGGTGGTGCAGTGGTTGAGAGTCCACCTGCCGATGCAGGGGACACGGGTTCCTGCCCTGGTCTGGGAGGATCCCACATGCCGCGGAGCGGCTGGGCCCGTGAGCCATGGCCGCCGAGCCTGCGCGTCCGGAGCTTGTGCTCCACAATGGGAGAGGCCACAACAGTGAGAGGCCCACGTACCACCAAAAAAAAAAAAAAAAAAAAAAAAAAAAAAGGGCAGAAGACCTAAATAGACGTTTCTCCAAAGAAGATATACAGATGGCCAAAAAGCACATGAAAAGATGCTCAACATCACTAATTATTAGAGATACGCAAATCAAAACTAGAATGAGGTATCACCTCACACTGGTCAGAATGGCCATCATCAAAAAATCTACAAACAATAAATGTTGGGGAGGGTGTGGAGAAAAGGTTGGTGGGAATGTAAATTGGTGTAGCCACTATTGAGAACAGTATGGAGGTTCCTTAAAAACTAAAAATAGAGCTACCATATGATCCAGCAATCACACTCCTGGGCATATATGTGGAGAAAACCATAATTCGAAAAGATACATGCACCCCAATGTTCACTGCAGCACGATTTACAATAGCTGAGACATGGAAGCAACCTAAATGTCCATCAAAGGATGAATGGATAAAGAAGTGGTATGTATATACAGTGGAATACTGCTCAGCCATAAGAAAGAATGAAATAATGCCACTTGCAGTGACATGGATGGACCTAGAGACTGTCATATGAAGTGAAGGTAGCCAGACAAAGACAGATATCATATGATATCACTTATATGTGGAATCTAAAAAAAATGGTACAAATTAACTTATTTACAAAACAGAAATAGAGTCACAGATGTAGAAAACAAACTTACGGTTACCAAGGGGGAAAGGGTGGCGGGAGGGATAAACTGGGAGACTGTGATTGACATATACACACTACTATTTATAAAATAGCTAACTAACAAGGACCTACTATTTAGCACATGGAACTCTACACAATGCTGTGTAATGACCTATATGGGAAAAGAATCTAAAAAAGAGTGGATATATGTATATGTATAGCTGAGTCACTTTGCTGTACCTCAGAAACTAACACAGCATTGTAAATCAACTATACTCCAATAAAAATTAATTTTAAAAAATGAATGACTAAGATGACAGGATCATACTGGTGGAAAATCTGCATGTTTCTGCAAGACACCCCTTCCACGGCAACACACCTCTTCATGTATTAATTGGGAATTTCTACCCTAATCAAAATCAGAAGCTGTCTTTAGTAGATAAAAGGCAGTGGCAGTAGCCAAAGGTGGGCATGAAATCCAGACATATACATATACCTTTTCCTTTTATGTTTAACCAGGTGATGTGCCTCCATACAGCCACTTTGAGAATGGTTTGGAAATTCATCAGTTATTGTCAGAATAACCAGTCTACAGAAACCCAATATTTGGGAAGAAAACCCCCAAAACATATCCACCAGATACTTCAGTGTCTACTATGTGCTGAGATAAAAATGGATGAGGCATACTGATGTCTTCATGGATTTCACAAGCTAGCTGAGACGGGGGTGGGGGGGGTGAGATGAGAACATGGACCACCCACAAGCCACGTGTTATGGTATGAACGAGGAACTCTGGAGGCCCAGTGGAGAGTGAGTCACCTTTTTTGAGGGCTGGTGAAGAAAAATCTTGGAGAACAAGGAAATGACATTTAAGTTGGAGCTGGTTAGAGGAGTCAGTTTCAAATGTTTTGCATCCTTGCCAAGCATTGGGATAGGTAGAAATATCTCCTGTGTGTAAAAGATCTGGAGGACTCAGTTTCTTACATCTTCAACTGGACCACCTTAGGCCCGACCCGTTTTACTCCTCATCTCCCCTTGCTGGTTGTGCTGCCCCCATGGAACTCTAAAAGGCAGTTCCAGCTCCTTTATGTAAGATCACAACCACCGAAGCTTTCCCAGGTATTGCCACACTTGGCTTAACTGAGCTGGATTCCGATCACATTCTACACGTCTGGCTTTTCTTTCCCTGTTCCAGGCCCCAATTAAGCATCTAATTCTCATTCAGCCTCATAATGCAGTCCCCACACCCTCCGGGGCCTGGCAGAGATGAAGGCTACAAGTAGGCCCTTCTCAGCCGGGGGCCGCCAGGGCTGGTCTCAGATCAGGGTCTTTCCAGCAGAAACAATACAAACCGGGTGTCTCTCAAATGCCACCCCCCCACACCATCACACCCTCTTTGTGGCTCTTATTTCTCTACAGCGACCAGATAAGTCTACACAGCAGGGCCCTAGTGAGCACAGAGATAGGTATTTTTTTCCACAGGAATCTCTTGATTCTTTTACGCTAATAGGGTTTTAACTATGTAAGGAGCCACAGTGGGGTAGCTTTGGGCTTTTCAATGATTCTTTATGTGGTATCTTTCATAAGGAAGGAAACTTGCTGCTGGAAATAACCCACGATTCTTAGAAACTTCATCACACACTTAAGTCTCCTGAAAGAAAGTGCCTCTGACTGCTTGGGTTGAAATCCTGTGTGATTATATACACAGCTCTTTAGTCAAAGAATAATTTAGTCCTATACATTCTTTTTTTGTGTGTGTGTGTGTGTGTGCGGTATGCGGGCCTCTTACTGTTGTGGCCTCTCCCGTTGCGGAGCACAGGCTTCGGACGCCCAGGCTCAGCGGCCATGGCTCACGGGCCCAGCCGTTCCGCGGCATGTGGGATCTTCCCGGACCGGGGCACGAACCCGTGTCCCCTGCATCGGCAGGCGGACTCTCAACCACTGCACCACCAGGGAAGCCCCCTATACATTCTTAATTATAGATTCCTTAATGATTTCCACTAGATTTTGCCCTCATTGTATATTTTCCTAAATAGCACAATGTATTCGGAACATTTAATAAAATCTAGTGGGTCATCTTTGTGATGACCAAAGTACTAGAAATCAATACCCAGGAAGAAAGCTGTATAACTAGTAGATTTACAGAATAAATAACTAGTAGATTTACAGAAACACGGAAAGACAAACTATCAGAGGACCCTGATCTGGAAATAAGTGCATTCAGTTTTGTTAAGGAAATCCCATTTCTAGTCTTAGGCTCTCAATACCAATTCTCTCAGCTTCAAAGAAAAATGATAGATTTTTTTCCTACTAGGAAAAGTTTTCAAACACACCTGGCATTAAACTAGAGCCCATTTTATATTTAGCTTTTCTTCAGAAAGCCCATTTCACAGATGCCTGGATCTTAATCTTTGAACTTCTTTGTATTTAATCATTTTTATGCCTTCTGAGAGTTTATCACTACCAGAGCAAACACTTACACACACACACACACACACACACACACACCCCCAGAAAAGACTGTCTAGGCCACATTCACTAAACATGTAACTAAAACTGCTATTAAACTCAGCCAGATGCCTTTTACCAAAGAGAATTCTAAGTTACCTGCAAGAAATTGCTGTTATGTTTGCCAACCCCCTCTACCTAGGGGCTTTATTCCTTTCTTAGATAATAGGCCTATCTTGACTTTTGCTGTCTGCACCAGACGCTTTGCCCAAGAAATAAAAAAAGATCTTTGACCATATTCCAGTCCAACAAAACCCTTCACAGGTGTGACATTGGGCCCCAGAAAAGTGGCATGGCTGCTCCAGGCCATCTAGTGATGAAGTTGGGGCTGAAAAATCTTCCAAATTCACTCCTGGGCTGTTCCCACTTCATCAATCTAGTGACAGTGGTGAGAGAGCCCTACAGAGGCAGGTGAAATGGGACTGGAATTTGGGAATGGCCTAGAATCTTCTTTCACAGGTCTGCTTGGCCAACTCTAATCCATTTGAAAGCAATGGACTTGAAGAATGTCTTCCATGTCCTTAGGATGGCTTGGGGGAGGGAGAGGAACACAGACCTATTCACAATGAAGAGAGTGAATCCTGTTGAACACCAGGGACTTCTGTGGTCAGCAGCAGCAGGCTCAGTGGGAATGGTGATATGCCAAGGTCTCCCCTCTACAGGATCTGCAGGGCCCTGCAGCATAGACCATACTCCCCTGCCAGATAGTTTAGAGTCAAAGCTTGGGGGTTCATTCTCCTTTTGAAGATGGGTACATGCCACGGCCTCTTTAATCTGGAAATCCAGGTTAATGTCACTCTGAACCTCCTACCATGTGGGTAGAAGTGTATGATGGCTTGGTTTGGAGTCCATGGGAAAGAGTCTGACTATGGGGCAGAGTAAGTTTTCAAGGCTTGCTTGAGCACCAGAGGATCTGAGAGCTCAGCAGTAAAGGAGATCCGTCAACAGAGGTTGGGTCTGTGATGATGTCACCCTCTGGGCTTCAGGGCTCTTCAGGTTTGTGCCGCAGTACCAGCCTCTTGGAGCTGACATGACTGGGTCGCTCAGTACTCTTCCTGATGGCCCCTGGGTGCTGAGCATCTTAACTCTCCTGTTGCTTCATAGATGGATTGACGTCTGATGGCTGAATTTTGCTTTTGTCTTGACTGATGTCTCTATAGGCACCCTGGTCTCTCCCACAGTCATGAATCTCTTGCTTGTTCCAGAATTTTGACAACCGAGGGATTCCCTAGCCTTCTGTGTGGCTGCCTTTCTGCCTCTTTTCTCAGACGGTCATAGATACTCCTGCAGCTGTCAAGCTGCTTTCATTCTCCACGTGGAAACAGCGCCTCCAGCGAGAGGATGGGCTCTGACACCAGTAAATAATGGGCCTTGCACTGCGTTCTCTCTTGACTCTTAACCTCTTGTTCTAGGAGATAATTCGGGAAACTCTCCCATAATAGAAAAAATAACATCCAGAATTTTCCTTTCAGGCAAAGAAATCTTAATCCTTTTTTTGTTCATGTATTTTACCAAACTAGAGATCCTGTCACATCACCTCTTCAGCAAGATACAATTCACCTTTGAGGAGAAGGCAATCCAATTTTGATGTATTGATCTCAGGACACAATGCTTTTCTTAAAAAAAAAAAGAAAAAAAAGTGTAGATCCATCTATATGAGGTTGTCAAATAAAAGCCTGAAGACCTGGCTTTTTAAAAGGGGAGATGCCAACAGAGTTTGATTTCTTTCTTTTTACAGAATTATACAGACATTTTTGCTTGTAAAATAATTTTTTTGAAAGTTCAAAATAATGCAGCTAGAGGCAGTAACATTTCCCCTGCCCCGTGGCTTCCTTTGGGCAAATGGTAAGAGTATTTCTAAAGGCCACCCTCAAATTTCAGCTTTCTGTTCTGTTGCATTTAATTGGTTGCTATTTGGCTGCCTTCAATAGAATATTGATTATATGTGTGGCTGTAAACCTTGGAGGAAGAAAGAAGACAGGTTCTTATATACCAGTAAGTGTCCTCCATTATAAAGAGACATCTATTACAGATGTGGAGGTGGTGCTGTGCTAGTGCTGGTGATGTGTGTGTGTGTGTGTGTGTGTGTGTGTGTGTGTGTGTCAGGGGACAGAAAAGGAGTGCTCCTTAAGGTTTTATTAGGCAGGAAAGTGATAGTATCTGTTTTGTGGCTAAATTGTTACTACTGTGTTTCCCTGTTTCAAAGACACATTTTTTCCGCACGTTTTAACATCAGAGAAGTTGAGATGAATTGAATAATCAATGGCTCTACAATTGCTATAAACCTGGGTTAAAGCCAGGTTCAGATAGGATTTGCATCTGCTTGTTAGTCACTGGACAGCGTTACCAACCCCATATTAGTTAAATGTCCTGCTGAGACTTCTATGGACCGCACTGGGATATGAAGTCAGGGCACAAACCTGTATAATTAGCATCAGCATGTGATTCAACTTTTTAAGAAAGACATTTTTTTTAAACCTTCTTCCATCAATGCCAAAGGTCAGACACCCAAGCCTCCTAGCTTTTTGGAGCAGTTATAGTTGGCGCCTGGGCCACCACCCCTGGGCCACCTCTGAGTCCCCCTGCAGCTGCAGCAGACAGTAGCCCCGTGTTCTCCGACAGTTTGTCCCCTTAAATGCCTGCATTTCTCTGCTTCTCCACTGGCAGTGCAGGGTAGCTTGTTCACCTCGGGACAGGACAGCCCAGCCGTCCTTTGCCAATGGAAGTCTGAGAGCATTTGCTTATTAATTGCTCTTCACTAAAAAAAATGTTGGGGATCTAACGCCCCCCAGGGCAGCCCTCAACCAACGAGGGAAGGGAGTCACTGGCTAACACCCAGCTTCCCTTGATTCTGAGGTGTGTTCTACATTGGTCTTCAAATTGGTCTTCGGGGAACTGGGTCCATTTGCTCACACTTCACCGGTTCCCTTCCCTTCCCTTCCCTTCCCTCATTTCCCTTAGTGCTTCCTGGGGCCGTTTCCCAAATAAGCCACCTGCATGAAAGGTGTGACCTAGGATCTGCTCTTGGAGGAGCACAGACTAAAGCACTGTGCCTTATTTCTCCCTTACCCTCATCGGAGGGTGTAGCTCTTTTTTGCCCTATATTGAGTTCTCCATCTGGGGACTTTTTCTTTCTCGGTGAGATTGAATAGAAGAGTAATTCTTATAATTGAAGGGATCTTAATTTCAATGACATACAATTGATGGAAAAATAAAACCCTGCTGGGATGACAGAAACACATTGAAATTACAAAAATGAGTCATTCGCTTTTCTCCCCAGAATCAGTATAAAGTTTTAAATAGTTGTAAAGTGTTCTGTCCACCCTGATCCAATTAAACTAAGTTGGCACCTATATGGGTCATGGTATGGGTCTCAGGTCTCATCATATAGTTCTGAAAAATCATTATAGGAAATAATGGATATCAAGCAGTTTTATTCCAGTTGTAATTTTACTGTTACGTTTTTTAAGATTTCTCATACGTGACATGGAGGTTGATTAGCTGATGGTAGTAGCCCCAGTGGTCCACTTGAGTTTGTTCATGGACCATCTGCTCTGGACTCACCTGGAGATTACTGCAAAATGCAGATTTCTAGGCTTCTTATCAAATACATTGAATAAGAATCTGTGGTTGGTGGGGCCTGCTAATCTACATTTTAATAAGCTTCCTCGATGACTTCTGTGTGCACAGAAGTTTGAGAATCATCTGCTTATTGACTACTTTTCACTAAAATAGCATCTTTAAGGTTCCTGAACTTCTTCTAGTGTGTGTGCTTAATGCATTGACTACTAGAAATTTTATTCACAGCATAAAAGCTATAGCTAATATTTTAAAAAAGTGAAAACAAGCATTGGGAATAGCATTGTCTTGATAATGTGCCCTTTAAAAAAAATGACCACATTCTACAATTCCAGACAGAAATTCTGGAAAAGCACATTATTCTTTCATTCATTCATTTAGCAAATTTGTATTCAATACCTATAATTTGCTAGGTTATTTGATTACAAAGATGAATGAAACTCTATTCTAACTCAAAGGCAATGCCAGTGTAAAGGACCATGGCATCAGGGTTGAAAGCATGAATTTCATGTGTGAATTCTGATTCTGCTACTTATTTGCCGAATGATTCTGAGCATGTTATTTAACCTCACTGTGACTCAGGTTTCTAAATATGTAAAACACAGAAAGTAACGCTTACCTCGCAAACAGGTAATGCATATTATAAAGCACTTGGTGGAGTGTTTGGCTCATATTAAACAATTATGTAAGCTCTAATTTGAGTGATAATAAAATGCACCATCTATCAGAGCAGGAGAAGACACAGGCAGTATGCACAGTGGTTACATGCCTTGGATTCTGGAGTCAAATTTGTGGGGTTTCAATCCTGGCTCTGCAACGTCTTAGCTGAGTGACTCCGGGCAAGTGATGCCTCTTCCCCTCTGTTCCCCCTGCACAACTCTGCTTTGTCTCTTTGACTTTCTCATGCCTTCTTCCTCAATAAACTTTTGCTCCTAACTCCACCTAGGTGTCTACTTCATGAAGGATGCAACTGACACAGCTGGTCTTTGGGTGTGCTTTGGGGGATGGGAGCAGTAGTCATGCTTATAGACTAAGCAGACAGTTAGTAGAGAGAAAGATGGAAATAACCGATGGGGCAAAGTCCTGTGGGGACTACCCACTGCTTTAAAGAAACCTGTTCCTGCTTCCTGTGCTGAGTGAGCAGAATTTTCTACTGCCCAGAGCTTCCTGCACACCTCGGAAACCTCCTTGTCCCTCACCCACGGATTCTGCCAGGTGGCACTGAGAGGGCGAGAGAGTTCCACTGGGACTCTCAAGTAAGTACCAGTCACTGACTGTGTGCCCTGAACAGGCCATAAACCCTGTGCAGAAGACAGAAAGAGCAAAAAAACCTGCTTCCTGTCCTGAGAGTCACAGCCAGAGAGCATTCCAAGCAAGACTGGGCAACTTGGAGGGTGAATTCGGTTCTCACTCTACTTTCTCATTTCAGTTTGTCGCCAGTTCAATATTTTCCAAACTGACTATAGAATAGACATGTGTCTGGTTTCATTTCAAAAAAATAATTGGGAGCATTGGCAAGGAGAGGACTTGGAGCAGAAGCAATTGCTGCTCATGGACGCTGCTATGGCTTATTTTCCCATTCCTGTGAAGGGTGTTACTGTATGTTTTTAAGAGAATGTTGTCTCATACAGATGGCAACAGGCGCCTGAAAAGATGCTCAACACTGCTAATTATTAGAGAAATGCAAATCAAAACTACAGTGAGGTACCACCTCACACAGGTCAGAATGGCCATCATTAAAAAATCTATAAATAATAAATGCTGGAGAGGGTGCAGAGAAAAGGGAAGACTCTTGCATTGTTGGCAGGAATGTAAATTGGTACAGTCACTGTGGAAAATGGTATGGAGGTTCCTCAAAACACTAAAAAAAGAGTTGCCATATGATACAGCAATCCCACTCCTGGGCATATATCCAGACAAAACCATAATTCAAAAAGATACATGCACCCCTATGTTCATAGCAGCACTATTCACCATAGCTAAGGCACAGAAACAACATAAATGTCCTGACAGAAGAATGGATAAAGAAGATGTGGTACATATATACAATGGACTACTACTCAGCCATAAAAAGAATGAAATAATGCCATTTACAGCAACATGGATGGACCTAGGGATTACCATACTAAGTGAAGTAAGCCAGAAAGAGAAAGACAAATATCATATGATATCACTTACATGTGGAATATAAAATATGCCACACATGAACTTATCTACAAAACAGAAATAGACTCACAAACATAGAGAACAGATTTGTGGTTGCCAAGGGGGAAGGGGTGTGTGGGAGGGATGGACTGGGAGTTTGGGATTATCAGATGCAAACTATTATATAGAGAACAGATAAAAAAAACAAGGTCCTACTGTATAGCACAGGGAACAATATTCAGTATCCCGTGATAAACCATAATAGAAAAGAATATAATATAAAAGAATATAAAAAAGTATGTATGTATATGTATAACTGAATCTCTGTACAGCAGAAATTAACACAACATTGTAAATCTACTATACTTCAAAAAAAATTAAAAAATAGAGAATGTCTTCTGAGTTTATCATTTTCAATCAAAAATTAGTCCATCAGAATGAGTCATGGTGAAGCGTTGACAAGAACAGGGGACTGATTCATCCAATAATTCAGATCTCTGCTGTCCCACCAGGACCAGTCAGCTTTATTTTCTCTGTTTTCTAAACAGTGTAATTTGATTATACTTCAAATACTGAGGTTCCTTATTTTCCTATTTATTATGTAAATTACGTATGTAAATTCACATGGATGAAGATACGCAGACTTTTGTCTGTAAGAAGGATGGGCTGACAGTGACCAGAGCGGGGCTTCAAGTTGATTTTCTGGTGATGCAGAAGGTCTTGGCTGCAGTTTAGGTGCAGTGCTTGTCTGAGAAAGACTGAGCATATTGAACTGAATAACAGATTCTGGCCACAGTACGATACAACCAATCAACATTCTCATCTACAAGCACCCACTGAGCATCTACTAAGTCTCTCTGAATTACTTACTTAGCAGACATTCTTTGAGCACCTACTATGGGCCAGGCTCTTGACGGGCAATGAGGAACCAACACCGTGTTAACATACAGTCTCTGCTCTCCAGTGACTTAACGTGATTGAACTTCAAGGCAGTAAGAATTATTCTGGGTTAGGAGAGGGCATCTCACCCAGTCTTGAGGGAGGGACAGGGAGTGGCTTCAGGGAGATGTTTCTGGACAAAGTCACAGCCCAGCTGAGCCCTGAAGGATGAATGGAGGTGGCCAGGAGGAAAGGAGGATGGGAAGAGCAGCAAGTGCAAAGGCCCAGAGAAGAGGGCAGGTGGCCGGTAAAGGACCAGCGGTTGTTATTCAGGATGGCTGGGGTCTAGAGTTCAAGGGAGGATGGCAAACCATGAGGCCAGAGAGGCAACAGGGACCAGACCTTGGAGGGCTAAGAAGTGTCCTTCAAAAGACTATGAGACCCATGGAGGTTTTAGACAAGGGGTGAGATAACTGATTCAGCTTTCAGGAACATTAATTCGACTGACTGCTGAGGGGAGAATGCATTAAGGGAGAGACTAGAAGTAGGAAGAACATTTAGGATGGGAGAACTTTTCTTTCTGGGCACAGAGCTGGACTATATGTCCCAGCTTTTCAAAGGGCCTCAGGACTGAGTCACAGCCAGTGGACTGTGGGGAGAAGTAGGATGTGCTACTTCTGGAACTGGAACTTAAACACCCTCGTGTGTGACCTGCATGCTCCCTGCCCTCATCTGCCACGCCTTGATCATTCTCAAACTTGAGAACAGCTTGTTAAATATGTATTTCTGGGTCCTAGAGCCAGAACCCCTGATTCAGTAGGTTCGGAATTTGCATTTTTAACAAGTTACCAGGTGATGCTGATGCTGCAGGGCCAGGAATCACATTTTGCATCCTGAGGCCCTAAGCGATGCAGAGCTCCAAGATGTACAAGAGGGAAGTGTCCTGGTTTCCTGAATGACTGTGTGGGGCAGTCCTCTCCCTCCTCAGAACTGCTTTGGAGTGTGAGGGAAGGTAAGAAATACACTTTTCTCATGTGAAGTTATGGAGATGTTGAAGTTGTCTGTTTTGGCAGTTAGACTACTGGGATGAATCCGTAGGCACTGGTAGAAGGGACATATAAGACAAAGTCATAGTGCGTGTGGTTGCCGGTCCCATGTCTATCTGGCAGAGCGACCATTTCTATCAGAACTGGATGCAGTGCAAGTGTGGTTCTGAGGCTCAGCTTCCCTTCCCCTCCTTGTTGGACTCAGCCCTTGCTCTTCCCTTTCACAGTGGATGTACATTGATTGGTCATTTGGCTTCTCCTCCATTAGATCATGGGCTCTTAAGACAGCCAGGAGATCTTCTTAATATCCTCACAGGGTCTGAAGCTTCACGTGCAATAAGGTGTTGAAGAAATAATTAGTAGTCATCTTGATGATGTGTCAGTAGACACTCGAGTGCCCAGTGAATGTGAGTGGATGGAGGCGTGCGCCATATTGTCTCCTCCCGCAGTCCTTTGCACGTGCTACTACTTCCCTGTAACACTCGTCCGTCCCCTACCCAAGGCAGCTACCTACTCAGCTGAGACATCACTTCCACCAGCATGGCTACTCAGATGAAATCCTGCCTAGTTGCCTATCCTTATGTCCCTTTACTTTCCTCTTATAATTTTTAAAATATATGTGTATAAAATAGGTGTGTATATGTGTATCATACTATTTTGTAACCTATTTTTCTAAGAAAGCTTATTCTTTTTAAACTTTTCTCAAATTTTGGTTCTTTTGCAGCCCTGCAAAGAAATTTTGGATCTCTTTGCACCCCTGTAAAATCATATTTATGTTTGATTCAATGAGTCATCCAAGTAGTCCAGTATCCTATTTCTGTGAATCATTCCAGTATTTGATGAATGATGGCCAAATATTGTCTGGCCCTTAGAATGTGCTCAGTAATCTTGGAAATTGATTTACTGTTTTATTGAAACAATAAAAGTGGACACACTCTCCAAGGAAAACTTTTTTAAATAAGAAAGAGTAGAAGGCCTTGGGATGTTATCCACAATTAGGAAATAAAATAATTCAGAGAGGGAGTCAGAGGAAAAGTAGGCACGCACACCTCATGCTTCAAATTCAAGGGCAAGTCATGGGATGAACACTGCCTAACAACCAGTCAGAACCAACACTGGGAGGAGGTCACGAGTGTGAAATGTAGAAAGCCATTGCTGATATCCACACTTGTAGCAGGAGAGTACAATTTTAACAAAGCTGAAACACGAGAGACCCGAAGCATGAGTAGAACTCTGTGGTAACAGAGGGACTATATTGTGAAAGAATGGAGACGGTGTGTCACATGTATAAGACCCCTAGTCATGAAGGAAAATACGGTGGCACAAGAGGGTGATGGAGGCAACAATAACAACCACTGGTTTTCTAAGACAGGGAAGACCTGTGTATGTTTGAAGTCCAAAGGAAAGGAAGTAGTGCAGAAAGAAAGGTATGCATGATGCTAGGAAACTGGAAATAATTGAAGAGACAAGGTGTTGTTTGACAAAATTAAAGGGAAAGGATCCCGATGCAATGGTGAGGTTAATTTTTGGAAAGAAGAAAAGGAGCTATTATGTCGAGACAGAAGAGAATGACGAGGGGGTGTGTGTTGGATCCAAGATATTTTTGGTGGAGGAGACAGAAGGTTGGGGAACTTCCCCTTCAAACTTTCCCTGACTTTCTCAGCAAAGTGGAAGATAGGACCATCTGTAAGAAGAAAGAGATTTGGAGAAAAAAAAAAGAAAAGAAAAAAGAATGGGGAAAGTTTAGAACTTGATTACCCAAGGAGTGCACTTGGGTAATCAAAAAGATGACTTACTCACAGGAACCACTAAATGCAGCACATCAATAACAATATTTTTCGCCAAGAGAAAAGACCATGTAAATTTATACTACCAGAAGCCTTGGCATTGCTCTGAAATGAGCACCTAAACCGATGATCTCACTGTTGTATTTCTTCTCCCCATAAGAGCTAATTCCAGGCACTTAATTTTTCCACCTCTTAACTCTTCTGTGTACTCTTCCTCATGTGGCCTCCCCTGACCATCTTATAATATTCACTTTTTAATATTTTACCATCTCTGATTCATATTCTCTATCCTTCTAGTGAAATGAACTTGATGAAGAGGCTGTATTGCCTTTCTGCAGCTTCATGTTGGTTTGGCAAACATGTATGGAGTACCACTAGGTGCTAGGAGCTGTGGGAAATGGTGGGGAAGTGACTATAAATTAAACATTGGACCAGTCCTGGAGGATCTCACAGACTCTCTGGGAAACAGACTCACAGATATATCATTTCAGCACCATGTGGCCAGTGCTGTCTTGGAGGCACTTATCTTATGATCTTGAGCAACTACACTAATGACATTTATTCATTCTCTAAATATTTTGTGAGTGCCCACATGTGTCATGTGATGGGAACCTCTGGCAACATAGTGCTTCAAATAGGTAAGGTCTTTGCTCTCTTTTATTTTGAAGAAAATAAAAGATTGTGGTGTGATAGAGATGCAGCAAAGGGGAGTTAATTAGTTTGAGTGATTCGGGAAGGTCTCACCAAGGGGGGAATTTCAAAATGAGACCTGAGTGAGGATTCACCCGAAGACGCAGGAACAGATGTTTTCCCCCAAAGAGCACATCCCGTAAAATGACCCAAAGGCTCAGATATACTTCGCGTGTTCAAAGAGCAGAGAGAAGGCCAGTGTGCCTGGACATAATGAGAGGGAAAGAAAGGAAGGAGATGCTGTTGGGGAGATTGACAGGGGCAAAGAGTTTGCATTTAATTCTAATTCAAGGATTCAGTACCTAAGCAGCATTATTTTATTTCTAGGAATTCAACCAGTTCTGCAAAGCCACATGATACCTCAAAATATTCTTTACAACACCACCAAAAAATGATTGCTAGTGAGTATGGTTCATCAATTATTCAATAATCATTTATTATGCACCAGCTAAGTATCAGACACGGTTCTGGGTGCTGAGGATTCAGCAGCTGCAAAGTAGAAGAAGTCCTTGCAGTCATGATGCTTATATCTGAGTGTGTGGGGACATTTCAGGTAAAGAAGAAGTAAATGCAAAGGCCCTGAGGCAAGAGCATGGTTATAATGTGTGAAGAAAAACAAAGACATGAGTGAATGAAGAGAAATTGACAGCAGAGAAAAAACTCTTGGGGGTGGGGTAGGGAGGTGGTGGTGGCAGTGGATCAGGATCACGTGGGTCACTATACGGATGCTGGGTTATATTGGGAGTCACTGGAGGATTCTGAGGAGAAGTGGGACATTAGATTCACATTTTGTAAAAGGATCACTCCAAGGAGACAATAACTATAAGGCGCCAAAGATGAAGACAGGGAATCAAATAGTTATGGTGATAATTGAGGTGAGGTGTAGTTTTGACTGGGGAGGAAATGGGGAGATGGGAGATGTGACCATATCTGGGTATATTTTGAAAACAGAATGATCGGATTTGGCGATTAATTGGATTATGAGCTTGATGTAAACAGGAGAGTCAAAGATAACTTCACAATTTTATATCTAACCATGAGGAACAATTGCCATTTGCTCAGATGAGGAAGTCCATAAAAACTGCAGCTGGGGAAGCAGAGACTGAAAACTCAGTTTTGAAAAGTTTAAGTTGGAGTTGCCAATGACAAATCCAGTGGAGAGGTTTATTAGATAAATCTAGAGTTCAAGGGAAATGCCAACAAATGGGTAGAACGGGATAATCTCTAAGTTCCCTGACACGTCTAAACTAAAGATGAAAAATCAATAGCCATAATATATAAAGGACTCTTATAAATCAGTAAGAAAAAAAGGATGAATATTCTGTTAGAAATATGGACAAAAGATACATACAATTCTTAGAAATAAAAGAAATAGCAATAAGTAACCCAAAAAAGTTCTGGTACTCAGATTCAATTGTAAGACTAAATTAAAAAAAAACTAACTATATAATAGGAACAATAACAATAAAATACATTTTAAAATAAACTCAAAACAAGAAATGTATATAAAGGAAAATTTTAAATGCTATGGAGGATTCATAAGAGAGGCTACTTTCGTAATGAAGACTCACTGTAAAGAATGAGCCTAAATTGAGCTTACTCCCAATATAAGTACTCATAGTAGAATAAGAAAAACTAATTATGCAATTTGCATGGAAAGATGAACATTCAACATTTACTTTCCATGTAGGAAAATTCTCTAAATGAGATCATTCAACAGGTAGGTTCTTTTTGCTTAAAGCAGATGAACAGAGCTATAACATGAATTAAGACTGGGATAGTTCAATTAAGATCAATTAGTTCAGTAATAAGCAATTGGATGTGGAGCCTCTTCCAATTCCCCAGGTCACCACTGTTTTATTTTTTAAAGAGATGACAAAAATAGTAAAATCCTGTGTGGACATCATTGATATTAAACTACTCAGGGCTTTACTTCTAGAAGACTTCCCTAGCATTTCCACTTGGTGTATACTTAACACGTGGTATTTCAGTTGGATCCACATTGTCTGCTTAATTTCAGTGGTTAAATCACCAGTAAGAAACTTTGTGACAAAATAGTTGAATGAAAACAAAGAACCAGTTGTCTAAACACAAACAGGTTCTTCCCTCTTAGTTTTCAAGGCCCCAAAACATATAAGTTAAAAAAGAAATCTCCTTTGAAGTACTGAAGAACTATTGTTTCCATACTAAAAATCAGGAAACTGTGAAGAGTAAGTGATGCCTAGCAGCAAATAAATCAATGCCATTTGGATACAGTCCTCCTTTCTTGCTTTTTCTGCCTGTCCTTCGCCTTTCTATAGGCCAAAGATGAGAATATAGGACTCAGTTTAATGGATTATTAGAGTGTTCTAACCCCAACAAAGACAGAAGATGCCCAAGTCAAGGAACACTAAATGGTGACCACTGTTACCTTGGGAGGTAAAGGCGGGGTCCTTACCTGGCCAAAGGGAGACCTGTCCCCATAAGAAGGTCAAGTGCATTGAACACTACAGCAGATGTTTAGGCTAGTGAAAATGGCCAGGATCAAAAAATGGGCAGAAGACCTAAATAGACATTTCTCCGAGGAAGTCATACAGATGACCAACAGGTACGTGAAAAGATGCTCAACAATGCTAATTATTAGAGAAATGCAAGTCAAAACTACAATGAGGTATCACCTCACACAGGTCAGAATGGCCATCATCAAAAAGTCTACAAACAATAAATGTTGGAGAGGGTGTGGAGACAAGGGAACCCTCCTACATTTTTGGTGGGAATGTAAATTGGCGCAGCCACTACGGGGACAGTATGGAGGTTCCTTCAAAAACTAGAAATATAGTTATGATATGATCCAGCAATCCCACTCGTGGACACAGATCTGGAGAAAACTATAATTTGAAAAGATGCATGCACCCCAATGTTCATAGCAACATTATTTACAATAGCCAAGACATGGAAGCAACCTAAATGTCCATCGGCAGATGAATGTATATAGATGTGGCACATATATACAATGGAATATTACTCAGCCATAAAAAGAAATGAAATTGAGTTATTTGTAGTGAGGTGGATGGACCTAGAATCTGTCATACAGAGTGAAGTAAGTCAGAAAGAGAAAAACAAATACCGTATGCTAACACATATATATGGAATCTAAAAAAAAAAAAAAGGTTCTGAAAAACTTAGGGGCAGGACAGGAATAAAGACACAGACGTAGAGAATGGACTTAAGGACACGGGGAGGGGGCAGGGTAATCTGGGACGAAGTGAGAAAGTGGCACTGACATATACACACTACCAAATGTAAAATAGATAGCTAGTGGGCAGCAGCCACATAGCACAGGGAGATCAGCTTGGTGCTTTGTGACCACCTAGAGGGGTGGGAGGGAGACGCAAGAGGGAGGATATAGGAATATAAGTATACGTATAGCTGACTCACTTTATTATACAGCAGAAACTAACACAACAATGTAAAGCAATTATACTCCAATAAAGACGTTAAAAAAAAGATGTACATATACAATGAAATACTAAAGAATGAAATAATGCCATTTGTAGCAACATGGATGGACCTAGAGATTATACTAAGTGAAGTAAATCAGACAAATATCATATATCACTTATATGTGGAATCTGAAAAAATGATACAAATGAACTTATTTAAAAAACAGAAATAGACTCAGAGTCAGAGAAAACAAACTTACAGTTACCAAAGGGGAAAGGAGGTCAGGGGAAGGATAAATTAGGAGTTTGGGATGAACAGATACACACTACTGTATGTAAAACAGAAAAACAAGAAGGACCTACTGTACAGCACAGGGAACTATATTCAATATCTTGTAATAACCTATAATGAAAAAGAGTCTGAAAAATATATATATTTACATATAAAAAACGGAATCACTTTGTTGTATACCTGAAACTGACCCAACATCGTAAATCAACTATACTTCAAGTAAGGAAGAAAAGCTATAACTGTAACTTTTGTATATTCTCTTGGCATCCTGAACTTCTGTATATCACATCATGTTAACAGGTGTATCTCCGCCCTGCTCCCCCCACAAAAACGAAAATAGCCAGGGATGGGAAAGGGACATGGCCCGAGGATATCTAATCTAATCTTCGATCCTTTTATCTTTCTTGGCTTCTATTGAACCCAGACGCTAATCAGGTTTTCCCCCAGCACACAGACTCTGTGTAAGAATAGAAGGCTTGCTGCTTTGCAAATGAGGAAAATGGGAAAATCCGACCTAGTTATTTGCAAACTCACACTGGACTTCTCTTTGTGAGTTTAGGGCAACTTGTCTTGCAATCTAGGGAGCATGCATTAGGCTTTTAGTGCTATCTTCTTCTTCAGCATAACAAGCTGCCATTTACTGAGAATCTTTTTGGACTAGAAAGTATATACATCAAATTCTAATCATAGTAAACATCTGATTTCCATATTATAGGAGAGGAACTGGGGCTTAAAGAAGTGAAGTTAAGAAACTTGCTCAGGATCATCCAGCCAAAAAGTGATGGAGGGACTTCCCTGGTGGCGCAGTGGTTAAGAATCCACCTGCCAACACAGAGGACACAGGTTTGAGCCCCGGTCCAGGAAGATCCCACATACCGTGGAGCAACTAAGCCCGTGCACCACAACTACTAAGCCTGAGCTCTAGAGCCCATGTGCCACAACTACTGAAGCCCGCATGAAACAACTACTGAAGCCTGTGAGCCTAGAGCCTGTGCTCTGCAACAAGAGAAGCCACTGCAATGAGAAGCCATGCGCCGCAACTAAGAGTAGCCCCTGTTCGCCACAACTAGAGAAAGCCCACGTGCAGCAACGAAGACCCAACGCAGCCAAAAATAAACGTATAAATAAATAAACTTATATACAAAAAAAGTGATGGAGCTGGAATTTGAATCCTCTCTATTTGAAGACAAAGCAAGTTGCTGTCCTTCATAACAGGCAGGCTCATATTTTAAAGCTCAACAGAGGTGGTAGAGAAAAATTCAAGACAGCCCAGAGACAAACACTGACACTTCGTATTCTGGAAGAAACCCTTGATGTGCAAAGAATTAGGTGGGAAGGGAACTGAGAACTTGAGTCGGGGGCCCTCATTCTGCAGACGTTCCAGAAGTTAAGTTACACATTTGAGGATGCAGAACCCGCTGGTGGCAGGTACAGCTCGGATGAGACCTCACAGCTCCTCTATTTAATTCAGTGCTCTATTTACCGGTGGTCTATCTCAACAGATATTTCTCAAACATCTAAAGGCACCTAAAGGCAAGTGACACATAGGCCAAAACCATCTGCTAAAACCTCTGGCCCTAATAGAATGCCGTCGCTTATATCACTAGTTATGGTCAGGAGAATCCACAAGGGGGTAAATTGGAATGTTGCTCTGCAGATTCTCTGTAAATGTCATTTCCTCTAAATCTTCTAGGGAGTATATAAGATGTAAAAGACTATAAATGACACAACTCTGTGGTTCTTTTGAACTAATTTCAAAAGGCTTGGCCACGGAGAATCAGCACACCACCACCCAGGCATATAGCACTGCTGTGAGCAAGGACTGGGGCGCTAGCATTCCATCTATGCAGGTGGTGGGCTGTGGTTACCATCAACAAAATGGCCTTGACTGGGGATATGTTCCCAAACCATCCCTTGATACGCACCACAGTATGGAATCCCAATTTCATTTATTAATTTCTTTTTAATCTGCCATTTTTGTTTGATGTATGTACAAGGCAAAACTTCAGAAATACTAAACTCTTCTCTATTCCAGACCCACCCCTAAGAGACAGCCTTTACACCTTCTTACCTTCTAATAACATGGAATTAAACTGCTATTTGTATCTATCCTTCTTAGGTGATAGCTATTGACTCTTACAATGACCAGTGGTGATATGTCACTTATGGCACCCTCTCTCTTGCCAGATTTTGATGGCTAAAATAATTTTCTAGTTTTTCTACTGGATAGCTTTGAATCTTTTAACTAATGCACCTAAAATGTACAACCCTTCCCTCTAGTTTCCCTTACTCTCTTTACACGTCCCACCTCTGCCATATATTTTCTCTTACTTTGTCAAGAATAACACTTATATTCTGTTCTATAACCATAATAAACCAAAATAATTGATTACAAATGTTAAAACTAAGAAGTAACATTTTTATGAGAAAGGCTGCAAGCAGATAATATATTGAAAATATTATTCTGATTATGCTTCATTTCTCTTCCCTACACATCACATTTTCTAGCAGCCAATGACCATTTTGGCCACTGGAAAGTGGGAAGGCCAGTCACACCCCTGGAAGGAGGGGGAATGTACAGCAGGGTTTCTCAACCTTGGTGACACACTGGAATCATGTACAGAGCTTTAAAAAATACTGATGCCTGGTTGCCATCCCAACAGCATCTCATATAACTGGTCTGGAGCATGGCCTGGGAATTGGGATTTTTGAAAGCTCCCGCCACCAAGGTAATTCTCATTTACAATTAAAGTTGAGAGGAAGTACTGGTCAGAAAGGAAAGTAAATGGAAGTCTACCCCTTATGACACTCCCTTTCAAATATGGGCGAAAGGCCAAAGACCCAGAGAGAGGAGTCATGCAGGTAGGTTGAGGGGAAAGGGGAAAACTGATGAGGGGCTTTTGCTCCACTTCTCATTTGGGATTTAGAATGTCTGTCCTAGGGAGGTCTCCCCTGCCACCCTTCTGCATAAGCTGAGAAAAGATGGTGCCTCCATGTGATTAGGTTTAGCTCTCCAGAATCTCTTCATGCCTTGTAACCATAAGTCCCCACATGCCCTACGGGTAGGGTATCTAGGATGTAGCTGATGATGCTGTGAGTTTACTTGGACAGCCACCATAGTGGGGAGCAAGCCACCCTGAGCAGGACCACCATGTGAAGATGAGTAAGGTGGCACATTTTGGTACATTTGCAAGGGGCATTGATGTCAACTGTGCCCCTGGGAGTTGTGAGATGTGAAGCCTTGATCCTATCGCTGACAAGTACAAGATGAACCACCAGGGGTGGGAAAAGACTAGGAGTCACACTGAAGGGCCAACTGAGGTCCAGGGGTGGTGTCATCAGAGAATCACCAAGCCTTGATTATATTAGAGAGAAGAGACCACAGATTTTGGTGTTAGATGGCAGTAGGGTGCACTGGGGCATTGACAAGAAGCCAAGGGGCAATGAAAGGGGAGAGAACATGAAAGACTGAGAATATACATGAAAGGGATTAATTCCCAAAGATATTTTAAATGGTTGGATCAAATTTAATTTCCTTTAGAAATTGAAGATGATTCAAAGAAATGGAAAGATATCCCATGCTCTTGGATTGGAAAGATTAATATTGTTAAAGTGGCCATACTACTCAAAGCAACCTACAAATTTAATGCAATCTTTATCAAATTAGCATGACATTTTTCTCAGACCTAGAACGAATAATCCTAAAATTTATATAGAACCATAAAAGACCCAGAATTGCCAAAGTAATCCTGAGGAAAAGGAACAAAGCAAGAGGCATAACCCTCCCAGACTTCAGACAATACTACAAAGCTACAGTAATCAAAACAGTGTGGTAATGGCACAAAAGCAGACATATGGATCAATGAAACAGAGCCCAGAAATAAACCCACACACCTATGGTCAATTAATCTTCAACAAAGGAGATAAGACTATACAATGGGAAAAATGATAGTCTCTTCAGCAAGTGGTGTTGGGAAAGTTGGACAGCTGCATGTAAATCAATGAAGTTAGAACACAAGCTCACACCATACACAAAAATGAACTCAAAATGGCTTAAAGACTTAAAAATAAGACATGACACCTTAAAACTCCTAGAAGAGAACATAGGCAAAACATTCTCTGACCTAAGTCATACCAATGTTTTCTTAGGTCAGTCTCTCAAATCTTGAGCTTACAAGATTTTGTACAGCAAAGGAAACCACACACAAAACAAAAAGACAACCTCTGGACTGGGAGAAAATATTTGCAAATGATGCAACCGACAAGGGCTTAATTTCCAAAATATACAAACAGTTCATACAACTCAATAACAAAAAAACAAACTACCCAATGGAAAAATGGGCAGAAGACCTAAATAGGCATTTCTGCAAAGAAGAATACAGATAACCAACAGGCACATGAAAAGATGTACAACATCACTAATTATTAGAGATATGCAAATCAAAACTACAATGAGGTATCACCTCACACCAGTCAGAATGGTCATCATTAAAAAGTCTACAGGGACTTCCCTGGTGGTCCAGTGGTTAAGACTTCACTTTCCAATGCAGGGTGGGGAGGGTTCGATTCCTGGTCGGGGACCTAAGATCCCAAATGCCTCATGGCCAAAAAACCAAAAGGTAAAACAGATGCAATATGGTAACAAATTCAATAAAGACTTTTTAAAAAAAAGGTCTGCATTAAAAAAAAATCTAAAAAAAAAAAGTCTACAAATAACAGATGCTGGAGAGGGTACAGAGAAAAGAGGACCCTCCTACATTGTTGGTGGGAATGTAAATTGGTGTAGTCACTATGGAAAACAGTACGGAGGTTCCTCAAAAAACTAAAAATAGAGTTGCCATATGATCCAGCAATTCCACTCCTGGGCATATATCTGGACAGAACTATAATTCAAAAAGATACATGTGGGCCTTCCCTGGTGGCACAGTGGTTAAGAATCCGCCTGCCAATGCAGGGGACATGGGTTCAAGCCCTGATCCGGGAAGATCCCACATGCCACGGAGCAATTAAGCCTGTGCATGACAACCACTGAGCCTGTGCTCTAGAGCCCGCGAGCCACAACTACTGAAGCCAATGTGCCACAACTGCTGGAGCCCACATGCCTAGAGCCTGTGCTCTGCAACAAGAGAAGCCAATGCAATGAGAAGCCTGTGCACTGCAACAAAGGGTAGCCCTCGCTCACCACAACTAGAGAAAGCTCGTGCACAGCAACGAAGACCCAACGCAGCCAAAAATAAATAAATAAATTTATATTAAAAAAAAGATACATGCACTCTTATGTTCACAGCAGCACTATTCAAAAGCCAAGACATGGAAACAACCTAAATGTCCATCAACAGATGAATGGAAAAAAGAGTTGTGGTACATATATACAATGGAATACTCCTCAGTCATAAAAAAGAATGAAATAATACCATTTTCAGCAACAGGGATGGACCTGGAGATTATCAGATTAAGTGAAGTAAGACAGAAAGAGAAAGAATACATATGAATACCATACGATACCACTTATATGTGGAATCTAAAATATGACACAAATGAACTTATCTATGAAACAAAAACAGACTCACAGACATAGAGAACAGACTTGTGCTTGCCAAGTGGGGGTGGGGGGTGGGGAAGGGATGGATTGGGGGTTTGGGATTAGCAGGTGCAAACTATTATATAGAGAATGGATAAAGGTCCTACTGTATAGCACAGGTCTTACTGTATAGCACAGGGAACTATATTCAGTATCCTTAGATAAACCATAATGGAAAAGAATATGAAAAAGAATGTATATATATGTATAACTTTGCTGTGCAACAGAAATTAACACAACATTGTAAATCAACTATACTTCAATAAAATAAATTTAAAAATTTAATTTCCTTTCTTTGTTACACAATGGGATAGAGTTTTAAGGATTAATGTATCTACCAGTATCATACAATCTACAAATAGATTATTTAGCTATTATTTGCATTTCTGAATCAGTAAGTGTAAATTGTTGGCCATCTTACAAAATGATACATATATTGTTTCCAGGTAGATCAAGAAGAGCACTGTAGTTGTGGATCTTCTCTGCAGAATCAATGTTATGGCACTTGGGTCACTCAATAGGGAATGTTCATGGCATCAAAGTCAAACTGATTAAAATGGTACCACATTTTAGTTTGCATCATATTATAGCCAATTTTTTGGGACAGTATTTTGTTTCTCTTCTGGGTTGAATATAGTGTTTACCGGGTCCCCTGTTTTCTCCTATTTTGGTTTTCGCACTCATTTTGTTGGTGTGCTTCCTCAAGTAATTTCCTGAGAAAAAGTGTTTTAGAGGTAAAAATGCTAGGGCTTTGTGTACCTTAAAATATATTTATTCTCGCTATACCCTAAATAGAGAAGGATATTCAAGTTCAAAATCATCTTTTTCCCCAGAACTTTGAAGACTATGTTCTGTTGACTTCTAACCTTCAGAGTTGCTGATAAAAAATATCTTGTGTGAGACTGATTTCTGTGGCCTGTTCAATTGCTGTTTTTCTAATCTGAAATTTTATGATGATGCATACAGTGCATATCCTTTGTCATTCATACATTTAATACTTACTGGGTTCTTTCATTCACATTTCAGTTCTGGGAATTTTTTTTCAATTTTTTCAATTTTTTCTAATTGATAATTGGACTTTTACATTTCTCTCGTATTTTCCATTTTTTGGTCTTTTTGCCCAACTTTATCTTTCAACTTAGGTATTGATTTTATGTTTAATTTTGGCAATTTCATTTTACATTTTAAACACTTTTTACTTTCTAATTATTGCTTTTCAAATTACGTTCTCTTATTTTAAAGATGAGCTTTTTCCCCCAAGAGATTACAAATTATCATATTTTTATGATTTTTTGTTTCTTGAAATAGCTGTTTTTAAAATGACTACACTGAATTATCTGTTTCTCTTACCTCTGTTTTTCAGTTTGTCTCTTACTTTTTCCCATCCACAATGCTGGATTTCCTATCGTACTTGCAATTCAAGGTTGCCATTCACATTCAGGAATGAGAAACCAGGGTGAAACAGGTTTTCTCTGATAGGGCATGGGTCTGTCTCCCTGCCCATTGCTCCCATAAGGAGGATTTCTCATGGGGTTGGGGGTTCCATGTGAGTGAGTGGTACGTGTTGATGGACAGGTTTTACCTTAGGGTAAAATGACAAGGAGATAGATGTCAGGCCCCTAAATGCCAGAATGAGGGGGCATTAATCTTAGATGGTAGCATCCACATGACCAGCACTCCTCATTTTATTTGCTTGAGTTCTTTAGAATTGAGCTCCCTGCTTCCTTAGGTGCCATGGTGGGGAGGCTGACTGCTTTGGCTGTTCCACAGAGAACTTCAGTTAACCCCCTCTATCCACCTCCTCTTCTTAGACTTGACCTCCATATTGCCTTCTGACCAGATGTTCTAGTTTCCCAGCATAGTCTCAGGTTATACCTCTTGTCCTACCCAGTGAAATTACTGGTAGTCCCACCTTTTACTTCCAGAAGTGTCCTAGTTTAGAAAGTAAACTCTATGGTCATTCTACTGCTGACCACCAACCCTGAGCTCCGTGGGTCCAAAATGGAAGACCCAGTTCCTCCTGCCTTGGCCTCTCAGTCTATTCTAGACTCTGCTTCATCTTCCACAGATTTCCATTTGCTTTTCAATATTCACAAATCCATTGTCCATCTCCTGATTTCCTTACTGTTGGAGCTCACTACAAATTTATGTTTCTATACTGTTATCCCAGTTGGGTATTTTGGAGGGATGGAAGTGAACACATATGTTCATTCTGAAATCTTGATACCCTGTTTGGTTTTAAACCACACTGAAAATGTGAGTTTGAAGCCCTCAGCCTCTGTTCAATGTTGCAATATTTAGGACAACATTAGTTTTCAAAATACATCATCACTGACCCAGTAAGCATACCATCTACCAATGATCTGAGATTACTGACATCTACTATCACCAAAGGCAGAGAACACAGAAGCCAGAAAGCTCAGTTTAATGTTCATTGTAAAATGTATGTTTCTTAGAACAACTGGAGTTTAAGCATATAATAGCCATGAATATAGTCTTCAGAGCAGAGGAATGACCAGGGATGAATTTTACTATACTGCTGTCCATGTGAAAACCATTAATAACATTATTGTTCCCCATTTAACTCAACTTGACAATACAGGGGAAAACCCATACTGCTAAAATTTAAATTATGTTAGAAATATGGTTGAGCATTAAAAAAGGTCATACACAGATAACTGCATTCAATTCAAAATGTATCAGTTATGATCTTAAAGTGAAGTTTTTATACTCCCTTTTCATTTCCTATTCTCTGGATAGTATTACACTTTTGATACAACCAGGCATGCATGACATTCTCCAAAGGTGCAAAGATGATAAAGCATGTAGGTGATACAAAGTATCTGGCATATTTTGCTCCCAAGAGCATTTCCATAGGCACCACTAGTTTTCTTGCACACTCTAAGCATGATCTCTGGTGACCTGAGAACATGAATATGTTCTCCAGATCTCTGATGGTCAAAGGTCACTTGGCTACTAAGAGCATGGGCTGCTGAGAGCATGTTCCAGAGTGAGGTACCAAGACAATAACGTAGAGAATCCAGTAATTCTGATGTTCTTGTGTCCAAAGGGGAGGGATCATTGGCATCAAAACACTGGAATGTAAGCAAAGTGCTTCATAACTATAGGGGCAGTGAATTGGGCTGCTATTCCCACAAACATTTCTAGCCCCATTTCAGAGGGACAGAACACGTAGAGGAGAAACTGCCCTGAGCAAAGCTGCGAACTACTTTGGGAACTTGGGGTCAGAGAAGAGGGATCAGAAGCTCCCCACATTCTATGTAGAGTGTGAGGAAAGTGAGGGAAAAAGAAGGCTGTAAAGTGAGGGGTTGCTCCAGGACTCTTCTGACCTTTGGTCCTTTGCATCCATGCAGGGTAAGTTTGTTATGTGGGGCTGCCCTGGGGTGTCTCAGGGAGGAATTCTCTGCAAAGCCTGGGTCTTGCTTTTCTTGCCACAGTCATACAGAGTGGGGTAGGGACAGTGAGTATTGAGTACACTTGCCCATGTGACTACAATTAGGGTTGGCTTCAGAGCGCTCCATAACAGCATATGACTTGCCAAGGCAATTGTTTTGAAAGACATTTCAGTTATTTTGGATGCTGAAATCTTGGTTCATACATTTTATAATCAATTTAGGAGACAAATGGGCTTGTTTCTGAGAATTAACTGCACACTCACATTGTGTGCTTAACTTATTTATTGGGTAGTTTATTTAGTCCTGAGTTTTTAGGACTCCATGTGGCAGCCAGGAGAATGTACCTTGCAAACCTAAAGTTACAGTAACTGACCACTGACTGGGGCCCCAGCTGTTGGGCTCTGGAATCCATCATTGCATTTGTCCTGAGGCCATGCTTCCTGCAGGCTCATGCTCCCAGCCAATGACCCAGGGGAACTAAGGCAAGTCATTCTTGGCTGAATTTGCCTCAGGGAATCCCAGATGCTTTGACAAAACTTTCTTCCACTGCACACCCCCCAACCTTCCTTCCGTATGTCCTTCTCTCGGGAGTCACCCTTACATGTGGTCTCAGGGCTCTCCCCGCCTTCAGCAGTACCCCCCTCCTTTGCTCTCACACAGGCAATTCCCTTAATAAATCTTATTTTAGCATCTGCTCCCAGGAAGACCTAGACTCATACTCTCCACCTCGGAACAACTTGCACCGCTCAGAACCACTGGAATCTGCTGGTATTTCAACTTATGGTTCAACCCTGGACAATTTAGGACTTTGTATCTACATCAGAGAACGTCAGGCAGAAGCCAGTTTCTGCCAAATGGTATGGCTAACTGGTTCATTCTAGGCCAGTGGTTATTGTTTTGGCCTTGCAAACTCTGATCATACACAGCGGGTACCATATCATCCTGTCGGTAAGTTCTGACAGACCTTCAATAAGCGGGTGTCACATCCTCAGTGTTGGGTCTCACAACCCTCCCTGCTCAAGAGGGAGCACACTGCCAGAATCTGGATTCAGACACACTTCTTTCAGAGTCCCAGTTCATGGCACTTTCAGTGACACCAAACATCTCTGCTCCCTCAACACAGCCCCAGCCCGCGTCCACCCAACCCATCCTGTTTCCCATTTAGGGTAAGATACTCAAAGTGCCAAGCCTAATGGGTTCGTTTTGTTTGGGGAAGCTCGGGGAATGTTTGAAGTGCCTTTTTGCCATTTGAAAAGGACCGGCTTAGTTTTGAAAAGAGAGACTGACAATTAGGAGAAAAAGGTTTTGGTTTTGATAAGAGTCTATACAACTGTGTGTTAAGAGGGTACAGTCCCAGTCTTTATTCTAATTTACCAGAATCCAAATCATGAGGAATCTGGATTTATAGGGGCCAAAATGTGATTGAGGAAAAGTGATGGCCAGGGGCTGCTGGTCTATCCTTATGAAAGATGGAGGGGGTGCTAAGTCTCCTGACATGATTCTCATACCCTAAGCTCTTAAAAACCCCAAGGACCATAACCCAGGAGCAGCACGCCTGGGAGACATGTGGATGAGCTGCCCACAAGAGCTTTCAGAAACCTCCTGGTAGCCGAATACACACTTTAAAGAGGCTAAAGCCCAAAACAGTTTGATATAATAAGGTCATGATATCATAGTGCTATATTTCCCCATTTTCTAGAACTGCTTGTATCGTTACAATATGGTTGGTACAAAATATAAATTCTCAAGGGAAAATAAGATAAAATGGTAAGAAGACAAAGGACCATTCTTTTATATTCTGTCCCCTGGTCTTGGTGGCTGTGATCTGGCATATGCTGAGATAAGAGGTGAGTGCCGGTGGGGCTCTGTAGCCAGCACAAATGTCACAAGATGCTGGTCCTGTGGGAGCCCTTCAGAGAAGGAACTGTGAAGGTCAGCTCTCTGCAGTTAGGCTGTGTGGTGTTGCCTAGGTGACCCAAATGCACCAGGACCTATATCACAAGCTCATCTGGTTCTCTTTCTCTCTCTCTCTTGTCTTTTTCTAAGGTGATACTTTCCTAATCATTAATAATCTTAATAAAGACACCGATGAGAATGTAGCTTATATTAAGCAAGGACCTCAACCCTGGCAACTTACAAGCAAGTACAGCAGAGGGAAAAATTGGACTTCTGCCATTATAGTCTAAGATCGGCAATGACCTAGAAGGATTAAAAAGTTACCACCGTGTCTCTCGGCAATTCCTTACAGTTACTGATTTGCCAGAGTCCACGTTTCTGTTCATCCTCAATTCAGTACTCCTGAGAATGTGGCTCCTTTGGGGCTTTTGAGTTTCTTTATAGGATGGGCACTGGAGGGAACGATACAGAGTGAGGTGGGGGATGTTTCTGTCTCCTGCTTGATAATATGTTTGATTCCAATGGCAACAGCTGGAAGAAGTGCTAGTAAATATAAACCCCCCTGAACAAGGAACATGAATAAGGAAGTGGAATTCAAGATACATTTTAAAACTTTAAACCTACAAGCTGAGGGATCATGGTTTCCATGCTCCTGTTTCCCCACTTTGCCATGTTTCTATACAAATGTCCACCATGACTCTACAGTTGGGTTATATAAGCTGCAGAGTTTACTCTTTGGTGGCTGAGTCAAAATAATGTCACTGGGAGCACACAGATCTCCCTTCATGAATGTTTTGTTCCTTAAGTTTGCTGGCCCATTTTTACCAGAGTTTGGAGTTGTTCACATGGCCCCTTCATTTCTGCCTGGGGACAAAAGCAGCTGTGACAGATGTATTCTCATGACACAGCACATCTGCCAGAAGCCAAGGGCTGCAGGGTGTGTTTCTAGCTCGGCTGCATCCCTTTCATTAGGTCTCTTACAACCAAAGGTGTCAGCAGCTAAAGGAAAACTACTGGACTTCTAGCTGGGGCACATTTGGAGGATAAAAGTAGCTGCACATCTCTCAGGGCACCCTTGTGGTCCCACATCATGCTTGTAGCAACCAAGGGAGTAGATTAGCCAAGTCATTATAAGGAGGATGGTAACATTTGATCCCGCATTCCTGTAGTTCTCAGATTTCTCACTGTTCTTTACAGAAATGTGAGGATTCTCCTTGGCTTGGAGAATGGGCTTCTGTTCAGAACAATGATAACAATAATAATATTAAGACAATTAAGAGTTTACTATGTGCCTGGCACTATTGCTAGAACTTTACACATATGAAATCATATGATCCTTATAAACTATCCTCTGAGGTAGGTGCTATTGTTAGCTCCATTTGCAGATGGGGAAACCAAGTCTAGGATAGATAACTTGTTCCAGGCTCATTAGAGAAGGGTCTGCCTATAAGCACAGAGAGTCAGGCTGCAGAATCAGGCTGGGATATTTCATCACCCAGGGAGATATTCATATGCAGAGTTGCTAGGGCTTGAAGGAATTACTCTTTAAAATAAATCTCTAGCTTTTGATTTGACAAATGAAGGTCGGGATCACTGTGTGCAATCCTATACCCATGTTTTGAGAGAGAAGTTGGAAAATCTAGCTTGCTTAGAGGGACACAGCCAAGATGATGAAGGGTTTGAAGAACTTGTAAGACAAGAGGTATCTGGAATAAATATGGAATGAATTAAGTGACTAACAAAAGACACAGGAGGTCGGTCTGCAAACTGCCTTCAAATACTCAAGGGGTTCTTGCCATATGGGCCGGATTCACTTTAGTTCCCTGTGCAGAGCAGAACTGGGAGGAATGAACAGAAGGTGCAGGAAAACCAAGTTCATTTCTTTCTTTTCTTTTCTTTCCTTTCCTTTCCTTTTCTCTTTCCTTTCCTTTCTTTCCTTTCTTTCCTTTCTTCCTTCCTTCCTTCCCTCCTTCCTTTTCTTTCTTTCTAACATCTTTATTGGAGTATAATCGCTTTACAATGCTGTGTTAGTTTCTGCTGTATAACAAAGTGAATCAGCTATATGTGTACATATATCCCCATATCCCCTCCCTCTTGTGTCTTCCTCTCACCCTCCCTATCCCACCCCTCTAGGTGGTCACAGAGCACCGAGCTGATCTCCCTGTGCTATGCGGCTGCTTCCCACTAGCTATCTATTTTACATTTGGTAGTATATATTAGTCCATGCCACTCTCTCACTTTGTCCCAGCTTATCCTTCCCCCCTCTCTGTCCTCAAGTCCATTCTCTACATCTGCATCTTTATTCCTGTCCTGCCCCGAGGTTCTTCAGAACCATTTTCTTTTTTCTTAGATTCCACATATATGTGTTAGCATACGACATTTGTTTTTCTCTTTCCGACTTACTTAACTCTGTATGACAGTCTCTAGGTGCATCCACCTCACTCTAACCAAAAGACATAGACTGGCTGAATGGATATAAGAACAAGACCCGTATATATGCTGTCTACAAGAGACCCACTTCAGACCTAAAGACACATACAGATTGAAAGTGAGGGGGTGGAAAAAGATATTCCATGCAAATGGAAATCAAAAGAAAGCTGGAGTAGCAATACTCATATCAGATAAAATAGACTTTAAAATAAAGACTATTACAGGAGACAAAGAAGGACACTACATAATGATCAAGGGATCAATCCAAGAAGAAGATACAACAATTGTAAATATTTATGCACCCAACATAGGAGCACTTCAATACATAAGGCAAATGTTAACAGCCATAAAAGGAGAAATCAACAGTAACACAATCATAGTAGGGGACTTTAACACCCCATTTTTACCAATGGACAGATCATCCAAAATGAAAATAAATAAGGAAACACAAGCTTTAAATGATACATTAAACAAGATGGACTTAATTGATATTTATAGGCCATTCCATCCCCAAACAACAAAATACACTTTGTTCTCAAGTGCTCATGGAACATTCTCCAGGATAGATCATATCTTGGGTCACAAATCAAGCCTTGGTAAATTTAAGAAAATTGAAACCATATCGAGTATCTTTTTCGACCACAACACTATGAGACTAGATATCAATTACAGGAAAAAATCTGTAAAAAAGGCAAACACATGGAGGCTAAACCATACACTACTAAATAACCAGGAGATCAATGAAGAAATCAAAGAGGAAATCAAATTCATTTCTGAACACTCAGAGTCATCTGGGGATGGAAGAACTGCTATGAAAGGGCGTGAGCACCTCATCAGGTGCATCCTGTAGCAGAGGCTACAGTGTCTGCTGGGAAGGAGGTTAAACTGGGTGACCTCCAGGATCAATTCCAACTGCAAGACTGACAGTAGAATTATTTTACCATTTCAGAAAGGAGTTAAGTTGAAATGCAGCAGACACCTCCTGGAATATCATTCTCTATCAGCCACAAACCCTTAGAGCAGTGTTGGGGCCCAGGAGAGGCCACCCCCAAATATGCCTCTATGGCATATTGATTATTTTGATTTAAAGTTACTAAGAAACGGCCAGTCCAAGAGGGCCACTTTGACCCCCCTCTCTGTCTCCCTGATAGCAGGAAATAAATCTCTCATATGAAAGGTATATTCCCTGCATGTGGAGGTAGACGGACACCTTTATTGCCAGAGATAGGGAACTTCGGGCAGAGAAGCCTGTATAAACAAACCTTGTTACTTCTTTAATTCATTACCGCAAGGCCAAACTTTGCTTAAATTCCTTTCTAATTAAGCTCCCAAACCTAAATTTCTTTGTCCTGTCAATTCCTCTCAAATGTATTGTTTCTTTGTCCAAAAAAATATAAAAGCTGGGACTTCCCCAGCAGCACAGTGGTTAAGAATCTGCCTGCCAATGCAGGGGACACGGGTTCGATCCCTGGTCTGGGAAGATCCCACATGCCGCAGAGCAGCTAAGCCTGTGCGCCACAGCTACTGAGCCTGCATTCTAGAACCCGCGAGCCACAACTACTGAAGCCTGTGCACCTAGAGCCCGTGCTCTGTAAGAAGAGAAGCCACTGCAATGAGGAGCCCACACACCACAATGAAGAGTAATCCCCGCTCGCCGCAACTAGAGAAAGCCCGCACGCAGCAATGAAGACCCAACTCAACCAAACA